>NW_008334095.1:783058-890573 GCF_000622305.1 Nannospalax galili | reverse complement strand
AAAGCTTTGACTTTTTTTTTTTCAGTCTCTTAAAGCTCATTCTCCTCAATAGTAGATTTTAAAAATAAATATCTGATTTTCAAAAGTCATTGCGAATGGGATTTTTTCCCTACTTTCTTTCACAATAACTACTTTATTTAGTTTATATTAAAGTTACTGATTTTTGAGTATTGATTTTATAGCCTGTAACTTTACTGAAATTGTTCATCATATCTAAAAAATTTACTTTAAGGGGAATGAGACAAGGAAAAAAAAGAATGAAGACATAAAAGTATGTAAGAAAAGTATCTCTCTTCACAGATGTCAAAATCTCATACACTGTAAATGTCATAGAGTTCACATGCGCACACATTAATGATATTGAATTTAGCAAGGTTGTAGAAGGAAGGAAAAATATAGAAAAATGAATTGTGCATCTATAGGCATCTAATTTACATTCCAAACTAAAATTAAGGGGAAAATACATTTATAATAAGATAAGAAGGGGGCTGGAGAGATGGCTCAGCGGTTAAGAGCACTGACTGCTCTTGTAGAGGACCCAGGTTCGATTCCCAGCACCCACATGGCAGCTACAAACCGTCCTTAACTCCAGTTCCAGGGGAATCCGAAGCCCTCTTCTGACCTCTGTGGCATTGCACGACATGGGTGCCCTCACATACATGCAGGCAACACACTCATAGGCATAAAATAAAAATAATAAATAAAATAACAAAAAAGATAAGAAAAAAAGTGTTTGGGAATAAATTTGAGAAATAAATTTAAGACTTTTGCACTGAGAAAAAAATGACCTCATTAAAAAAATTTAAAGGTTTCGGGTATGGATTTCATCCTGTGGAGTGGGTCTTGGGTACTCTCATATTTGTCCTATTTTTACACCTTAGTCTATGTTTTGCAGGAGTTCATCACTGAGCACAGGTTGGACCTTCCAGTATATGAAGTTACTCAGCACAGATGAAGCATCTAACTCAGGATGAGCTTGATTCCTCCGAGTTCTATTACTCAAATATATGGTGTCTTCAAGAATAGCATGCTACTGTGAACTTCAGGAGGGTAACAGCATTGGGAATAGCCTCTAATGTTTGGGGAGATCAATTGAATCTCACTGGCCAATAACTTCAAAAGAGGTAACCCATTTGTGACACTGGGGTTTTAATTTTAAGCCTGTGGTGTCCAGTAGGGGCATTGTTGTTTGTTACAGGGTAAGTCAATTTAATCATTTTCTATAACCGTTTTCATATATTTTAGAAAGTTTCTATGGTATTAAGTTTCCATTTGACTTTTTCAAAAGATCTTTGTCTTACCTATCTCTCCCTGAATCCATTCCCTAACTCTTCCTCTGAGTCCTCACCGCATTTAACCTTCCTAATCCATTTGTGCTGGATAGCTTTAGTGTCAACTTGACACACCTGGGTTGAGGGAGCCTCAACTGGGGAATTTCCTTCATTGAACCGGCCTGTGGCCATGTCCATGGGGTATCTTCTTGATTGCTGAGTGATGTGGGAGGGCCCAGCCCATTGTGGGTGGTGCCACCCCTGGGCAGGTGGGCCTGTGTTGCATAAAAGCAGGCTGAGCAGGGATCAGGGGAGCAAGCCAGTAAGCAGTGCTCCTCCATGGCCTGTGCTCCAGCTCCTGCCTCCAGGTTCCTGCCCTGAGTTCCTACCTTGGGCTCCCAGATGAACTGTGACCTGGGACATGTAAGCTAAATAAACCCTTTCCTCCCCAAGTCGGTATTGGTCAGAGTGTTTTGTCACAGCAGTGGAGAACAAACTAAGACAGCATTCTTTTCCATTAACCCTTTCTACCACTTCATTCTACTTTTACTGCGTTGAACTCCCCACCAGACCAAATGGCCTCTTACTAATCTCCCAATCTCTACTGGGTATTACAAACCAAACACACACTTAAAGTTTCAAGGCTAACATCTACAAATGAGAGGAAAAATGTGACCTTTGTTTTTCTAGGTCAGCGTTATCTCACTCAGAACGATTGTTTCCTGTTCCATCCATTTACTTGTAAACTTCATAACTTCATTTTTCTTAACAGCTGAATAATATTCTATTTTGTAAATGTACCACATTTTCATTAACTACTTATCAGTTTGCGGACATCTAAGCTGTTTCCAAGAGTGACAAGCCTTCTGTGTTCACAGATTTGAAGATGCTATGTTAAGATTGAACTATTTCTTGTTACCTTACAGATTAATTCAATCCCGGTTGAATTCTAGCTCTCCATATTTTTAGGAAAGGAAATGCTAATCATAAAATTGATTCAACAGAATATCATTTATTTATAAAATAGAATGATGCTCCATATTTTTACTATACTATGTATTAATGTTGAAAACATTATCCTAATTGAATGATTACAGACAGAAAGACCATACGTTGTATGATGCTTTTTATCTGCAATGGTCAAAATACATAAATCCTAATCATAGTTTCCACTTATTGCGGAAACAGGGAAGAGTTTCTATCTGAGTGACAAAATGTCTGGAAATTGTATTGGTTACTGAAGTTTGGCCTTACAATACTAAAGATGAATGCTAAATGTGAATTTGTAAAGAGTGAATTTCATGAGATATGTATTATTTCTCAATTTAAATAAGCGAGTTGGTCAGTGAGTTGAATCAATGAAACATTTTCACCAACTTTTGACTGGAACTTTCTTGCCACATAAAATCTTTGACAACTAGTGGTCAACCATTGACTCAAGTCCTTAAGTCATAGGTGCTTATAATCCCAGCATATTCTGCATCTCGTTTGAGCTGGACTGAATCTTGCGTTAGTTTAATTAGAAATTGGCATTGGAATAAGCATTTAAGTCTATTTCAACATTTTTGTTCTTACTCTGTTAAAACTCCTTACATTATTTATATTTTGCATTAAATTTGAAGAACTTTTTGCAATAATTTTTAAAGCTAGTCCATTATCTAAATATATGTTCCCTGTGGACCAAATGTCAGAAAAGAAGAATATTTCCTTATAACAAAGTATTCATGTCATTAGTAAAGTCAAAATTCAAATGGAGTTATTTGAAAGATTAAATTTATTTCCCGACTGTGAAAAATCATCATTCTATCATAGCAGGGAGTAGGTAGCTGTGAACTCTTTCATACTAGCTAGTTACTTATTTATGTGGCAGGTTACTTGCAGAATGTCAACAATTCTTCTGGACAAGGGTGTAGCTTGATCTAGAGTCACAATGCATTTGTCTAGTTAGATGATAGCATATTCACGTAGGTACTTATCAACATTTTTTGGTAGATTAGTGTGGAAAGGTCATATATTTCTAGATTTTCTCTAAAATCTTTGTGTGAATGGTAGCTTGTCTTACAGCTGATAAATCAAATAAAAAGTACGTCAATCTGAATAATTTCTAGCTATGGTAAATCAAACTGATTGAAAGGAATTTTTTTCTCTCGACTCCTGAATCAAAGATTTTTTTTTGATAAACCTGGAGAATTTTCTTTCTGAGTTTCCTTACATTTGTTTACGTGTACAGCAACGCATTAGTAGAAACGAGAGATATTCGTAACCAGAGGGACACAGATTGAGTGCACTTACTCTTTTTTTGTGGAATAGATGTTTAAATATAAATTGAATAAGAGAAGTAGCAAACATTTACTGAAGCCTTTGTGTGTATCCACGTATGCATGCTGTTGTATGTGTTTATGTATGTGTGTGTACATGTGTGCATGCCAGCATGTGTGTGTGTGTGTGTGTGTGTGTGTGTGTGTGTATAAAACCTGGGCTGTTGTTTAACAGGAACTGTTCACCTTGCTCTTTCAGACAGCATCTCTCACAGGCCTGGAGCTCCGCAAGCAGGTTGGGCTGGCTTGCCAGTCAGCCTTACGTATCTCCCTTTCTTCACTGGCCCAGTACTGGGATTTCAAGTGCGAGATGCCATACTCAGGTTTTCTAAATGAGTTCTGGGAACTGAACACAGATCCTAGTGTTTGCAAAGCACCGCTCTGTCAACGGAGAAATCTCCCCAGCCCTAGTTCAGTCTTTTCCAAAAGTGCTTTGCATGTATTCACATCATGTTTTAAACGATAAGGATCATAACCAGGATCTTGTGTGTACTGGGCAAGTGCTCTCCCACTGAGCTTACATGTATAGCCTGACTTCTTCAAGGAGTAGCAGGGCACAGAGGCCAAAGACGTAGAGGAAGTCAACAAGACCTCTCAACTAGTAAGGAGCTGAGCTGGAACTAAAGTCTAGCAGATGTTTAGAGATTGTTCCCTTAGCTATTATGGAAAGTTGCAGTTGAATGAAATGAACTAGAGCGTACCACTAATTACTAGTGTGGTGAAAGAATAGAAGAGACATTTTCCAGAAAAAAATATTAAAAAACATAGTTCTGGAGGTTATTTGTGTATATAAAAGGTTATCAGCTTTTAAGCCAAGCATGGTGATACACACATTTAGTCCCAGCACTTGAGAGACGGAGGCTAGCAGATCTCTGGGAGTTCAAGCTTGGTCGACACAGCGAGTTACAAGCCAGCTAGGGCTACAGGAAGGCCCTGTCTCAAAAGACCAAGAAACAAAAAGGTTATTGGCTTTTACCATGACTGTAGTTCCTATGTCAACCAAAGGGTTGGGATATTCAGAAACAATGTCTGGTATGTTAGATATTTGGTCAAGCACATGTTCTCATATGAGCTCATATCACGTGTCGTGACTATTAGAACAGGCTTTCACTGTGTCAAAAGCCCTTTTTCACCAGAACCATTTCATTCAAAAATAAAACTAAACTGGCCTCTGTAGAAACACAGAGAGGGGAAGTCCTGCTGAGGTGCCCTGCTGAAGGGTTACTACCTGCACCTGAGAAATTCCTGTACAAATGTATTCAATTTCAAAATAAATCTGTTTTAAGACCATTATGGGTTGTAGCCAATACTTTGATATTCTACAAATATGTATTGTGTCGAATCTGAACATACAAAGTGTAGTATAATGAATACAACATTCTACCTCATACCAGTTAAGATTGCCATATCAAACAATCAAGTAATCACACAGAAAATAACAAGTGTCCACAGCATTGTAGAGAAATTAAGCTCTTATGAACTGTGAGTGGAAATGCAAAACAGTGCAATAGCTTTGGCAAACAGAATGGTGGTTCCCCTCCCCGCTCCCCACGCCAAAAGACATAGAATTGCTATGTGTCTGAGTTCATATAAAAAATATATATAAGAAAGCAGAGTGTCAAAGGTAGGCATATACCATTTTATAGCAGCATTATTAATAGCACTCAAAATGTGGAAGGCATCCACCTGCCTATTGACAGGTCAATAGATAAACTGTGGCATATGAGATGTTATTGTGTTAAAAAGGAAGAGAATTATAACACATTATAATCTGGATCAACACTGTGAACGTTAATCTAATGCAGCAAGCCAGTCAGCAGAGGGCAGGGTTACTTCTGACCTGAGATACGTAGAGATGTGAAATTTGTAGACAGTGCAATGATTCCAACAGAGACGGGAACTGCGAAGCTGTTTAATGAGCACAGTCTCAGTTCTTCCTGAGAAAAAGAATCCTTCAGGAGGAGAAGTGAACAGAAAGTGAATGTTCTTCATCTGCCCAACTATACGCTTGGAATCGGTTAAAATGCCGAATGGTATGTCACGTGAAGTTCATATAATTAAAACTCATAAAGAAGGGAGAAGTAAAGAAAACATCATGTAGTAAGCACTCCTATGAGGAAAATATGCCTGGTTCTTTGGACCACATCATTCCCAAGTACCAGCAGAGGTCCAAGGATGGATTTCTTCTGAGTTATCTACAGAGTCTCACACATTAGGATGACAACTTGTCATCCAAACTGGAGAATGTTTGAAAATGAAAGTGCGTGCTGTTAACATGTTTTTGTACAGGACCATCAGCTAAACCAGAACAGTTCAATCCCAAACGAAGGTGCCTCTGTGATCTTTGAAAAACATCCGATCATCTCCTACTGAAAATCTCCAAGAGGACCCTGTTCTACGTGTGGCCTATTGCTGCCATTTTGAACACGACTGATTCAGATAATTTTAATTTAGATGCACATGTTTTCTATTTATTCCTAAAAATTTACCTTCCCTCCAAGTTTAATAGCTTTGAATTTAAAGCTAAAATGTAATTTCCAGGAGAGGACGGAAGGTGTGGTTTTCTTTCCTGTGTCATATCCCAGCCACTTAGCTCAGAGGAAGTAATGCATACATTGGAATTTCAAACAAACTCTGATTTTTAAAAATTTAAGACTAGAAAAGTGTCTAATGAGCATAGAGGGACAGAGTTTGAGGAGAAGTATGGAATAGGACTTTTCCATCTCCAATTTTCTTGTGAATACTGTGTTAACAATATGAAAATGTTTGAGCCAAAGATAAATAATGAAGGATCGACACAATCCTTGAATTTTTCTTTGTATGCTACTGGTTTTCCATTTTTGGCTAGTATTTCTTGTTGACGCAGATAGCAATTATATTATTTAGACTAAAGATCCAACAACCCTGTCATATTTGAAATCTATCAGTCATCCTTTCCTTCCCTGTAGGTACGTGGACGGTGGTAACCGGAAATGGTGGTAGTATGAAGGGTTCAACAAAATGTTCAAAGGTGAAGAAGTCTTTCTGCTCCTCTTTGACTTGACGCAGGGAGAGAACAGACGGGAAGCCATGCTCGTCTGTGAAGGTCACGGCCTTAGAGTGTGGCACTGAATGTCTGACTTTGATTCCAAAGCAGCTCTACCACAAATCAGTGACTCTTCTAATTCTATCACATCACAAACAAATTGTGAGTAGTGCTTTATATTATTCCTATTTACTTCACAGGGACAACCCCCCAACAAACTCTCGGAAAACTTCTTTGGAAAAGAACAGATTTCACATTAGTATTTGTCGTCAACCACTTGCAACCACAAATTGTATTTCAGAGGTGATATACGGAGAGTGTCCAAACTTAAGTGAAATATGGCATGGATGTTACTGGACGAGTTGTGTCATAATCAGAGAGCACATTTAGATTGTTACATTTTATACAGGCAATGTCAATATCTTCTTGGTATATTGAATTATTATTATAAAACTTGAATGATATATGATTAATAATATAAGGGTGAATAATTAGTGGTTACAAAAGCATCCAAAATCTTTTGAAGAAAATGCTCCTAATAATTCTCTTGCATATGGCCTCAGTCAATTTAAGACGAAGATGAAAATTGTGTGAGGTGGGTATGCGCGTGGGCACAAGTAAGTATGTATGCACAGTAAGGAAAAGCTAATGCCGTACATAGTTTCTGGTTGTTTCTCAGATCACAGCATTGAATTTAAAGTTAGTTCAGAGGCATGTAGAACTGGGGTCCCTTCTTATCTGTCACTTTCTACTTTTATAATTTGTAATTCCATAAGGAAGTAGGGATACCTGGTAAAGTACCGTGTCCAGAGAACACGCAGTCACAGCAGACATCCAGCAGTTCCACCACTTGGCCCAAAATTTGCTCTCCTCTTCTCTAGACTGTCCTGCCATGGGGATTCTCTTTCATTTGCTGTGCACAAGGTTTTTTTTCTTTTTTTTAAATTTCATGTAATCCACTCGTCAGTTTGGGGATCATGTCCTATACTGTTTGACTCCTTTTCAGAAAGTTCTTGCCTATGCTTTTACCCTAATGTGTTTTGACTATGTGTCCTACAGTAGGTGTGGAGGCATATCCCACCTTGTTTCCAGAGACTGCCTGTGGCTCAACAGAAAATCATAGACTTACTCAAGACATTATTATTCTTTTTTTTCATTTTGGGGCAATGGTTGCTTGGTTCTAAAGAGTGAACTTTGTATATGACCATGCTATGCATCAGTGCCACACAAAATGATCTCATTTGTAAAAACAAACAAACCAAACAAATAAACAACAGCAAGAAACATACCCCCCCCCCAACCACTTTGCATGGCAAGGAACGTGTCGGGAGGTAAAGATTTTGGAGAAGTTTTTGGTAGGACACTTAGCTGTTGCAGGCTTTAATTCACTGTGAGATGTCTGATTACCAAGTGTTGGATCTATATGTGCTAATCTAGTTAAAATAAGCATTTTTAAGTCAAATGGATGTATAAATATGATTTATCACAACCATTTACTTTGGAGATAACTACTTAGCTAAAGACTTTAAAGCAAATTACCTGCCTTATCAGTAAAGACATGGTTATTTGAGCATAAGGATTTAGTCTTTCCAAGGACATTATCCCCTTATATACACATGTATTCACACATGTACGCAATGAATGATGATGGCAGATAATGAAATTACTCTAAATCCTCGAGGCTACCTGCCTTCTAACCTCATGGAAACAAAGCCTGAACATGCCGATTACGTGGCAGTTGGGACCAGCTGCCCTGTGAATTCTTCTCTATTGATGTTGCATTCTATAAATGACAGAAGCTTTAACCTTTATTCAGCAGGAGAAGCCATTAATCTGTCTTCAGACTTTCCCGTACCTCCCACAGAAAAAACAATTTGCTTTTCAAAAGTTTGTTTGGAAATGAAACCAAATTCTGTGTTTCCTCTACAGATGGTTGACCTCTTTCAGTTGGTGACTGCATTACTCATTTAAACAATTATACAGGTCAATATAGTGTAATCTAAATTATTTAGTCTCTTGGTGTTTTTCAGACACTAGTGACAGTTGGAGAGACTCCAGCTGCTGATTGTACCTGGATTTGAACTCCACACAATGATAACAGAACTTTACTCTGGATTCCTGAACTGTCAATTGAAGGCCCCTACTATCTTACTTGGCAGGCTGCACAATGGTTCTTAGGGGGTCAAAACTCAAATATCAGTATGCCCACATAAAATGATTCAATTCTTTTAGGTAAAAATTAAAAGTATATGTGATTTTAAAAGAATCAGTCCTGCCTATTTGGTTTTTCCTCTGAAGTCGAACTTTAAAATATCTTCCTTTTAAAATATCTTTTAAATATCTTTAAAAATATCTTTCTTTTTTTGTTTGTCCTCCACAGGGAGCAATTCGGATCTACCAAATAGACTAGCAAAATATTATGATAACCTTTTCTATCCTAATTTGTACTGAAGGCTGAGTGTGTACTAGGATCAACATTAATTACTGTATAACATTTCAGCAGTGTAGTTCATGGAAATGTCAGGGAGTTAACTGAAGGGGATCTGGGGTCTTGGGAACATCAGGGAGGAAACAGCCAAAGAACTTGTGCTTCATAGGACAATGAAAGTTTACAAACATGAAATGTGGGCCTGAGGAGGAAATAAACCCAGGACTAAGATGTTAACACCAAGACAATCCAATAAAATTAGGTTTCTCGAGAGAAAAGGCCCAGGGCAGCAGAGCCTGGTGGTCTTTCTATCATCCTTGGATGATTTTAAAATTAATAAAATTCAGGCTCCAGCACTTAGCACAGCAGCTCTAAAAATGATTCTCTTTAATAAGGGATCTAGTCTGTTCAAGCTAATATATCAGTTTGAAATAATGAATTTTTAATTCAGATTCCCTTTGCAGCTTGAATTCAGACTAATTACAGGTTTTAAATTGTCACTAGTCGGAGTTCAGCCAAGGCACATCTCCTCTCTTCTTTACTTATACCCTGAGAATTCATGAATCAATTTTTTTCTGGGTCATGACTTTGCCCCACCAGGAGCAGATAAAACCCTTCAGTGAGAAGTAAATGTACTGGCAGGGATCCCAGCAGTCACAATGTGGACACAAAATGCAGGGAAGTAAATGACACAGGAAATTTCCCAGCAATTACTGGGAAAAGCTTAAAAAGTTCACACGTATAAGCGAAACAGTGGTGAATTTAGTAAATATTTTTAAGTCCAGCAGTATCAGCCTTTACACTTGTAATTTAGGATTATTGACTATTTTAGAGAGGGGCTGCTTTTCGCAAACCCTTTTAAAAAACAAAACAGAACAGCAGAGGTCACCTTACTACAAACCTCTTGTGATGGGGGGGCAGCTTGTTTTCTGTTCAGTTGTGATAAATTAAGCACTTTAAACCATCAGCAAGCCTTCTCCTATTTCTCAGAATTAAACACAGATTGAGTTGGACAAAGTGAAGTTGCTTTAAAATTAAATGAATTGTTAAGTGTATATCCTTTTCCTTCTTTTAAAAAAAGAATGAGTAAAATATGAACTCATTTAATCATCACAGATGTAGCTATATTTTCAATTTACTTAACAACATTGCATTTTGTATCTAAAATTAGAAAAATATTCAGCACATTATATTGGTTCACTCATTATGGCTTAATTTAAAACTAAATGTGCCCATAAAATAATACCTATCAATAAAGACTGGCCACTAGATAACTCACTAGATGGGACCATCTCCTCTGGAATCAAAAACAGTAAAGTATTTTACTAATGCTCTAGTTAACAAAAGAAACAATGATTTAGAAAACTGACCATTTAGGATTTGTTTTATGACTGTTCTAACCCCGAATGATCACTAAATCAGCATGGGTACTAATCGTTCAGATATTTAAGAGAAGCAGGTAGAAAAAATGGAATGTTTCTGTTTTTTCAGATTTTCTGTATTCTTTTAGTAGTTGAAGGCTCAACAGAGTTCACTTTTAATTAGCAAGTCTATTACATTATATGATTTCTAAACCTGTAATTTGTATTTTCTAGTGGATTCATTCATAAACGCAACTGGTTGTAAGTGCATACTTCTAGTAATCTTTTTGTGCATATGACAATATATTCTATCCATATTACAAAGAAAAATAATACCTGTTTTGGCAACAATGATAAGATATTTTATGACTCTCTCCTCACTCTGCCCTTTCTCCCTCTCCCCTACTCAGTAACAAAGCGGATGTGTGTTTCTCACCAGGACTGCTGAGACTTTTGCCGTCTCATGGAATGGGGATAGCATGGGGGATGGGGTTTTCAAGTACTAAAAATTCCCAGGAAATCTTAAATGCTATTTTAGATTTTAATCACTTTATTAGATTTCTTGCCTGAGTGATTTGTGCAGAAAACATTTTATCTATTTTGTTTTCCTCTGATTACCGAACTGTGTTAGACACAAAAGTCTACTTGAATCTAGCTCACAGTTTAAAGACAGGTTTAATAACAGGTGAACACTGGAAAATATGCAAACAAAATGGCAGACATGAATGACTTCATTTAAGGCATAATTGCTTCTCATCAACCCAAGAAATCATGCAGAAACAGTCTCTGTTTTACCCAGCCAGGAAGAGACCAGAGCAATCACTCAGGCAGAGGCATTAAAGGAAGGTCCATTGTTGAGTCTCAGCCAGACAACCAATCCACACACAGATCCAAGTTTAAGACAACAGTTCTTAGAATCGCAGTTCATCATAACAGATAATTATACAGCAAGGAAGACAATAAGGTTTTTTGGCCTCTGACTATATAGACTAATTGCTGGCTACAGAGCTCTGCCTGAAGGCAAACAGCCCAGCACTGCAATGTCTTCTTGTTATGTGGGCACTGGTATAATTTGGGTGGACAAGGGAGTTAGTGTCTAGTGAATTCCATATGGTGGCTTTTTCTCATCTGTGGCTTATTTACTCCTGACAGACATTTAGCCATGTTCCAAATGGCTCCTTCCTCCCACCTTAAAAGAGGTTTTGAAAGAACTTATTCTGCCTCAGTTTCCAAGAAAGCTTCCAGTTGATTAAAATAACTAATAAAAATTAAGTGCAAGAAAATGCAGTCATTGGGCTGTATAGTTTGGGAGCATACTATCAAAATGCTAATATGGGTAACTGTTGGCTTAAATGCATAAGAACATCCATATATTTTTTTCATTAGCAGGTAAAAATAGGAGTTTCTAAATAACGTTGCTTTTCAATTGCTGATTGGGGGGCATAGTTTGCCTACATTTTCATTTGTTTGTGCTGCTTTTATTTTGACATGGTATATCATGATTGCATTTTTCTGTTCACTATTATGAAAGATGGAAGGTGCCTGCTTTGGAGACATTTAGTTGCTAGATTGAGTCCCTGACAAGCTAGAGAGGGGACATAGGGACTCCAGCACAGTGATCCTCTCCCATCAGAAGCAAATTATATCTCTTCAGTTTGTATAGCCACAAATACCAGCCAATTAACTTGAAGCTGAGTTTTGACTTAAACTCATGACCCATCTAGACACAGATCTTTACATTACATCTGGTGTCATGGAACCAAGTTAGGGTAAAAATAATCTCTGTTATTGTTTTTCTGTGTGTATTGCCTATTCTCCCTTGCTTTTAAAAATAATGTTTTTAAGACCTACTAAAGCTATCTATATGATATATTTTTTCTTTGAGAGAAGAGTACTGAAACACAATCATTTTTATTCAATAAAGTTTGCAGCTCATTAAAGCCTTTCTGGCTCCCGTGTACAAGTCCTGACCATGACATCATGCACCCTGAGGGTTGTACTTGAAAGGAGAAAGGGAGAAATCAGCAAAAATAAAAGAGTCTTCCTGATTTGAATTGAAAAATGTGCTTGTGTTTTGTTAAACACCAAATATCTGCAGAGGCTGGTGAGTATGGTAGCGTTCTAAACATGTTGCTCCCTCAGAGGTGATAGTCGTCACTTAGAGAAATACACTCAGAAGGTGCACTTTGATCCCCAAGATTTATTAAAATCAAACATTTCCAAGCCACACCACCTATTTTGAATTCAGTGCAAATTTTCTATTATTAAAAAGGACTAAACATATACTACCCAAACCAATTCATCTCATTATCTTTCTTGGTGAATGAATGAAAATTGAGCTTACTGAAAAATCAGAAGATAAATCTCATGGAATAAGGCTAGCTGAGTGGATGGAATTTGGCAGAAAAAAGCATTCCGAGAACAGCAAATCTGCTCTTTGTGTCCCGGGTTATTCCCGTTTTACAGGAATTCGGCAACATTTGGCAATTGTAATGTTTACTATGAAGATTACATAAAAAGGGGACACTCTGAAAAAAACAAATGATATTATTAGCGAGGACTCAGAAATGTAATCAGATGCATGTGTCCAAAAAGGGGCTTCAAATAGTGCCTGCACTGTGGGACTTTTGAACACTCATTTAATTTCTCCTCCATATAGTGTCAATTTCTGTGCTGAAAGTCAAGTGAAGTAACCATTTATTTGTGCTTTAATTTCAGAAGGAAATAAAAGCCAAGCCAAGCCCAACAGGGTCATCACTCTGCTGCTGAGGCGGCATTTTAATGTATTCTCTCATTGTGTGAGTATTTTTTTTTTTTCAAAGTACTCAGATCTTAAATATCGTAGCTAGAAAGTTGATATGGTTTGGATTTCAGATGGTAAACACTACCAAACGGTGTCATATTAAAATGTAAAAACTATGTATGCATGCCACAGCCTCTGCCTGCTCTGAGTTTGGTTGTATGAATGTTTTTCTGACTTCTAAATCACACATTTGCTAAAATGAGCTCTGCGAGATATCAGTTTGCGCACAGGCACAATGTGTCTCAGTCAGACTCATAAAACAGATAGCTGAACTCTACTTTGACTTTTGACATCAACAATCTGACTTCAATATTTCTCCACAAAAAGAGACTCCTTGATTCTGCCTGTTGCAGCACAACGGCACTGAAGATAAATGCGTTCATCAGCACCAGGACTGCTACCCCTCGGCTTCAGTTTTTCAGCTAGTGGCTTTGAAATGCCACCCAGAGACACCTGCACCACTGCCTCATCTCTGAAGCACTGCAAAGCCACTGTGGAAAATATGATTATAAAGTTGTCTGTATATCAGTGTTTCTGTGCTGAACAACCTTTTAACCGCCTACCCTCTAATTTTTCTTTGCTTGGAAATACTTGTAGACACATATTTTAATTTAAGCGGCTCTGTTTGACTCCTCTGATCATCTGGGTTCCCATTGTCACTGCCTCACAATAATGTAATGTCATATATAATGGCTTCAAATTGGGAAAAGCCCTAAAAGCTGCCAAGCCCAAATGATCCGAATGTTCCCGCATCCGAGTCTAGATGGGCTTGATTTGTTTCTGCCAACGCTATTCATCACGTTCTGTGTCTAACTGGTCCACCCTCTTACTTTTGCATTTTAAATCCTCTTTAGGCATGCACTGAGGTTTCTTAATTAGTCTGTCTCCTATGCTATAGTTACTGAAATGGTTGCAAGTAAGAGAGGGAATAGTATGATGGTGCTCAGCACACATCTATCTAAACATTTTACCATGCTGTTCTTTCACTTGGTTCTTGTTAAACAAACCTCATTTTGTTTGCAGCTCGAATAGGAGAGTTGGGCCACATATACTATTCAACATTGCTTCCGTTTTACATTTAATAATATTAGAGAGAGCTAACTAATGTTAATGAAAACTTACTTGTGTGAACCTCCTCCAAAGATGATCATATATGTCTCCTTGGGAGGAGAAGAATTTTGTTTTATAGTTAATTAAAAGTTTCTAAAGATTTCTGTGGATTTTTCTGCAAATTAAAATTAATTAGAGTTATTAGGAACCATGAAAAGAAGGATTTGAGAAATAGTGAGAAATATTATTTAAACCCTAATGGAATTCAGTGAAACCCACAGGTCTATTACAGGCCCCTGATTTGCAGGATCACTGCGGGGGATCTAACATTAATAAGCACACTGGTAATTAAATCATTTGTTACTTTGTCTGCAATGTTGTAATGTTTCACTGATACTCTGTCAGAGCTCTTTGTGCAGATCAGAGCTAATCAAAGGTAATCAATTTTCAGCATTTGAGAAATCTGTAAATGATTATACATTCATCAGATCATTTAGTAGAGCACAAGGAAAGTGCAATGCAATTAATCTTCCTGCATGAGGAGGAATTACCACCACAGAATTCAACAGTTATAATTAATTTCATTGTCTTGCTGTGAATTTTGATTGCTTTTCTTTGGACTGTATAGTACAAATGATGATTCATTGCAAAGTATTTGCAAAGCAAACACACCAGTGTGCTATGCAAATTAAAGTAGATGTATAACAGATAGGTTTCAAACTTCCTATTTACTCAGGGTTGTTGAGTACTAATTTGCCAAATAATAATTGCTTGTTAACTTTATACACTCTTCCCTTGAATATCAAGATTGGTAACCAACATAAATAGAAAGCACGTGCTATTTTGTATCTTATGGTATGTATGCAAAATACTAGTTAGTGCTAAAACTTGTTCGTTTTACCAAATAAGCATTAAAGATGGTTGTTTATTTCTGAAATCATTTGCTATTTATTTTACTTACACAAAATAGGTAGGAAAAACATATTATGCATATAAACTTGTTTGCAAGTGTGTTGTTTGTGTTACTGTTGCAAATATAAGCCTTTAGGAGATTTTCACTTTAAATACCTGGCAATTCTATTTATAATAAAAATGCTACTTTTTAAATATAAATATGTAATTTTGAGTACATGATAGGGTGGTGTTAGTTCCCTGCTGTTTACAGATTTCCGGGACAATCCCTTTTACTTTCCCATTATTCTGTTTACTTTAGACTGTGCTTCTGGAGACAAAAAGTGCTTAAGAAATGGCTGAAAGATACTTTCAGATTTTGTGATTTCATTTTAAGCAAAACGATTTCCAAAATGAGATTATGGTCATTATTAAATTGAAAAAAAATATGGCTAAGTTTAATGTGGACTGTTTGCAAATGACTCTAGTTCCTGCAATAATTAAAATGTAGAGCCTACTTTCCTCTTTAACTCACTGTGTGAAATTCAAGTCTATGGTCCCCCCAACTTAAATTTCTCTTTGTTAAAACCAGCTCATTCACTCAGTACATTTAGATTCAAGAACACAAAACCTCAGTTTAGTATCTCTTAATCAAGAAGTTGAGTTACATATTTGAATCTCAATTGAAAAATAACATTCAATGTTGTATTTGTTTCAAATATAGTCTGTGTGTGATGTTACTGAAACTTTTGTTGAATTCACATTGAGGAATAAATACCTTTCCCAAAGGTCAGTGTTTTAACCCATCAATAAGCTTAAATGAGTTCAAACAATCACCCGCTTTACCAGAAGAGCTACTATAAGATTTAAGTATTCTTGAGAATACTTACTGCTATCAAACTATAACAATAAAAATCAAACAGGTTAACTAGTGAACAAAGTTTGGAAAACATAAAATTAAAAAGTCAAGACATCCATATTTAAAATTTATGGTAAGGTAAATGATACCAAAACATAGAAACATTGTACAAAAATAAAAAGGAATAAATTTGTTTCCTTTTTCTTTTCTTGTGATAACAAGTTAAACTGCTTGGAAAACCAAACAGGTAGTCAAATAACAAATGAAGATCAAATCACCATTTTTGCACTCAAGATCAATAGAACAACGCTTCATTGCAACAAATCTGTCACGTACTTTAAAATCTATGTCTACGGTGGAGAGGCAATCAAGGCCTGGTTCAAGGTTTGGATAGAGATAAATATTAAAAACAACACATACTGGAAAAGTGCACATAGTTTTTTTTTTCTTAAATTTAAGTGTACCTATAGAATCTCTCTTTCATAAGAGATCTTCTGAATTTATTCATTTATGTCTTTGTTAAAATCTTCTCTTGAATGAATTTCCATTGTTGTTAAGATCATAGACTTCCACTGTAAATAATTCAAATAAAAACATGTTAAATATGGTTCAATTAATTTTCAATTGTTTGGACTACTAAGTTCAGAAAATTCACTTGAAAATTAATCTTTTCAGTTGATACATTTCATCATCTTTTAGGAAGGAATCAGTATATTTTAATCCATTTGATCATATGTATTAAATTTATTGGTCATCATTTGGAAGCTGGAGTCCTTCGAGTTAATGGGGGGAATTAAACCAAAGATTAAAAAAAGATGTGCACTGCAGCATGTAAAGTCCATTAACATTAAGATAACAATGATTTGATTTAAAATCCAGGTCCATTTTCAAGTGGCATGATTTGTAGAATATATTTAACGTGAACATTGCAAGCTTTATCCATACGATTGAGACATAATCTTTGTAGGAAACTGTTTTATTGAAAATGTACTATGCACATAGTAGGTACACTAAGAAGAGAAGTTCCTACTATGTCTCACAGACTGAAGAAAAGGCGATTGTGTGTGAGGCTGTGATGGAAGTAGGGGAGGAGGGAGCCCTAATTTGGAGGGGTAAAATACAAATGTAAATTGGTTTATTTTGCATTATATTTGCCTCTTACAGAAATTAGGCAAACAAAAAATCTATTTCTGTTGATTAAAAACTTTGAATCCCACGTTTGAGAATATTTTATGGATTTTTTTCATTAATTGATTCTGAAGAATTCTCTTTGTGATTATTCCCTTTAATCATCCAGGGTTTTCTGTCTGCATGGTCACCAACTTATGTATCTTTTACTACTTTAGATGTGTTTCTGAGGGGCTTCCTAATTATTAGTCCTGTTTACATTGAAACAAAGAAGTTTGAAATAGTAAAAACATTCCGGTAACTTCTAGTAGTTTGTTTCGTCATTATTTTGATTAACAAAATTATTTTTCAGGTTCATCATTACTTTATTGAATAATGATTTTCTATATATGATTGAAGTATCCAATATGTGCAGAAGTTTTTAACTTAATGGTAGACAATATTAAAAACTGATTTATAAGATAATATAAAGCTATGAAAATTCAACCTAAGTATTTTGAAGGTAACTATCCCTCTGGAAAGATACCTTATAATCACTTAAGTTAGACCAGAGCTGTGGGCTAGTTCTCTTCAAATGTCTTGTAAAATTTGATAGCTTGAATTTAAATTTAAAAAAAAAAAAATCTCCACAAGGTGGCTGGAGAGATGGCTCAGCAGTTAAGATCACCGGTTGCTCTTGCAGAGGACCTGGATTTGATTTCCAGAACCCATAGGGTGGCTAACAACTGTCCATAACTCCAGTTCCAGGGGGATTCAACACCCTCTTCTGACCGCTGCAGGTACTGCATGACACAGGTGCACTCAAGTACATGCAGGCAATACACTCATACATATAAAATAAAAAATAATAAATAAAATAATTTTAAAAATCTCCATAAGTGAAAAATAAAGTTAGAACCAGTTTTAGAAGATTGAACAAAGTCCAAATTTTATCTGATTTTCATAATTAAAAATCCAGAACAAATCCCTTATCTGTAATATAATGTATATGCTGATGAAACTTGATGCTTGCCCCAGTGCAAGATTTAGAAAACCTAATACCTCAATAAATATCATCACTAATAAATTGTGTCTTGAGTACTTGATTCCACTGTTAATTTCCATCATTTACCTACTAAGCAATAATCTTCTCTCTCTTCCTGCTTTTAACTTCAGAAAATATAATTTTATTGTATTAGAAATCCAAATGGATTTGAGGAATTACTCTCAACTATGGGAATTAATGAAATGCAGTTGAGGAGGAGGTATATGTGTGTGTGTGTGTGTGTGTGTGTGTGTGTGTACATATATATGGTAGATTTTGCAAATGTTATTCTGTTCTTTAAAAACATTAGTCTTAGAAATTTTACTTGCTGTGGGATGAAGAGCAGTGTAAATAATCCATCTGACTTAAAGTATATGGAAAAAAAAGAGGAATAAAAACCTTGAAAGGTTCTTGCAGGATCATAATTTATGTGAAACATGCAAAAAAAAAAAAAAAACCAACATCATAACACCTCTCCTGTCTGGCTTCATCTGTATTCATTTGTTGTCAAAACAGGTTTCCATATTTAACTTCTTTTTTTGATTGTACCTTTTCCTTTCTTTCGTGGAATGATATGTTATTATCTCTGAAGTGTAGATTTCTGCCAAGTTTTATGCACTTCAGTGTTAAGAGTCTGGCCCACAACTCTGGGAATCTTTGTTGAAGCTGTAGAAATAAAATGAATAGTATAAGAGCTTGATGGCATCTGTGGATAGGAAACTCATTAAAGGCCCCAGCCCTCTGTTTTATTTCTAACCGCATTTTCCCTGTGGGATTTCAATGTCTTGCAGGATGAAACCAGCAGGACTCATTACTTACAAAACAATGTTTAGAGTCCTTTCGTGGTGCTGGAATACTTCTGCCAGTCAGGTAAAGAACCTAGGCCTTTATCCACTTGGCGACAATGCAGCCAGCTCACATACTGCTTGGAAAAGTCACGCCTTTGAATGTAACTGCAGGTGTTGCTCCCAAAGGCTGTTGGTCGGTACCCTCCTATGCAGTGTACAATGGCATAATAGAAAATTCACTTTGGAATTCAAACAACGTCTTAGAGAAATCGAAATAATAGGAACACAATTTTGAAACTTCCTTAGTTTTCCCACGAACTATGGACCATGACTAATACCCTTGGGGCAAAAAACATCCCTTTGCCTTTAAGGGATGTATACAATTCAGTGTTTCAAATAAGTAAGTTTCATGACCTCACCAATTTTGTGGCTTCCATTCATTTGCTAGAAAATAAATTTGAGGAAGAAAAGAAAGCCATGTTATGGGATAGAATTTTAAGACAGCACTCTAATAAAAGATCAATGCATTTGAATATAAAGCACAACAAATAGGGATTTTTTTTTTCTTTTTGAAAGAAATCATTTGCTTAACTGGATTCACTAAATCAAATTAGTATAGTTCTTACTGAATTGCCTGCCTCTCTTTGGTGATGTGGCTCGTGACATTTTGGAAATATTCTTAGAACTTGTAAAATTCCTTCAAGAATAATAAGGACCTTGCCATTGTGGAATCAAAGAGATTCAATCACTTAAAGTAGTACTATAGGCTTGTCAAGTGGAATTGCTCTTACAGATTTGCTGAATAACTCATCCATAATGGCTGAAAATTTCAGCCATTTTGTTAAAACATCCAAGGCAGAAGAGATTAGTGCGTACTATAGAACGGCATATGTATAATCACGCAGAAGTTTAGAACACGTCTGCAGAGTGAAGGACCATTTAAACATCCCAAGCTCTAGTAGTCGCACTGTGGAAAACAATGTGAGCTATCTAAAAAATGAAGTGTGACTTGCCCTCCGCTGGCTGATGAGACTTCAACAACATTTAAGCTTGGCAAAATGTATTTCTAAACAAAGTTGCTGTATTTATGCTTATCTTTACAGATGAGAAGGTCATGTAGAATTTTACTAGGGGGAATTTAAAAACTAGTTAAATATGGCAACCATGGAGAAGAAGGTAAACAGTTAAGAAGTGTTAACCCAGTTGTTGAAGAATTAATATCAATTAGATTCCTATTAACGATCTCAAAGGAAGCTGAGTTGCTAAAATAAGACGCCATTACGATTTTTAAACACAGTTTTGACGATGGAGACATCTATGATATTTGTCAATGGGTAAGTTTCAATTTGCAGACTTAGGCATGTATTTTCACAATTTTATCTTATTTCTGAAAATAAAAACAGGAAATACTTTGCCATTTTGAAGCTTGTCCCTCAAGCTGGCACACTTTCAGGAAGCTATCGCGAGAGTGGCTTCCGGGGGGTTGGGTGGGAAAGAGAAGCACAACTCCAAATGTCAAATTCACCTCTCATTTTCTATGCAGGAAATGTCAAGAAGAAAACCCGTGAGGTTTTTACAGTCAAAATGCAAATAAACTTTGTGGAGAATAAATATTTTTCTCCCACCAATACTTCAAAATTTGAACTTTGGGAATTATATTTGGCTCGAATATTATGTGATATTCAATGGATCAAAACGGATATAAAAGTCATCTGCAGGTTGAATCAAAAGTCATCTACTTGCTACCTTTTTAAAATAATAAGAGGGAAAATATTCAGCGGGAAAGATGCTTAAGTAGCAGAATGTAAACAATGATGTCATCTTTTTTATTATTTTTACTTTATATGTATGAGTGTATTGCCTGCATGTATGTGAGTGCACCCCTGTCGTGCAATGCTGCAGAGGTCAGAAGAGGGCTTTGGATTCCCCTGGAACTGGAGTTAAGGACGGTTCGTAGCCGCCTTGTGGGTGCTGGGAATCGAACCTGGGTCCTCTGCAAGAGCAGTCAGTGCTCTTAACCGCCGAGCCGCCTCTCCAGCCATCTTTTAACTGAATGAAATACTGAGAGAGAAAAGAGCAAAGGAACATCAGAATGAATTATGTCAGAGTAAGTGCAGTGACACTTTCTTTTGGAAGACAAGGGGCGAGAAATTGAACAGGTAGAATTCATAGGCCCAGGATACTCAGGGCATCAGGCTTCTATATACAGAGCTCATTTCGCTTCTCTGTTCCAAGAATCTCAAGGTACCTTGCACAAGCTGATCATACACATGAGCCAGAGGTGATAACCCATCCGTGGTATCTTGTAGTTTTCACTATTAAGGGAGCTTTTCCAGAAGTCGGGCAACGCGGAGAGCTATACTACCAAGAATTCCTTCTCTTGACTCCTACATTCTCCAAAACAAAGTTGCATACATAGAGAGGATTAAAAAGCACACAATCCTACTTGGAAAAAAAAAAAACCAACTGATTAACCCATCTGATGAGTTACTAGTAAAAGCAAGATTTGACATGACCCAGTGTGCCTGCCCCGTCTGCCTCTTCTAAATCACACTGAGTTCTCCATTCATCCCCGTCAGCTCCACATGGGTTAGAAGGGCCAATAATAAAAACCTCTTCTTCAATCTTTAGTTTAGGACCAATTGAAAAATGAATGCTAGAGGCAGCCAAATGAAGCTCAAAAATGCTTGCTTTCTTACAGTAAGTAGTGGAAAATAAGACCCAACAGGTGATCCAATGGAGCTCTGTACCATGGATAAACCTCACACCCAGCCACAGGCAGTGACCGTACCTACAGACCTCCCTTAGTAACGGTGGGACCCAACTAGCAAGAGTGGACCTAGCCACACCCCCTTCTTGGGTAAAACCCACAGTGGGCAGATATGGAGACGAAAGGCACTCAGCTGTCTTGCTCTGAATCTTTTCCCCAGAAATTGCTCTCTTTCGCAGGGGCAGGCTATGTTGATGTCTTTAGAAATTTGTCCTCACAGATAATGGGGCAGATATGTCCCTTTCTACAGAACAAAGACAAGACTGTTGAGTCAAAAGGGCTGACAGCTGTTACCTGAATCTGCTACTGAGCCTACTGACATTGAACAGTCTTGTCTATGTAGCCTGTTTCTCTCTTCTGTCTCCTGTTCCAAATTTACTCATATTATTTCTTTTGTACCCTACCTTTTATCTCTCTACAGATGTATTTTTTAAAGTTGCAGATAATTATTTGAGGATCAAGTCAAGTGTTATTTTTATTAATCAACTTTCGATCTCCCGTCCCCTGGCAGCTCTCTGTCAGTGAATGCCCCCAAGTCAGATGCTGTAGTTGAGAATGTGTCACTTTAGTAAGATCAATGAGTTTTCTTTCGAAGAACCAAGCTAAATTGCCCCAGGTCTCCTCTCTAGTCTCATAGTTTTACAAGTTCTTCCCAACTTCTGTTTGCCCTGTTAAATGGATGTTTTGCACCAGTCAGACAAATAGTTTCTACAAAGAACATTTATTCAAAGAAGGAAATGGATCTCTCCTATTCCCTATGTTCTCATTCCCCAAAGAGTATCATTTGTTCAAACTAGTGAAGATTATTACCAACTGGCACTAAATTAAATGATGTCCGTTCTTCAATTTAGATTACCTTTTTTGCCACTAAAAGCTGGACTCTCAGATTAGCACCATCAAAAATGACGCAGAGTTGTTGAGAAATATAAGGTCTTGTGTGCCACTGTGGTCCAGCTGAACCCAAACCTGCATGTTTACAAACCTCATCACCAGGTGATTGCTAAGCACATTAATTTGGATAAGTGTTGGCTTGGTAATTATCGTCTTGAAAAGAGAGTCTTGTGACTCAAACTACTTTTGGAGCTGTGAAGTAGAATTCTTACGGGCATGCCTTGCTCTTTCCTTGTTATTGCCAGGACTGTCTTGCCTCAGGAGTTAGGACAGTATGGGAATGGGCAGGGCACTGAAGAAGTCCCTGGTTTTGACCAACCCCACAGCATTGATTAAATGATGCGGAGTCTTGACCTACATCTAAGTTTGAGCCTAGTTCTGCTGGATGGCTTCAGCTGTCAACTTGACACGCTTGGAAGGAGGAAACCTCAGCTGAGGAATTGCCTCCATTGGAGTGGCCTGTGGCCATGTCTGTGGGGCATCTTCTTGATTGTTGAATGATGTGGGAGGTCCATCCCACTGTTGGTGGTGCCAGGCCTGGGCTGGTGTGCCTGTGTTGTAGAAAAAAGCAGGCTGAGTGCAGGCCAGAGGAGCAAGCCAGTAAGCAGCGTTCCTCCATGGTCTGTGCCCCAGATTCCTGCCCTGAGTTCTTGTCTTGGCTTCCCTTGATGATGGATTGTGAGCTGTAAGCTAAATAAACCCTTTCCTTTCCCAAGAAATTAGTCCATTACTTTTGAACTTAGCCTCAGGCAAGCTCTTAGGCTGAGGGCATACTGTAGCCAGATGCTTTGCCAAAATGTCTTAGTTACTGTTCGAGTCCTTATCTCCCTCTGGAATGACTGTGCTCTCAGCACTACTTTCCTCTAGGTGCCAATGAGAAAGGCCCCTGTTTACAGCATTCAGCAAGTTTCCTAGTCCAAACTTCTGGAGTCTTCCACCTTCCTCTAAAAACACACATGGTCAGGTTCTTCATAGCCAAAAACACACCCTCTGGAACCAACTTCTTTATCAGGTACTTTCTTATTGCTGTGATAGAACACCATGACCAAGGCAGCTTAGAGAGGGAAGAGTTTATTTGAGCTTATGGTTCCTGAGTTTTAGAGTTCATAATGGCAGGAACAGAAAGCTGAGGGTTCACATCTTCAAGCAGTCACAGGAGGCAGAGAGAGACTGGGAATCCAATAAGGCTTAAGAACTCTCTAAGCTGGCCCCCAGTGACGTGCTTCCTCCAGCGTAGCCACACCCTCTAAGACTTCCCAAGACAGTGCCACCAAGTGGGGACATTAGCCCTCATCACTTACCTGTACTGAGAACCTGTCAAGTTCCTTGATCTTCCTCAGCCTCACCTTCTTGATTCTGAAATTAGAAAAAATAATACTGACCTTTTGGATTTGTTAGGAAGAGTTCATTCAGAACTATATGGAGAGTGAATGGTGTAGTATAGGGAAATAATACACTCTACTAGTGAAAGATGTCTTTACTTATTTTAAATTTCGTATGTAGCATCCTGGTTTACAGCAGCCAACATGAAAGACACACAGAGAGAGGAGTGGGTTCACCCTTACATGAGTGACTACCATACTCTGTCCTTCTCCGACAGTACTACAAATGCTGGTGTGTGTGTGTAACACTGACCGTTTTCACAATAGCCTTATTGAGAACCAATACTTTGCCATCTACTCCTGAATGCTCTGGAGGAATAGCCAAGTTGCACAAGCTGCCCCAGGCCATCCTGCTTGTCCGAGTTCAGACTGAAATTCAAGCCTACTGCTCTTTTTCTGAGACGCACATATTAACAACTATGTTAGAAACAAAGCTGGAAAGATTCAGTCACTTCCTTTTGCCATTTTTCTGTAATGACCAGAGTTAAATATTTCAGATTAAGAGCACAATCCAAAATCTGTGAGGAAAATGAGATTAACTGCCATACATAGGAGAAGATATAACTTAAAATTTTTATTCATTTTTTTATGTGTTTGAGTGCTTTACCTGCATGTATGGAAGTGTACCACATGTGTACAATGCCCATGGAAGCCAGAAGAGGACATCAGAACCCCTGGAATTGGAGTTGTAGACCAGAGGGTTGTTAGCTACTATGTGAGTGCTGGGAGCTGGAGATGGGTCTTCTGTGAGAACAACCAGTGCTCCTAACCACTGAGCCATCTCTCCAGCTCCTATAACTTAAAATCTTGACCTCAGTTTTCTAGCTGAGCATGCCACCCTTTGTCCAGTAGCAATGGCTGCACAGTGAAACCATGTCACTCATGCCCCTGTGGTCTTGGGCAATACACAAGTCTAGCCTCAGAGCATCACTTCCAAGAACTCTGGGTCTGTCTACAATCAACAGCGAACAGGAAGAGGAAGGAGCTAACTGCTCTCTCTTTTTCCTTTGACATCTGCAGGATGCTATAACTGCTGACTGCTTCCAGGTATATGAACGACAAAAGTGAATGTGAGCTGTTTGCCCTTTTGACTCTTATCAAGACTATTATCATTTCCAAATATTACTTTATAAATTACAATGCATTTCTTCTGTGTTAAAAGTTCTTAAAACTATTTCATGGTGGTTTCTTTAAGAAAAATGTAATAGACTTTTTAAGGTAGTGAGCCTTCACGAAGGACTAAAGGCACAGCCATAGACAAGCCTCGTAAGATGAATTTTCTATAGCACTGGTGTTCCATCTAGTGCAGAGAGAACTTAGACTACAGGGGTGAAGGATTTGGTGTCTCACTTTATGAGTCTTGATTACTTTTAGTAAATGACCAAAAATACACTGAACACTTAATTTAGCAAAATCTACCACACAATTTTACTGGGTGAAGCTATTTTGGTAGGTGTATGTTTTCCATTGTCGGATTCTACCTCAGAAAGCATTGCATGATGGTGATAATTTAAATTAATGATATCATTTGCAAATACATATAAGTTAAAATAATACTAAATATAGAAACTTAAGTTTTTAGAAACATGTAATATCCATATAATATATAGCACAAACCCTTATCTGTTCCTGTATCTATTTAACATTTAAAATATGTTAATATGTTTGCCATTTTTGAATGGACTAAATACTTAATTAGACACTTAATTGAGCAAATGAACATTTCAGTAACTTTCAAAGAGAAGCTGGAGTTTTCCGGAGTATTGTTGCTCTACGGAAAGGTAGTATTTGGCATTGCCAGAAGAAGAGGTTCACAGTTTGACTGCTCACTCAAGACCCTTGCAGTTTCTATTTTAAACATTTCTTTTCCACTGCTCCTGACATTTGAATTCATCATTCACGTCTGTGACATGTTTTCATATTCTCTTTTAATACTGATGTCAGTACCAAACAGTAATAAGGGTACAAACATCTGTTGTTTACTCAAAAATGATTAGCTTCCATATATAATAATGAAAATTTATCCTATTACAATAATGTCTTTATTTTTAAAAACTTGAAAACATTTTGAACTCTGGTGATACCTTTAAAAAGGCAATGAAAAATCAGTTACATATAGCTTGACTTCTATCCTCTTAACCTTACTCAATTCTAGGATGAAAGGCTATCAAGTTTATCCTAGATGGCGTGTACATTAGCAAGAGTCCATTAGATCATGTATTCTTAATCAAAGTTCTTAATCCTAATTAGATATATTAGGATTTGTTTGGTGTGGTTTAACCTCACGTGACTAAGGAACATACAATCATGCTGATAAGATCACCTGCACTTGTGGGAGGGAGGCATTTCATCTTATAGGCCTTTCCAAATTTGCTACTTATTTCTTTGGTGATATTTAAGACAAGATAGAGAGATTGGTGAACTTTGGGGAAAACACATTTCTTTAGTTGGTTATGTGTCATGTTCTGTAACAATCGCCCCTAAGGCCAGAATGCAGGGAAAACTTCCATCTGTGGAGCTCACAATCCCAAGCATGTTCTTGCAACAGGGCTCTTCTCAGGTCTGAAAATATTCTGCATTATAATGCAAGTAGAAGACAGGTCCTGTTCTTCTTTTTGTAACTGATATCCAGTGCAATAATAAACTGGTTATGAGTAAGGTCAGAGGTTGGCCAAGAATATTGCACTAAACAACGTGCTGCATAGGCCCAGGATTCATGACTTCTGTCTTTCCCTTAAGGTCTAAATTGTCTAATCATACAGGCATGAATTAATAATACAAGATTCAGGTCAACAATTGTATTAACAGCAGGAATTCCATCAGCATGGGAAGGGGGATGCTAAGACAATCTCCTAGGAGAGCTAATGTGGGACTGAGAGCTCATCGATGATTGTCTCAAATGTAAGAGAGTAAGACAACTCTGGGAAATGACAGATATGTAAATGTGTCTTGAATTTAGAGCTCTAAATGTAGGAGGCTGCAAACATAGATGGGTGTTAGAACAAACGATGTCATTCAAATGGCAAATGATTAACTCCCCAAATGAGGACTCACTGGAAAACTTTAAATAGAAGAGTAATATTAGTCAGAAAAATTGAGAAGGCTAATGTATAGAGGAATTCTTTATCTAGTGGATATAGGAAAGAGACAGTGAGACTTAAACTAAGAGGGTTAGGATCTATTGAAGAAATCCTGAGTAGACAACATGAGTAGGACCTGGTGAGTTATAGTATGAGGAACCCAGTAAGGTGACTTGAGGTTTCCAGATTAGTTCATTGTGAACCCTGAACCATGACCATAAACCCCATGATTAGTGGTGGGGCTATTTTAAGTGCTGAAAACAATGTGCTCTCGGACAAGGTGGTTTTCTTACCCTTCCTCTCTTTCTGATGGGATGGAATTCCTGAAGTCCTAAATGTGAAGAATTAAGGGGTTGCCTGATGAACAGTTTATAATGGCTCAGCTGTCAAGGGTACCCATGAGTGTAACCTGACCATAATGGTGAAAAGAGACCTAGACTTGCACAAAGTGGGCATTGTAGATTTCCTTGTTAGGGAAGAATGAGAATATAATTCTTCACATGTGGGAAAGGACTGATATTTTGGCCATCTTTTCGTGCAGGTTTGTGTGATGATGTCCTTCTATGTAAGTAAGTATATGGATCTACATCATTGTTTTAGTTACTACATGTTGTTATAAAGGTGAATGCATGTCATGGTTTAAGGAGGTGACAGATTATCATTGATGGGTATCTTATTTTACACAATGCCTTTCTTTTTCTAAAAATACTTTATTTTTGTGCTATGTGTATGAGTGTTTTGCCTGTGTGTGTGTGTGTGTGTGTGTGTGTGTGTATGTGTGTACTCATGCATGCAGTGCCCGTGGAGGCCAGAAAAGGGCATCAGGTTGCCTAGAACTGGAGTTACAGATGTTTGTTAACAAAGGGTGCTGGGAACCGAACCTGGGTCCTCTGCAAGGGCAGCCAGTGCTCTTGGTCATGGTGCCATCTCCCCAGGCCCTATTCAATGCCTTTCCTATGAACGGTGCTGTGATGAAGGACCCAGCATGCATTGCACTCTTTGTGATGTACTCAATTAACTTTTCCTCAGGGAAAATGTCTTCAAGTTGAATTCGCTGGTTAAAGAATATGTGCATAATGGGGATGGAGAGATGGCTCAGTGATTAAGAGCACTGGCTGCTCTTGCAAAGGACCCGGGTTCAATTCCCAGCACCTGTTTGACACCTAACAACTATCTGTAATTTCAACTCCAGGGGATCCAATACCCTCTTCTGACCTACCTCTGCCTCCTTATTCTGAGGTCCTAATGGAGCCCTCTTTGTGTCTTTGGCCCAGCTATTTTTCTGAGATGTAGCATTGTTAGGTTTCTGTTTGGAAGAGTAACCCATCCTGTGCCTCATCATCTTTAACCCAGGACCACTAAACACCATCCCCTCTCCTCCTCTCTTCCCTTCTTTCCTGTGTCCCTCTCTTGTTCCTCTCTGTGTCTTTCTGTCTTTTTTTTTTTTTTGTCTCTCTGTCTCTGTCTCTCTCTCCTCCTTCAAACAGTCTCCGTATCCCACTAGTATATCATTACTTTAAGTTCCTTTCTACACTAGTTGGGGGACAAAGCTCATATATGGAAACTAGAAATCTTCCTGAGAAAAGTCACTAGGTGTCTCCATGGTGTGGCTGGTCTTGAGGAGCGCGGTTAAACTCTGAATATGCAGACGATGGAGAAAAGTTGACTGTGAACACCGATGTGTAACAGAACCTGTGGATCATAAGTTCCCTGTAGGAAAAGAAATGAGCAAGTACAGGAAGTTTTCTTCATCATTGCGAGTTAGAAAAAGGGATTGAAAACCGTGGAAAATGGAGTGGTTCGAAGGCGGGAGCTTGAAGAGCAAAGCAGGACCTCAGCTGGACCCCCAGCAGGCTGTGACCAGGGGAAGGAGGGACTTTAATCATTTGGAGGATGATAGTTTGGGGTGATGAAAATTTTGTGGAGAAGGGATTTGAGGCACGAAATGAAAACAATGAATTAGAGGGCGTGAAATCACTGTGAGAGTTGGGTTTTGCATAGCAGTTGGAGCTGGTTGGGAGGATGAAGTTATAGTCAACAGGAAGTTGAATTTCCTGGCTCTGCTGCGTTGAAAAGCTTGTGCAGAGGTTACTGGGAGTTAAGTGAAGTCAAGATTATATGAACGACAGGCGCAAGCGGGAGTCAAGCACCAGCGGACAGAAGTCTAGAAGGAGCGCGGATGTGCCTGAACGAGGGAAAGAAGGAGTGGTATGCTGGCCATCAGTGAGAACTGCAGTAATCAGTGCTCTCCCCCACCGGGAAAACGCTAGGGCTACAAGGGGCTCTAGAGAAGGGACAGAGTCACAGCAAGAGGGTTCTCTTTTGGCAAATGATTCACAAGGAAAAACAAAGCATTGAGAAGGTGCCGATCTAGAAGAAAGGAAAGGCTGTTGTGTTTACATTTCCCATGACAGCAAATTAGCTTGCATTGGGAAAGAAATGTAGCTGCTTGTTCTGAAAAGAAGATTCGTATCTGTTTGCTGCTGCTGACTGAGCTCTCTGAGTTTGAAAACTTCATCAATCCCTCTCTGCGACCTAGTCTGCAGGGAGTGACTTGTCTTGAACTTCTGAAAAAGAGATGCTGCCTAAAATACATTTTGATGATTAAATACAGAAATATGTGTTGGCCGTAAGTGTAAATATGCTTTATGTTTCAAACAAAAGTGGTGTTCACTTGTGGGACAGATTAGTTGAAAAATCTAATGGGAGTCTATCCCAAAGTGTTTGTGCATCGTGAGTTTTGGGGTAGAATTCGGAAAAATATTATTAAAGGCTTTGAAAGTTATCTTCTCCAAAGTAGATGCTGATGCAACAAATCCAGCGATTTATTCATCTAGAATCTGGGAATTACAAGAGAATGGAAGGTGATCTGAAGCCCTGAGAAAAAAATACACAGCTACATGTGCCTAATGTACTGACGTTTGTCATCCTTAATTCTTTTTTTCTTTTTTTAGTTATCATAACAAAGCCGAGCCCTGAATACCAAGTTAGAAAAGGATTTTTTTTTTTTTTAAGTAAAGCAATTAAGGGAAAGGTATGTGGCAGTGGGTCTGCTATTTTCTTGTTTTTGCTCCTCCTTCTCTGAGACAGTGGCATCAGGACCAGGCAGGTCTGTATGCTTTTACAAGTGACAGTCCTGTCAGTCTTGGGGCCCGTGGAAGCTCTAAGGCTCTGGTTGAATCCTAGTTTTACAATTCTGCTCTGTCTTCAATCAGCCATTTCCTGTTTGGTGTGAGTTAACGGTTCCTTTGGAGGATTTTGTTTCCTCTGAGTCATCTCACTTGATAATGTCAGCCATGGGCTCACTAGAACATGCTGTATTGTCAATCTGTGATTCTCACTTTGGGCCATTTCTGTTGCTTGTGTCTCTTCTACTTTTAATTTCCTTTTGGTCGCCGGCCCCTATTTTAGGAGAATGTGGTCCGCGTGCAGAGAAATATTACAGGTTAATCTCAGCAGGACAAGTGAGAAAGAGACCTTGGAAACAGGCTAGAACTTGGAGTGTCATAATTCTATTTGCAGAGACTTGATCCTTGCTTACATGGACCTGATCACAGTTACTGAAAAAAAATAACTCTGTGATATTTCATGGATTCAGCCATATGGCACCGCCCTACCTGAACACCATGCTGCTTTCCCTCCCAGACACTGAGGAATGCAATATGGACATCCCGTCTGACTACACAGTATGCAAACTCTTTACCTAATGTTGCAGATGGGTTTCGTATATTCAAGGGACTGTTTATTAATGTGGATATTTTTTCTCTTGCTTATTTACATATTGCTCAGAAGCCTGCCTACAACACGGAAATGATTTGCATGCATATCATTTCTTTGGAGTAAGCACACTCCTACACAGAAGGGCATGTCATTTGATAGAGAGGCAAGTGATTTTGAGGCTCTCTCTCTCTCTCTGTTTTGTGGGGGCAGTGCCATAACCATCACTTTACACAAAGCACTCTGTACAACTTATGTAGAGTTCTGAACAAATATAAGGACTTTGTTTAAATGTTGGGAGGATGTAGGAGTGTTAGAAAGGAAGGGCCCTGAAGGAGCCGGTGGAAGGAATGAAGTTATTGGAATAAGAGGAGACTAAGAAAGAATCTTGGATTTGCTATTTAACACCACCCTGTGTATGACCAGAAAATACTTAATCGGAATCCCTCTGCATTATCATCTATAAATCTAGAAAAATAACATACCCATGTAAAGTTGTAAGGATTGGATGCCATGTATGTATTATTTGAAATGATATTGAAATTATTTGGGAATTAATGTCTGTGTATAATGAGGAATACTAGTCTTTCCTGAAGTAAAGATCTTATGCTTGTTATTGATTTATTTGTGTGTATGCGTTCATTTGTATTTGCTTGAATGTTTGTACATATGTACACGTGGGTGTTCATGCATGTAGGTGGGTACACAAAAGCCAGAGGTCAATGTCTGCTGTCTTCTCAGTCCTTCTCACTGAGACCTGGCACTTGCTGATTGGGTAGACTGAACGACAGCAAGAGGCAGTGTCTTTCTGCCTCCAGATCCCAGTGCCGATGTATGTCACAATACTTGGCTTTTTACAGGGGTGCTGGGAATCTGAACTCTGTCCTCAGGCTTGTGAGGCAAGGACTTTATTGACAGCCATCCCCTCAGCTCCTAAAGATGACTTTAATTACCTGTCCTAACCCATAGGGCACTTGAAGTATATATTTCCAGCACCTATGGAAATGCTTAGTAGATCAATTGATATTTGTTTCAGCAACTATGAAACTGACTCATTCATATGAAAAACATTTATGCACCTAAATAGTTATTCATATTTAGTGAGATGGAACCAGAATTTTATAGATGATTGTTAGATAATTTCCTTGCAGGGAAAGAAATTAAATACAAAAAGAATTTAGAGTTCTCAGTCTCTATTTGCTTTAAACTCTTCCAGTTTAGAGGAAAACTTGGCACTTGGAGAAGAATCACAGAAGCAAAAGAATAGGAATGTAATTCAGGTGTTTTCTTGATTTCTACATACTTCTTTTAGCCCACTGACTGTCATCTGCCTAATAATAGACATCCTGCCTACTCCATGGTCTGCTGAAAACCTGCCTGCTGAATAGGACAGTGATTTAGATGTGGTAGTTGTTCATTTATTAGAGTTCTACCCCTTGCATCAAATATCAGAGAAATTAAAATAATGATTATTTCATTCTTTTTCATCCCCAGAATTAGGAAGCCCATATATCCCTATATTCAGATTTAAAAAAAATATTTTTATTTATTATTTTCATTTTATGTGTATAAGTGTATTGCCCGCGTATATGTGAGTGCACCCACCTGTGTCTTGCAATGCCGTGGAGGTCAGAAGAGAGCTTCGGATTCCCCTGGAACTGGCATTAAGGACGGTTCGTAGCCGCCATGTGGGTGCTGGCAATCGAACCCAGGTCCTCTGCAAGAGCAGCCAGTGCTCTTAACAGCTGAGCCATCTCTCCAGCTCAGATTTTTTTTTTAAAGAATATTTTTATTATTCCAAAGAGATGCAATTTTAACACATTTTTTCCAGAAATAACTTGAAGAAGTTTACATAAAAAATATAAATATGAAGTTTAAGGGCAGAAAAGTAGGGATAAGAAATCAAAGACCCAAAAATTAAAAAAAAAAGAAAAAAGAAAAAAAAAAAAGAAAGAAATCAAAGACCAAAGTCAGGCGTGGCAGCACCGGTCTTCAATCCCAGCACTTGGAGGCACAGCCAGGCAGATCTCCATGTGCTTGAGACCAGCCTGGTCCACACAGCCAGCTCCAGGCCAGCTGGGGCTCCAGAAGGACCCTGCCTCAAAAAGACCAAAGTGGGGTGGAATCAAAGACCAAAGGATTTTCCAACGTGGGGTCAACTTTGGTGCAATAATGAAGGTTTCCACTAGCTCTGTTCTTCATCTTTCTTCTTTTTTCATGGGCTTGCTAACACAGCCTAGGGTGGGGGTTTATTTATAGAAGAGTGGGCGACCCCATTTACGGCTGTGCTGGGAAGTCCACACTCAAATATAGATCCTGTGACTTCCCAACAGCTGCCCAAAACGGTGAAAGAGGTGCCTCATGGCGTTCTGGGCTCATATATCCTTAGCCCCTCCCCCACATGCAGCTAAGGTCGACTGATTGGGTGGGAGGGGTACTGACTCCCCCAGCGACTCCTTGATGTGTGGGGGAAGGAGGTATGACTATAGCTTGCTGGCTTAGTGGTATTTATTTTAACCTTTAGCAAAAACATTGCTTCTTTTACTACTCATTTCTGCTCATATGACTTGGCTAAATGGTTATCCAAGGAATTTATCCTGTATTTCTTTCAATCAAAACTCTTGGGTTGACTGTCTACAATAAACAGCTTAATGTCACACTGGGACTTTGTTTCTGCAGTACTTGTGCCTTTTTAGGTATTTCTACGGAGAGGGTGTTAACACAGCAAGCTTTGTGAAGAGAATGTATACTAATATTAATTATTTCCTCAGACATCGTCTTTTCATCTTTATCAGATAAAACTTCCAGATGGACAGAGGGCAGAAGCACATTTTCCCACTATCTGACGGCATTCTGAGAACCTTGCTCTGTAACACAGAACAGGATGATCTGAACATGTAACTGTTAGCACCGAAGCTGGGTATACACCTTATGTCAGGATCCACCAAACTTCACAGTCTCCCAAGTTTCACATAGATTCTGACACATTTAGAAAGCCTATGGTCTGAATCTGTCATCCCGTCCATTTAGAACTTAGTGAAGTTTTAAACTATTCAAACTCTAGTGTGAGCCCAATGACATCAAATAAACAAAATCACTGAACCCTCTATTAAAGTCATTTTCTACCTAATTCTGAACTAGAGTAAAGGTTGGCAAAAGTTTGATTTTTCATTTTTCCTAACCTCCAGTGACATTATAATTTCCAGCAATTATAGTCAACTATATAAAATGATAAGTCAAACACATTAAGAGGACTTTAGTGAGCCAGGTGTGGTGGCACGTCTCTAGTTCTGGCAGAAGCTTGCACATCTCTGAGATTCAGGCCAGCCTGGTCTATATAGTGAGTTCTAAGGCAGCTGGGGCAAAAGGGAGATGTTGTTTCAAAAATATCAAAGAGAAAGAGAGACAGAGAGAGAGAGAGAGAGAGAGAGAGAGAGAGAGAGAGAGAGAGAGAGAGAGAAAGAGAGAAAGAGACAGAGAGATATTGATTTAATGGTAGTAAAAATGTAATTCCGGAGCTCTTTCCCTGTCTATGTTTTGTGAATCTGGACAGAGTGTTTAACCTTTGCGTTTTTTTAATGGAGAAAATGAAGGGAACTTTGATGCAATGTTGTGATATTCTTTTTTTTTTTAATATTTTATTTATTATTTTTATTTTATGTGTATGAGTGAATTGCCTGCATGTGTGTAAGTGAACCCATGTCATGCAATGCTGCGGAGGTCAGAAGAAGGCGTCAGAGTCCCAACACTGGAGTTACAGATGGTTGTTAGCTGCCATGTGGATGATGGGAATCGAACCTGTGTCCTCTGCAAAAGAAGTCAGTGCTCTTAACCACTGAGCCATCTCTCCAGCCCCGCTTGTGATATTCTTTATGTCTTCAAACTTTATATTTTACAAGCTAGATAGTCTAATCTACATTATTGAGAAATCAATGCACAATTGTGTGAAACAAAGCAAGTCTTTCAATTGCAATGAGCTCATCGAGATAGCAAATGTTTGTTAGTGTTGTTTATATTTGTATGGCAAAATATCTGAGTGAAAGCCCCTTCCATAGATGATGGTGCTCATCACCCACACACTGAAATACATTTGGAGGAGCCACAGATCACTCAGTCTTGTCTCTTTGAATTTTAGGTGAAACAAATTCATAGAAAAAAATGGTGTAGGCTGACCATCAGTGTGTTTTAAAAATATTAAGTATCTGAAAAATACAGGCATCAACTATAACAGTAATCCGTAGCTCCTGCTAGGGCACACATGGGGCCCATCTTTCTATAGAAATATATTGACAACAGAGCAGTAATGATGTTTAATTCAAACAGTCTTTTTATGGCAGGCAGGATGTGAGAAATATTTTTGATACATTCATCATGTTTTTATGTTCCAGGATCATCTTGCAAAAGCAGACTGGAATCCTCCCGAAATGCGTGGCCCTTCTATTTGAGCTGCTAGAATATTATGACTGCCTTTGTCTTCTGTTTTGTGATTTTGCCGGTAGTTGAAACAAGAAGAACAATAGCATGTACATGAATAGAACCGAGCACTAGAGGAGGTGGAAAGATACTGAAGGCTGACAGGGAAGGAACACTAATGAACACAAAAATCGCTTTACGAGCTGGGGCTTTCTATACCTGTTTCTCCCTTTCCCTTGAAGTTTTTAGAAAGAAAAAATGATTTATTCAAATCATAAATGCCTCTGTGCAGTTTATTCCAGCCAAGGTGGAGTTTATCTGACAGATATGTAAGAACAGCACTGTTGATGATTCTCACCTATGGGAAACATACTGGGATCTCAGAGACACCACTTACAATTCCTTATCGATTTATGTAGGCATACTTTCCTATATAATATAGCTCCTCTTCTAAACCTCATCACTAGCGCCCTTTACCAGAAAGCCACAGACTGCATCGAAATGACCTGACACAATAAACAAGCAGACTGCTCTAGAATCCAAGCACAGTTGTTTATGTGGACTCTCAAGTCTTTTTAGAAGACTCCCATCTCCTTACCTTTCTTATTGCATCATGTCGCTTCCTGCTCTTTGTCTAGTGAAGTTTTTTCTTCCTTTCCTTGAGCATGCTATACTGTCAATTTCTTTAATGAACTACACCAAGTCATTCCACATATGTGTTGCACATAGGAGTCAACCAACCATGATAGAAAATAATTGGAAAGAAAGTTGAAACTGTACTGAACAGGCACAGAAGTTTCTCCTCCTATTGTCCCCTAAGTCATTTAAATTAGTATTGGTTTACATGTCATTTACATTACATTTGGTAGATACCACAGGGTAATTGAGAGTTAGGTTAAAGTACATGCGAGGATGTCTGCAGTCATTCCCACAGGTGGATGTGTTTGCAGTCGCACTCCAGCCACATTTTCCCCAAGCTTACCTCCAGGTTTCTCTCCTGTTGTGATTTTTTATGCCATATGTCTCTGAGGCCATTTGAAGCAGTTTCCAGCTGTCTTCACTTGTTTGCTGGCAGTAGACCCTTGTACGAAAGAAGGACCTTTCCTTTCACTGTGTGTATTTTTGCTGTGGGTAGATCTACGGCAGTGGAACCAGGTTTCCAATGACATGGAGCCTTTGGTCTTCTAACACCGATGAGCGCTTCCTGAAGCTCTGTCCATTGATGAGGTGCTGAAGTTGCCAACGATCCTTTCTGGTCCCTAAGCACATTGATTGTTCTTTTACAGAACTCTGGTAATTCCTTCAGTCTACCTTCCGTTTCAACTCTATAAGACACATTAGTATATGTTTGGAATTCTGTTTAAGATTGAGTTCAAGTTCTTCCCCACAGTACTGTTGCATGGCACACAGATCAGAGGATGTGGCTGTTGACCTCTGCTAAAGTTTGTGTAAGCAGATAAGGAGGCTCTGTCTTACCAGTGTCAGCTCTGACCCAAATAAATCATATGACACCACATTTCTTTACTTAGTCAGACTGATTTATTTATTCAGAGTACAGAACAGAGAAAGATCTTTTCCTTCACTGCTAGTCTAAATATTATATCAGCCAGGGTGTCTCCTTTGTTACTGGCTTTCAGAGAGAGAATGGTGGGGCATGGAGAGGTTAGCAGGATGCCAGGTTTTCATTATATTCATTGTACATTCAAGACCAGTATACAGGAATGAGGTGAGTGGAATCTGTCCTCCATAGGCAAGGTCAGACAGGAAAGAAAAGGAGGAGACAGACATGACAAATGCTAAGTAAGTATGCATTTAGAAGTAGAGAAAGGGGAGAATTCTTTGGCCTTTGAAGATAGTAAATTAGACTGAGAAATCACAAAGCGTTCTTTGAATGTTAGTTTGTAAACACACACATCAAACCAGAGAGAGGTTTTTTCTTGCATGCCTTCAATTAGTTTTATCATTATCATGAGATGTAAAGATGAAGGTGGCTTAAAAGAGCGTGGTCCAAATGTGACAGTACTGAAAGAAATCATTCTCAATTTGATCTCAGTGATCCAGTATGCAAAGAAAAACAGAAAAAATAAGGGAAAAGTTAAAAGGCCAGGCTTGGTGGCATTTGCTTTTAATCCCAGCACTTGAGGGAGAGGCAGGCAGATTTCTGTGAGTTCAAGGCCAGCCTGTACTACATAGTGAGACTCTTTCTAAAAAAGTTAATGCTGAATATCCTATTTATGTTTTTATTCATTTTTTATTTTTACTGAATTTTTGAAAATTTCATACCATATATTTTTATAACATTTAGACCCTCATCTACCTGCACCCCCATGCAATACCCCCTGACCAATTTCATGTACCCCCTTTTATTTTTTTTTAAAGAAACATCATGATTGCCTCTAGTTTTCTCTGCACTTACAGAGAAACTAGAGTTTATTAACGTTTGGCTACCGGCTCTAGTAGGTGCCTCAAGAGAGAGGAAATAGATGATATACAAATGTTCTTGCATAAATTGGTGGGCCTGAGAAAGCTGCGTTATACTCAGTTTTAAATGTTGGACTGGAACTCAGATGTTTGGGTAAAATTAGAGGTTCCAAGGCAGAAGACACGTGTACAAAGTCTCCCATATACATTACAATTTTTAAAATCAATATTCTACAAAATGCCTGAGAATTAACAATTTTTCCCTATGCAATTGTTTTATCACAGTTAAGTGTTCATTTTAAGGAGCATTTGAGAAGCTTTGCATTTTTATGTTTTATAATTAGTGGTAAACAAGGTTAGAACATAATAATGATGCTCTGAAGGAAAAATAGGAAATTCTAAAATTTCAGTTTACTTGACTAGAAAAATTATCAAGTCACTGAATATATGTCCTCATAATTATTTTCTTTTCTGTGGGCTAAAAAGTCACTGAGGTTGGAGCTGGAGAGATGGCTCAGTGGTCAAGAACACTGGTTGTTCTTGCAGAAGACCTGGGTTCGAATCCCAGCACCCACATGGCAGCTAACAACTGTCCATGACTCCAGTCCCAGGGGATCCGACAGCCTCTTCTGACCTCTGCAGGCTTTGCACAACACGGGTGCAGTTACTTACATGTAGGAAATATATAAATACGTATAAAATAAAAAATAAGTAATAAAATTCCCTATTGTGCTCAGTGTCCCATGTGGGGTGTGTGTGTGTGTGTGTGTGTGTGTGTGTGTATGTGTGTGTGTGTGTGTGTTTCTAGAAAACATACAGGCAAAGCACTCATACACATAAAAGAAAAATAAATTTTAATTTAGAAATTCTTAAATTAATAAAATTTCAACAAATAATAGTTTCAAGAAAGCTCTTACACACTGAGGTGTTTTCATGCAAATGGTTCAGGAGACTTGGGGGACACTGCTGAGTATCCAGGATGTGTCTGATATTGTCCTTGTATAATGCAATTGGTATTTCAAGCAAGGCAAATAGTTCTAGAATGATTAACAAAATCGCGTCATAAAATTGGTTCAGGCATCCTAACTGTCTTGGAAGGCTGCATCTCAGTGTGTCTGTAACTCTGATTCTCCATATACACTGATGTGAAAAAGCAGATCCTCCACGATCTTACCTCCTTCCCTAGAATGGGTAGACAGTATTGCTATGCTCACTGTGCCAGGTTTTGTAAGTTGACTGGTTTCCACCAGAGCTTTAAAGTTATTACCATTTTGTAATTTTATGATCTTTGAGATGAATCCCAGCACTGATTTTTATCATAGATTAATGGCTAATTTTATATGTCAGTTTGGCTGAGGTAAGAGATATGCAAATAATGAGCCAAGGATTGTTTCTGAATGTTCTGTGAGGGTGATTCTGAAAATGATCATCATTTCGATCAATGAACTCTCCCATGGGCTTTAAGTATTTGGACATTTTGTCCCCAGTTGGTGGTGCTTTTTGGGAGGTCTTTTAGAAGGTGTGGTCATGCTGGAGGGAGCATGTCACAGGGGGAGCTTAGATTTCAAGCCTTGCAGGATCTCTAGTCACTTTCTGCTGCCCGTGCCTGCTTGAAGACGTGAGAACTTAGCTTCTGCTCGTACTCCAGTCACCTCTGCCACTATATCTCCCTGCCATGATAGACTCTTGTCTGTTTGGAATTGCAAGCTAAATAGATTCTTTTATAAGTTCCCTTGGTCATGGTGTTTCTATCACAGCAACAGAAAGGCATTGTCCAATCGAGTGAGGCCTAGATAGTAAAGAAAGGTGGAGAGAAGGCAAATTTACTCTTTCTTCTGCAGTCTTTTCTCCATTTGGAAGTCAGATACCTGGTCCTCAAGATTTGGACTTCGGGACTTACACCATGGGTATCCAGGCTCTTTGGCTTTAAACTTGAGCTGAGACCTTCAGGTCCATGTCTCTAAGTTTTTCCAACATACACTGAGTGATTCCAGTAGCTTGTTTGATTCTCCAGTTTGCAGATGGCATGTCCTGGGACTTCTGAGCTCCTGTCATCATGAGCACTCAAATTATAACACTGTCCATGTCTGTGGTGTTTCAATCAGTTTCTTTAGGTTACAAAGACTTTATTAGAAAGTTGTCATAAATTTCTACTATTGTATTTGTTTGAGATATACAAAGCCTTGCTTCTGTAAGCATCAGAAGGTATGCATGAGCAACGTCCGATTTGGCCCCTCTTTCAACATTTGCTTAGATCAGGTGTCCAGTTGTTGGGAAAATGATTCATTCAAGTCTAGTATGTTTTGCAGTTTTCTTGGCCTTTTATATGTTGACAGAATTGAAGCAGGCTCAGTTCATTCTCTTCATTTTCTCAATATCACAATACCATATTTTTATGTTAAATCTACTCTTAAGTGCTCTGAAATAACAAATCCGATTCTAGACATAAGAGCTAAAGCACTGTGAATAGTTCTGAACTTTCAAAACAAATATAGATAAACAAATGTACATGTACCAAATACTAACTTCTGAGATTGGGGTATCTATATACTGGCCTCCATACAAACTATAGATGTATCAAAGAATAAATAATAAAATATTGATGTGAAGCTCATATATAGAGTAACAAACAGTAGTAATTGAAGCAATAATTCTAGAACTTAGACTAACATTGTTTTTCGTAGAAAACATTTTATCATTGACATTAAGAAGTCAATGGTATGAATTCTCTAAGAACCCATAGAGAAATGCACATACAATGTTTGAGCATTAGTGTGTATGTCGACCTGGGAGCTTCCTGGAAAGAACACAGTGCCAGACAGAAGAGACCTCCCTTTGAGAGTTGGTGAGGGTGGTTCAGGAGACTCCCCAAACTACAGGTTATTGCCAAACCTCTTGGTTATCTCCCAGAACTAGTAGACAAGACCCTGCTGCTGAAGACAGGACATCCTTCAGATATAGGACTTGAAGCAATGGAGCAAGAACTGACTAGGAAGCCTTATAACTCAAGTTTGGCTATCATAACGCTAGATGATGATATGCAAACTGTCAAGGGAGAAACACAATCAATGGTCCTACCCAGCCCTAAAGCCTAATGACCATAATGATGTGCATGGAAAACTACCTCTGTTGGTGCAGTAGTGGCACTGTTATCTGCGGGGGGGGGGTGGCAATCAAGAGTTACCTAATTGGATTTAAAGGCCTCTCAGTGGGAGTGAACTTATGGGTGGCACGTAAAACTCAGCCAAATACACGTCAGGAGAGGACACTGATCCTAGAGAAAACCCTATTGTAGCCCAGAAACCTCTCATTTCTCTGAAAAGATTGAGTGATGGGTGAGTGCAGGGCACCCTGGGAAGAAGGGTGGAGCCTACCCACCCCCAGAGCAAGCAGTGGCAAGATTGGAATGGAAAAAGGAAGTGTGTGAGGCAGCCGGATGAATGACAGGGGTGTCCTGCAAGTGTGGCAGTGAGATGGGGTATTAAGAGACCTGGGGTGAGACCGTGGGCCCATGGAGAATGCTTAAGGAGAATGTGGGTGGGGCACGGAAGCCATCCGAACTGCCACCGCATGGCAGTTTCTTTGTAAGCCATCCCCTCACTCCATACCATAAAGGACCATGCAAAACCCAACCTAAAAATGTCTTATGTTAGTCTGTGAGCCTTGGGACCTTGGGAGAGTCTGCACAGAGCCTCCAAAGAAGGGAAAAAGGAAGAAAATTTAGTGCCACAAATTAGCGTAGTCCAGCCAGATAAACTAACCACAGGAGTCCGGGAAGAACTTAGGGATGTGGGCCTGGGAAAGCAGCACAGTTCCAGCAGTGCCTGATGAGCAGATCAAAGGGGAGCCAGGTTCAGATTCTCAAATCCATAAGGGCAGAGATGGGTGCCAGACTCCTAACATGACCCATCCAGGAGAAGCTGGCAGGAACTCAGGGGAGAAAGGAGCCAAACCTCATAGGCTTAACAGGGCTAGCTATGCTCATGTGCGTTATACAATGGATCATGAAATATGTAACTAGAATGATGCAGGTGACCAGACACTACTGAAAGAAAGGGAGAACTCCCAGGGCCACAGCTGTGTTGTAAGCATGAGGAAATAGCACGGTTGCTAAAAAAATGGAGTCCACCCTCACATGGGTCTGAGAATGATTTAAAGGTCATAGAAAACCTAGAAAAAATTCTCTGAGCCTCAGACACAAGAGGAGAAACCTGAGAGGGGGCGTGGCCACTTGGCATAATAAAAGATTTTCCCAAGGCAGGGGTTGCTGAAAAGCTCAGAAATTACTGGCAGACTCAGTTTCAGCCTCGGAGCTTGAGGGAGAGAGAAAAAAAATAGGGACATTTTAACTTGCATGAAGTTAAAGGACCCAGGAAAAAGGACAGATAGTAGTGAAAAAAGAAACGACCTAAAAATAAAAGTAGCTAAAGCTGCCCCTCAGATTCAACCATTGGTACAAAAAGGAAAAAAGCTAAGAGTGCTGTAGCTAGGAAACACTCCACACTGGAACTGTTAAAACTAAGAAAAACTTGGAAGCAACCAGTCAAAGAGCCCCTCACCACATGGCTCAAGAGAGTATGACAAATGTCAATCTAAGTCCTTCAGAAGCTTCACAGCTGAGTTATATAACCACCCATCCATCCTTGCAAAATAGGCTGTTCAACGTAGGCCAATGTGGGGGGTGCAGTCCTTAGTGGGGTGGCTGGTGGAAGGCATTAAAGACACATGGTCATCACCAAAGGAAACCCCCATAATTAAAAGAGGCTGGAGGACTACAAAGGAAGGACAGGCATTACTGACAGAACTAGGTATGAGAAAAGCAAAATATGATTCCCAGTTCACTGGGCCAGATAAGACTGTGTTCACCAGAGATTTGAAGGAAAGCTTAATTCAACTGGGACCTCGAGAATGGTATAGAGCTTTAATGATTTTGCTAAGTCCTTTAATGGGACAGGATCTCTGTAAAGTGAGAGAGCCTTTTGCAGATCTAAGTGACTCTGACCAGTGTGTAAAACATGTCTGTAAAATAACAGAACACCCTACAAGAGATATTAAAAAGACCAGACAGAAGAAATGGTCGGTTTGGGTTACTTGAAGACAAATGTGGCAAGATTTATGTCAAGTCCAAGTTCCCAAAGAAGAAAAATTAATAGAAAACCAAATTTGGTACTAAGGAGTTTCTGGAAGGCTTTAAAACTGGAAGAACAGTTTACAAAAGGCATTCAAAGGATAAAAACTGTCCCAGAGGTGGTTAAGGGTCCCCAAAGCTTAAAAAAGGTGCGTTTCTCTCCTGAGAAAGGCTATACTAGGGCTGGAGGCAGTTTTTCCACCAGGGCCTCCCCCAGCAGCCAGTATAGTCAATGGAGAGATGACGATATGGCTGTAGTCAGGAGGCAGACCAGGGCCTGCCTGTCTCAGGGAACCAATAGGTGCAGTGGAGACAAGAGAAACCCCCTGCCTTCTTAGCCTGGTGCAGGGTCAGGCAACTGGAGCCAGCACCTATAAGTGTATCAAGGTTAAGATCCCCAGAATACAGAATGACCCCAAAGGGATAACTAAAGATAATAAAGAACCAACAAAATTAATGCCTCTTACCCAATGCTATAGTAACTAACAAAGATGTGTGGAGAAAGCAATGAATACGAATAGATGAAACCTTTCCATGCTGTATTAGACCTTGTCTATGACTGATTTAATACACGATGTTAACCTTCGAGTGTTTTACAGATGTGAAACCCATTTGAAAGATACATGAAGGAACAAAGGCCAGCTATAGCTGCAAGATTCTTGGGAGTTTTATGGTTGGGTAAGATAAAAACCGAGGTCCCCCCAAAACTATGCAACTGTTAAAACTACAGTATCAGGGGTGGGTTGACCCCCTATGAGCTGTTGGTCAGAGACAGATCCTAGAGGTCCTCAAAATCACCAAGGCTATTGCCACTAATTTTGGTTGTACACTAAATAGGTTGGCAAGGCCATGTTGCTGAAGATGCTGCGTGATGTGAACATGGGGGAGAAGAAGAGATGGAGCTGAGACTAAGCCAAAAACTCCATGCCACTGGTTGGATGACGTTCATAGTGCCAGAAGGCCCTATGCAGATGGGTTGGGAAAAAGAATCCCATATGATTCTGCTGCACACTACGGACATGCCAAGCAATGCCTGCCAGTGCAATCATGGCTTGACTAACATACGTACAACTGAAAAATTTCTAATTGGATAAGGTCTACTCCTAGAGGTAGAACACACATCTGGTGCTGTAGACCAGGCCAATCCCCCATGTCAGGGAAGGCTATAGGCTCCAGCAGGGAAGCCATTGCAAGTATACTGTTTAATGAATATAGTACATTGCTGGGATAGCTTCTAGGCATTTGCATTTACATTCATGTTTGTGTAAATGTGTCTGCTTCCCTCCATTTGTCTTTACAGTAGGGGAAATACCACTGAGATAGATCAGTGGCCACATCTTCAAGACGAATGATGGGCAACCTCAAGAGATCACTATCTCACCATAATACAAGAGAGATCGCCCTGCATCTGTCACCCGTTCCAAGGCTCAGGGACCCTTGAGGAAGATTGGCGGAAAGATTGTAAGAGCAGAGGAAAGGGTGGAGTGTAGCCCAGAAACCTCATATTCCTCTGAAAAGCATGAGCGATGGGCCAGTGCAGAGCACCCTGGGAAGAAGGGTGGAGCCCGCCTACCAGTGGAGCGAGTAGTGGTGAGATTGGAATGTGTGTGCAGTTACCGGGGTGAATGATGGGGGTGTCCCCCACAAGCGTGGAAGAGAGAAGATGGGGCATTTACAGACCTGGGGTGAGACCATGAGCCCATGGGGCATGGGTGAAAGCTAACAGAGATTGTGGGTGGGGCGTGGAAGCGATCAGAAGGGCTGCTGTGCGGTGTGGTTCTGCATGGTCTCTTTGTAGGTCATCCCCTCCCTCCCTACCATAGAGACCATGCAAAACCCAAACTAAAAATGGGGCCTTGGGAAGATGTGCGAGGAGCCTCCCAAGAAGGGAAAAGGGAAGAAAATTTAGTGCCACACCTATCTCTGTCCTATCTCTAGAAAAATGAAATTTCTTACTGTATGCTAGGTATCGATCCTTATATTTTAGATAAGTATACAGTACACCATGTATCAAAGAAGCTTCTTTTTTGTAACAGATGGAGGCTGCTGCAGAATTCCACAACTGGTCAGACTCAGAGAACATATGTCTGAGAAATGCCCAGTACTAGGTGACACATCTACAGCTGAACGTGTACAACTAAGGATCATGGAGCTTAATGGAACAAAGGATAGAGAGAAAACTAACGCATCCCTGAACTCTCACCAGTAAAGCTTCCTTGTACAACAGAGTGTGGTGCACACAGAAGGCCGCAACTGGCCAAGTCTTGGAGACTGAGAGACTGCAGCATGTGTATCCTTATATAGAACTCCTGTATTCACCCTCACCCACCTCAGGGATCACTGTGGAAGAGGGGGTGGAAAGACTGTAAGAGCCAGGTCTGTTTCATGAACACAGGGAAGCAGAGGCTTTCAGGCCACTGGAAACTTGTACATGTGAGCTTGTGGTAACGGTAGGGTCACACACAGGACCCATGCCAACACAATTAAACAAGGGCCTGGAGGGTTGGAGAGAAGTGGTTAGCAGGCAGCACTAGACTGAGAACTATTGGAGACTGATTACTGCTGGGTGAGGGAGAGAATGACTTACGTATGATCTCCAGATGGGCTAACTAGACTCTAGTGGACAAATTTACACTGAAGGACATAATGTGTACTACAAATGACTGGATAAAACATCAGGTATCATGGAATACACGTAGGCCAGTGGGGAAATGGGGAAGGGATGGATGAGGGATGGGGTCTAAATTTGATTAAGAACTGTTGTATGAAACTACAGAAGCTCAATTAAAAAAAGAAGTACTCACCCATAGTGAAATGTCAGAGTGTTGAGTCTTGGTTGGCTTGTTGGGATTTTAAATTTTTCTACACACCTTTATGTACCCGAAGTCCATTGTTCCCATTGTTTTACACTTGGTGTCATTGTTTTTTCCTACTTTCAAATACTTGTACATTTTGCTTACTCTTCAATGTGATAGGCTGGAATATTATTATATTATAGAACATTCTTGACCAGTTCTTAAATGAAATGAATTTGTTTCTAGTAGTTAATGCTGACATTGTCCATATTTATTTTATAAATAAGCCATTTTCAAGGACACTATTCCCTTTATTCCTAAGACATATTACATGTTGAATTTTCTACAACTTCCTGTATGTATTGTGATGGCTATTTAGCCCTCAAACTCTGCATGCCACATGAAAGGTTTTCCTAAGTTTGAAGAATTCTGAATTATTAAAAGAAACCCTCCTTTTTCATGATGCATCTTATTATTCCTTCACATGCTTCTTTTATGAATTTGCTAATATTTGCTTATAGCATTTAAGATTGAAAAGATTGCTTTTAGTACATTGTTCCTGTTCAGTTTTGATATGAAGATCAAAAATTGCATAGAGTAATTTGAAAGGTTTCTTCTATTTTGGTAACCTTTAATATTTCATACAAATACACTAATAGTCTATTGCTTGAATACTTGATTTTTTTTCAAGGAGAAGTTTTGAATTTTGTTATTTGTCTATTCTTTCATCACTGTCTATCGCTCCCAGAATTAAACTCATACTATTATGATAATTATCTTGATCTTAAACATATATGTAATATTCTCTTAATCTATCCCTTGTGTTAATTTCTTTAAAGAGTAATTAGTTGCTTCCTGCAACAATAGCTTGTTTTGGAGGTGAGGTTTACATTATTTTTTCGTATATTTAGTTGCTGCCTGGCAAGTGATTTTCTTCAAATTTCTGCCAATTCTTGGTTATCTCTTCATGTGTAAATGAGGTTCTAGGTTGAGCAGTTCTGGTATCTGAAATGGAGTTTCAAGATATCTGTAGTCAGTAAAGAAGTTGCTAATGGAATCTGAAAGCCTTTCTCATCATTTCACACTTTTACTCGCTAGTCACGAGAACAAACAGGCTGGGGCAGTTAGAGTAGTCACAGTAGATAAAAATGATCACTTCTTCGTAGTCCAAAAAGATTCCTTCTGAGAAAAGACTGGAAATACGGAGAAACATCTCTAGTGTCTTTGCATGAGGCTGAAACCTGTACTTTTGAAAAGTCCAAGTTAAAATGTCCTTGCTGTTTTTCTCAATGGTTCGGAGATAACAGCAGTCTTAATAATACACACACATGTGTAGACGTTCCCATTTAAGTTTACAAACAAAAGTCTAGGCTACTGCCCATCAAGAGGGAGTTATGTAATATGCATATTCTTTTCATTTGTTAGATGAAATCATAGAAACTACTGCTAAATTTCTTAGCCTAAAGTCTGGGTCATGGGATATATACAGGGGAGATATATTAAAAATGAAATGTTTACCTTAAAACGCAGTGAGAACAGTGATTTCCCCTGAATTCTCAGGGGGGCCAGTCTTGATTGAGACAGATAAGAACCACCACAGTGAGAAAGACTTGTCACAGGGGACATTCTCTTCAGGGTGGGTCCATAGCTACTTATGTGAAATGTACTTATTTCTCTTTTCTTTTTCCTTTCTCCACATATGAAGGGGTTTCTGGGTAGGATGTGGAATTCAACTACAGTCACTAGAACCTAACTTCAGATGGCTGGGAATGTGGCATAACACGACATCTGTCAAGCTTTCTTTTACATTGTTATTGTTGTGAGTTGTTAGTGGGCTTTTACATCATGTCCAATGTTCATCAGTGTAGTCCAGCAGTCTGATAGCCTCTTGTGTGGTGATGGGCAGCCTGCCAAATCTCTCAAATGCTGACTTTAGACTATAGAATCTCCTGGACTTCTCTCCAATCTGTTCCTTTAAGGTGAGTTATTTTTCAGTAAGGTTCTAAGTCTTCAAATCAAACACTGACGGCTCTGGGATGGTTATTCTCAGTCACAGAGCTTTTCCAGTGATAGTTATGCATTAGTTACTTGTCTCTTATTGTGGACACATATCTGACAGAAGCAATTTAAGAGAAGTATGATTTATTTTGGCCGACAGTCCTTCACAAGGCAGAAAGACAAGGGGTTCTGAGATATCTGGTCACATTGTGTCCTTAGGGAGAGAGAGAGAGAGAGAGAGAGAGAGAGAGAGAGAGAGAGAGAGAGAGAGAGAAAGGTAATTGCTGGTGTTCATCCGGTGTTAAAAAATCCCTTTCCCCTTTTATTCTCTCTAAGTAACGATGCCTTGTTTAGAGTGGGTCTTCTCTCTTTAGTTAAAGCCCAAACGCTCAAATGATTTGTTTCCTAGGTCTTTCTAACATCCAATCAAGTTGACAATGCTATCAGGGTGCTAGCATTTTGGTTTACCAAACTTACAACCAAACAGAAGAAAGAATAAGTAACAATGGATAAACAATTTTCTATTTTTGAAATCTGAGACATAGGGATACACATGCTTGTTTTTAATTCCCTTTTATAACAGGCAAAATATCATAAACACACATATGTTACATATGAAACATCTGAAAAAGAAAGAAAAAAGATAAATGGACAAAATATCTGATTCTAGGGCCTCTGTCTTAAAAGTAGTTAGCTGGGTGTGGTGGCACATACCTTTAATCTCAGTACTTGCAAGCCAGAGGCAGGTGGATCTCTGGGAGTTCCAGACCAAGCTGGTCTACATAGTGAGTTCTAGGCCAGATGAGGCTACACAGAGACCCTGCCTTAAAAAGATCACCCCAAAAAGGTATTTGGATTTTAAAATTGCACGTGTATATACTGATAATCTATGGATAAAATGATATGATAGTTAATTCACAGGTTGTACACTGAGAAGCCTGTTCCTTTATTTTACCAAATATTTACTAGAATTGAAAATTATTCTACTTTAAATTCACTTCAGAAAGGAAAAGAAGCTGGGTTCTTCAGTTTAACTAATGTGGAAAAATATTAAAGTCACAAATTTATTAACTTCCATTTTGAGAGGTAAAATGTGTCTGGGCCTAAGGAGTTTGGGAGAAACGAGACAATCACTAAGTTTCAGTTGGGGAGACAGGTAACGAAGCCTGGTTGGCTGGGAAGAGGCAGTACTCAGAGGACACCCGACAAGCCCTGGGGAGGACGCCTGATTGCTTAGAGATCCAGTCCTTGAAAAGGCTCCTTGCAGCTCCTATGCTTTTCTGCCCTGTGAATTAACTGCTTTTCTTTTCTTATTGCTTGACAGGAAGCTAGGAGAGGAAGGATTTCTCTAGGCTCATGTTTGTGGGTTCAGGTCATCATAGTGTTGAAGGAGCAAGTCTCTGTCACACAATGCTGCATGCTCATTTCTGGGTGGAACAAAACAGGAGGGGGAATTCCAGGCTCTATCTGATTTCTCTTTCTTTCTATTTACTTAGTCTGGTACCCAAGCCCATGGGCTAGGGTGGCCTAGTATTGCCTGAAGTAGGGAAGCTCTTTCCCCCCATTCATTTGTGGAAGAACCCTTTCATACACATCCAAAAGGGTACCTCATTAATGTCCTTGGGTTTCTTAATCCAATCGAGCTGGCAAATGAAATTAAGCACATGCTGCTGATTCTGTAATATTCCTTCTGAACAAAATGTCCATTCAACTCCCATCCCTCCTCCATGGCCTCTTTCTAAAACAGAAATTTATACAGTCATCCATTTCATAAAACTTGGGTGCAGGTAGGGGCATGACTTTAAATATGATTAAGATGTCTGAAATGCAAAACAATAAAAATATATTGTAAAAAACCTTAAAAACAACAATGCCTCTCCTCTGCTGCACAGTAACGTACCAATTCTTCGAAGTGACCTCAATCTGTTTCTCTTTCTTTCTTTCTTTCTTTCTTTCTTTCTTTCTTTCTTTCTTTCTTTCTTTCTTTCTTTCTTCCTTCCTTCCTTTCTTTCTTTCTTTTTTTTATTATAGATTTCAGTTTGTGCTCTGGACAGACTGGCTTCCAGAACCACTGTCAATATCTGATTATGTGATTTCGAGTGAGAAGCCAAGTTCTCTTTTTCTTTCTGCTCTGAAATAATGATGGTAATCTTTACTGCTAGTAGGGTTGTTACGAAAGTGAATTATATTAAAACTTGTTCAGTGCTGCTATGATTTGAATCAGAAATGTCCCCCTGAAAAATCACCTGTTAAAGGCTTGGTGGCCAGCAGATGGACAGTTGTGAGTGATTTGGGTCATGGGGGTGTCTGTCTTCATCAGAGTAGATCAATTCTTTGATAGATTCACAATTTGATGGTATTACGGGGGGAGGGTACAAACTGGTAGAGGGAGCCTGGTTGGAGAAAGTAGGTCACTGAAGCTGTTCTGTGGATAACTGTGCCTTATCCATGGTCATAATCTCAGGGTGCCAAAGGGTGAAGCAGCCTTTCTATAACTTGCATGCACAGGTATCAAGAACACAGAGCCAATAGACCTTGAGCTGTAACTCTGTGAGTCAAAATGTATCTTCCCTCCCTTAGAGGATTTTTCTTGGGCATTTCATCATGATAAAAAAACTAACACAAGACCTTGAAGAACCAGCACACAGTAAGAACTTATAAATGTTAGCAATTATTAATATCAAGTGTGTCAAATAGTTTGCACTGTCTTCCCTCTTCCATCACGTATCTTGGCTTCTTTTCCTGTTGCCGTGATAAAATACTGACAAAATTAGTAACTTAGGAGAGAAAGGGTTTATTTGAGCTCACAGATCAAAGCACGGTTCATTATGGTTTGAAGTGGGAGCGTCAGGTAACTGGTCGCACTTCATCTGCAGGCAAAAGCAAGCCGTGAACACATGCCTGCTAGTCCTTAGCTTACTTTCTCCATTTTATATAGTCCAGGATCCCCTGACCATTAAGATAGGCCTTTCTATGTCAATCAATGTGACCAATATAATCTCCACAGGCAGACCTGGGTTTATCCCAAGGTGATTCTAGATTCTATCACTTTGACAATTAAGAGTAACCAACACAAGGCTGCTTATTATATTCTAGGAGTTTTCCACGTAAGGATTTTGTGCCATCAGAAAAAGCAGTGGAGGGTTCATGTGAATTGAAGATCATGTGTGTGTTCCCCACAAAGGCCTACAAATTAAACTTCAGTTTTTTGCTTCTTTGTTTACCAAAGGAACCATCTCTATAGTTTCTTTACTATGCTTAACAAACACTTAACAAATCATGACTCCTCAGTCAAGCTTAACTGGAAATATCATTTCTTCCGTTGACTTTGTTGATTTTTTCCCCCTCCTTTGTACTCAGACTCTTAAATCTTGTGCGTATTCCTACCAATCATCCTTCCTTAATGTTTCTGTTGATATATTAACTATATCCATTCTTGCACTATAAAACATATTGCCTTCTAATTTGTTTACTTACATAATTGTTGGTTCAATCAAATTTTTAATTTTTTTAGAATAAGCAAATGTTTCCCATTTTGCCTCTTTAATGTCTAGCCAGTGTTTATTAACTGTTTTGAATAAATGGGAATAATATTTGAGATATATGCCATACAGAGGAATGTGATAAATAGAGATGGAAGGTTAAGGACAAATGCTGGTTGTCTAATGCCAGTAGACTTACCTAATATTGCATGATTATGTTGCTTCAAAAGTATATTGGGTTGTTTTCCTCACTGAGAAGCTGAGTCTGGAAGTAGGGTTACCTGCCCTCATTTCAGATCTGAGTATGTTTGTCTCAAATCTCCAAGAACCCTGGGGATAGGCTGGTCCCCTAACACTGTGATAGGAACAAAAGAGGATCAAAACAGCCCAAGAGTAAAAACAGTATGCTCTTATAAACAACTAAAAGATACACTCTTTTGAACAGATGTTATTATTTATCCTATGATATGAAAGTGCCTCCAGTAAAATTAAATAAATAAAAAGTGCTGGATATTCAACTATGGGAAGTTCATCCATGGAGAAAAAGCTCAATCAGGAACTCTAGCTGAATGCCATATCTCCTTGAGTCTATTTCTGATGTATTTTTGAGGACTGATTTACTGATGATTTACTGATTCACTATCTGTTACTTTCTGTTCTTTTACTTGGAAGTTTCACCCAAGGGGATACTCTGTTCTGGCTGGGACTGTCTTGATTGGAAATTCTCCTGAGCTGTCTTAAAGGGACTTTTGATTTGTGCTGGATGTTTTGAGCATCTCATTTGATGATTCTCTCTCTCTCTCTCTCTCTCTCATATATTTTCTCTTTCTCACCATGTCTCCTATCTATCTATCTATCTATCTATCTATCTATCTATCTATCTATCTATCATCTATCTATCATCTATCTTCTATCATCTATTTATCTATCTATCAATCATCTATATATCTATCCATCATCTATCTATCTTTCTTCTATCATCTGTCTATCATCTATTTATCGATCATCAATCATGTATCTAGCTACGCTACCTGTCATCTATCTATCTATCATCTATCTATCTATCATCTATCATATATCTATCATCTATCTATCATCTATCCATCCATCTATCATCTATCTATCTATCTCTATCTATCTAATCTATCTATCTATCATCCATCCATCCATCTATCATCTATCTATCTATCTATCTATCTATCTATCTTTTTTTATCTTCTATCATTTATCTATCTTCATCTATCTATCTATCATCTATCTATCTCTATCATCTATCTATCATCTATCATCTGTTGAACAATCTGTTATCTGTCTAGTAACCTAGCTATCTATCATCATTTATTTCTTTTTATTTATTCTTTAATTTTTCCTCTCTATACTTAATAAATTCACCCACTTGAAATAAAAAATATATACAGTATTGTAAGGTCCACTTTGCCTTTGAATGAAACCTCACTCAAAGATTGTTGCCCTCACAATTTTGTGCAAATACTATGTTTATTTATTTATATTGTATATGTATATGTGTTTTGCGTATATGTATTTAAGTGCACCCATATCATACAGTGCCTTTGGCAGACAAAAGGGGACATCAGATTCTCTGGAACTGAAGGGAAGGTCAGTTGTTAACTGCCATGTGTATTGTTGGGAACAGAACACAGGTTCTCTGCAGAAGCAGCCACTGCTCTTAACCACTGAGTCATCTCTTAAAGCCCTGGGCAAATATCATTAGGACATATTCTGTTTTCAACCACTGCTGATTTAACAAAAGAAGAATAGAATAAAGTATTAGACTTTTCTTTCTCGATAGAAATTGGCTAGTTTGTCATAAAAGTTACTGAGAATTCCCAGTTAAGTATGGAAAGCATCAAGAGATGATTACTTTTCATGTGCTACAGATGGTGCGTTTCTTCTCTGTTTCATCAAGATAGCTTTTCTAGCATAAAATGGAAAAAAAAACTAAAATAATTAACCGATTTGAATGGTATCTGTTTCCATACAAAACACAAACTAATTTTATTTTTAAAAGAACACACCAGCTGGGCGTGGTGGTGCACGCCTTTAATCCCAGCACTTTGGAGGCAGAGGCAAGCAGATCTCTGTGAGTTCAAGGCCAGCCTGGTATACATATTGAGTTCCAGGCCATCTGAGGCTACAGGGAGACCTTGTCTCTAAAAAGACAAAAAATAAAATAAGAGGTGAGAGAGAGAGAGAGAGAGAGAGAGAGAGAGAGAGAGAGAGAGAACACACCCAAGCCAAAACCATACATTAAGAGATGCAGCCAGTGGGGGTGTGGGGTGTGGGGGGGTAGTTGGTCTTGGACTGTCATGGCTCCATTTTCTGTCCAGGAACATTGGAAAGACAAACCCCACCATCCCACCCCTTTCTGGGATATGGCATGTTGATGGCTTGTTCTGAGTGCCAACTTCAAAGTCATTTTCATCCCTTTTGATGAAAATACACTTTCTCTAGATGAGTCCTATCTTACTTTCAAGCTTTTAATCACTCTAGCATGATATTTCTCATTTTAGTGAAGACAAAGATGTTTAATTATTATTGAGGGTGAGTCAACAACAAAATGAGTTTAAACCACAAAGGCACCAGTAAAGAGAGCAAACATTGTATAGGCCTCCATTCTTAGCAGTGTATTTTACCTGTACTGCTGTGATCTCAGTTAATAAGCAAGCTCCCAGGATTCATCTGTGATCAAACTGAACATTAAAAATAGCACCAATAACTTTTTGCTGATTCTCTCTGGCCCAGATTCTTTCAAGAATGCTAAATCTGATGGTATAATTATAGCTCAGACTAAATAACTGAATAGATAACATAACACACTAAACGAAGACGGGAAGGGTAAAGGAGACATTTTTAAAAAACATTTTTGGTGTTTCTAATAATGCTCTATTTCTGTTATCTCCCTGAGACAGTCCTTCCTAGAAACTTTACTGTCATTGTAGTACCTGCAGAGTGATACCACTAACAGACCCGGCTGCTTGTTTCCTAGCAAGAACAGCTGTGCAACAGACTGTCTGAACAGTCCCCGTTTCGGGATGCAGCTCGGATGCTTGACACCGAGGCAGCCTTGCACCAGCTGGCTCTGTGCTCAGTGCATCGCTATTTTGTTGCTATTCCTGGATGATTTACCTGTTCTCGGTCCTGTCACTGTTGCAGCCATCTAATTAAAAACCCACCTTCCTGGATTCACTCTGCTACAAATTAGCAATGCTATCTGTGTTCTTCCTGAGCCTAAACTGGCCATTTTTACTTTTATGATACATGATTTATTTTTAAATTCATACAAGATGCTTGATTATTTATTTGTGGTATATTTTAGCTCTCTTGTGGAGTCTCGATCAGAGCAATCCTCTTCTAATGTATTCATATAGCGTGAAGATCTAAATTTCCTAATCAAAATCATGTCAGCAAAAGTAGGGCTGCTCTTATGATAACATTTTAGTCTAGAAAATGATTTTCCTTTAAAAGGGATTCAATGGACATGATGGCATAAAAAGAAGTGGCAAAATTACACACAATCAGTTCACATAATCAAAACAGCAATGTTTTGTATTCAGCAAGGATGTCTTTTCTACTGTAATAAATGGAACAAAATAGTCTTTTTGGAAATTTGCAACTGTGTTACGGCTACAAATGCAGTGCTATTCTATAGAATTAAGGACATGAATTTTCAGAACTTTAGAACAAAGTCTCCTTCTGAGACATGATCCCTAAATACATGTTTAGATAATATCTCATCACTGGCATTGATACTCAATTTTAACTTTATTAGGGACTCTATTAAACTAACATTGTCTAGCTTTAAAATAGCCCAGTTAGTGCGAGGAGTCCAAAGAGTCACATTTTAATCACAGATTCCTCAGAATGAAATATTATATGATCTTAATACATATACTGAAAGTGTACAGGACTTTTGGAGCAATTCTAGATCCGCCAGGCAAAGATGATCATGTCTCATAAGATGCTCTGACATTCTATGTGCAGACCCATCAGTGTAGAATTTGGAAGTATGCATTGTAAAGTGAATTCTGTGGAAAGAAGGATCGTATATGTCACACATTTATAATTCTATTCCCTAGCTTGGGCTAGGCGTGTGGTAAATGATATAAAAGTGCTTATTGATTGACTACAGGGCAACCAAATGAACATTAGTGTTTGCATGAGCTAAGAGAGTAAAGCAATTGTTTGAATAAGATGTGAAATTATGATGATTTCTGTATCTAAAAAAATAACCAAATCAGTTAGCATGAATAAGTGTCCATATTCATAAAGAATTTTATGCTGTTTAAAATTAAAGGATCTTTTTATTATAATCTGAAATTTGCATACCAAACTAGCTCAGTTATGTAACTGCTTCCTATTCAATAACCAAAGGACTCTTTAGTCTTTTCTATAATTTTGTGTGTAGGAATTCTATTTATTTTGTGCATCTCTTTATTTCCCTGTGAACTATGCTCACCTCTTGATTTTGTAGTATTTTAAGCCTTGCGATGACCGGCTACATTTGGGGAATAGAGGGATGACAGCATAGCTAGAAAGTTAACCAAGACTTGAAGGCATCTCTTAGGAGTCGGGCTGTCTCAAACATACAAGAGGTCACATCCTCAGCTCGGGACTTGGCATGCTATTGCTGTGAGATTTGAAGCCACCAACATATTTGAAAATCGCATTGCGAAAGAAGGCCTTCTTTCCCAGGGAACATGTGCTGAGCTCCCCATCTCCCAGAAGCTCTTTGTTCCTTCTTCAATATGCAAATGTGCCAAGAATATAAGACTTTTCCTTAAGTGGAAGCAACCATCAAAGATTCATAAAGATTTGTAGATTAGAACAGAGCTATGAATGGGAAACCCTGTGACTGTCACAGCTTGAGTGTTAACTGTCTGAGGGTAAAAGTAGAAAATCTACAGCCACTGGAATCGAGCCAGCTCGGTCAACAAGATAAAAACATAAGTAATGGGTTCAAAACTAGGGTTCAAGATTACTCACGTTTTCATAGGCATTTGTATGCTGAAGAAACAGTTTAAAAGATTACCAAACAGAAAGTACAATATTGATTATACAAAAACAGGTGTAAGATGGAAGCCCACTCAGGGAGTCTTAGAATGATCTTTTGAAATACTGTTGTGACTATATTTGAGGGGTGGAGTAGGAGAGAGAGAGACAGTAGCTGGCACAAAGCCAGACGAGGACAAAGAACAGCACACTGCTCAGAAAATCCAATATTATAATAAGAAATCTGTGAACATAAGGGAAATCTGGGGTCCCGTAAAGTGTAGAGGAGAGTACCACCATAGACCCCAAGAACTGGATCTTGGCTGGGGAATAAACTGTGGGGCTGAAAGAAAAGGCAGAGATTGGACTTGTATACAAATCTCTTTCCATTCTCTTTTCTTCTCCATGTGCACGATGTGTGTGTAATGTATGTGCAGATATGCACACGCCGTGGTACACCTGTGACGGTCGGAGGACAACCTCATGGTGGTCTTACCTTCTGCTTTGCTGTTACTTTCCAGCAGGGTTTATTTCTGCTCACTGCTGGTACACAAGGCTAGCAGGTGTGTGAATTTCCAGGGATTTGGTTTTTACGGCTCATCTTCAGTGGGGGTGAGCTAAGATTACAGGTGTTTGCAGGATTGTATCTAGATTTTATGTGGGTTCTGGGGATCCAAAATGAAGTCTCTGGCTTGAGTGGGAAGTGTTTCACCAACTGAACCATTTTGCTCCTCTACATACAGTTTTCTTATAAGAATGTGTAGTGGTTTGGATTGACCACTGATGTGTGTGCGTGTGTGTGTGTGTGTGTGTGTGTGTGTGTGTGGTTTATTTTTCCCTATTAGAGTAGGAACTTAGAGCTTGTCTTTATGCTTTTTCTTAATTTTTCTGATCTCTTTTAATTTATATTTTTAATTATTTCTGTTCAATTTAAAATTATATTCAACCATATTTTGTATCCATTTGCTTAAATATCCTCAATTATTTATAGATCAAGGTAGACAATTTGAAAATAAAAATAAATGCACATGTCTAAGATAATTATATACATATAACAATTACCTTAAGCACAAATGTAATTAATTATACAATATATTTTGTACTTAAGGTTATAATTAGTTGTATAGTTGCCTACAATAATTAGGTGCACATTTTACTTAAATATTAATTTAGACATTTCTATAAATAATCATAAAACTTATGAAATGTTTGTTCTTTTAAAATGTTATTTACTTCTCTGAACTTAACAGTTGTTTGAGTCCTATAAAGTCTAAAGAATATTTTTCAAATATTATAGACCGTGTACATGAAGCACAGGCGATCTCATACAGCATTAGGCATCAACTTGCAACATCTATCCAAGATAAGGAGCAAGTTACGTGCACCTCGCTCTATCGAGCAGGAAAAATGAAGCCCAACGACATGAGCACTCCTGGTTTTGGAGGCTTCGCAGAACATGTTTGAATGCTATTCTGACCCACATATTGGCATAAAAGGATGGTGCTTTTGTTGGAGCCCAGGACCAGGCACAGTCTCAATAAAAGCACTTTTCCTTCTTGGTTTACGTGTTTGGAGGAACCCGTGATACTATTTGTACTGGTGGTGGGAGGCATGTGTGTAGATTAAGGTCCAATTAAGACGTAAGCTCCAATGGGATCATAGGCTCTGAAACAAAGTCATTATGTTTGCAATGCAGTTGCACACTCTATAAGAGACTGGTGCTTGTGGGTTCCTGACTCCTGTTAGAAAAGATGCTCTTGACCCGGTTTGCTGACGGAAGCCAATGGAACTAGCTGTCAAGGAAGATATAACTGTAAACAATGACCACTCTGGATGGCGGACTCTTGACACTGTACTCTGTCATCACTAGTCCAACAGAAAGATGCTGAAAATTAATTGAGAACAGGCTAGGTTAATGGTGAATTAATGACTTTAAGATAAATAAAATGGCAGTAATTTCATATATATCACACTAATAGGAAAGGATGGAGTGATGTTTACTCCGCCTGTGTGCCCAGAACATTGCGTCTCCCTCCCTGGCATCTGTTCCATGTCTCGCTTCTCTTCTCTTTTCCTTCCTTCTTTACGATGCATACTCAGTTCCATTATGCATCTTGAGACATACGTTCCTGTCTGAGCTACTAATGCACTTGCATTGTTAAAGCATGCACTACTGTGGTTTTATCACACTAGTTCTTGGCTTTTATTTTTTTTTAAATCGTGTGGAAATCATAACCAATTCTAGTTTCAAATGAACAGCTTACAAATCGATATAAAACCTCTTTAAGATGTCCTCCAAATACATGAATGTGATGTTGGAGATCCACAGAAAATAACAAACTTTTTAAAAATGACTAAATAAAGGTTTTCTGGGGATGAGCATATTTTAATCAAATCGAAGACATTATTGATTTAGTTGGAAGCTTGCCTGACTCTTGGTCCATTTTCTCTTTTTCTCTTTAAGGTATTGAGAAGATAAAAATCACAATATCTGATACCTAGAATTGTCACTGAGTAAACTTTTGTACTGCTGAAAATGCTCATCAGGAGCTTGGACAGAACTGTGGGGAAGATCTGCCCTTGTTATCTGGCAAGCTGCAAAACTATGTGTGCATCTTAGTTTGATGCATTTTCTTCCAAAGAGAACAAGTTTAGCACAGGGGGAAAATGCATTAATTTATTTATGAAGTTTATAAGCTCAATCCAATGATGTGTGTGTATGTGTGTGTGTGTGTGTGTGTGTGCGTGCATGCGTGTGTGTATGTGTTAATTACATGGAAGTGTGGGTGTGCTCCCATGGCACACACATGGGTATGACAGAGGTCTACATCAGATGCTTTCCTCTACTCTCCACCTTATTTTTAAGACACAGTCTCTTAAGGAACTTGGAGCTCGCAGTTTGGCTATTGAGGGCTGGGGTTACAGTCGTGTATCACCACACTTTTACATGGGTGCTGGGAATCTGAACTCAGCAAGCCCTTCTCCCACTTAACCATTTCTCTAGCCCTGCTCAATGATTATTAAGGTATTTTAAAACATCACTAATATTTCGAAGATGTTTTGTCATTTTTTTGTCATAGTTATATTGGTACAGAAAACCACAATCAATAAGGAAAAGACACAAAAATATTCAGTAAGGAAATAATCACAGATGATAGAACTATTGTTTTCAGTGTAAGATTTCAACTCTTTACTCCTATTTCTACTGCAAGAGCTTTCAAGGTAAATTGATAATGGAAAGTGTGTTAAAGACCAACCAGTCTAAGTCCTTTATTTTACAAAGGATAAAACTAGCCAGAGAGGAAGTAGCTGGACAAGAGATCGCATCTCCTGACACTCTTGGACCTTATTTCATTATGCACATGAAACATAGAACAAAATTGTGGAGACCACTTTGAAATAAATCTATCAATTGTATGCTTTTCTGTGTATCTACCATGTGTAAAGCAACCAGTAATCCATGCACAAATGCACATATAATTACTACTCAAGGGGGATGCAAAGACTGGTTTATGGGGAGATATTTCATTCAGGAAGAAAATTGTTTCTTAGCATTAAAGTAAAAATGAAATTGATTTCCAGCTAAAACACAGTTTGTTAAATACCAAGAATAAGGATTTTAGAACAATGAACTTATGACTTTTTGTGAAATGTCCACATTCCTTCAAATAGAAGTTCCTTGATAGAAATGACCATTTTTTTTTTTTTTGCGCAGTGCTCCGCAGCTCCCAACCATGTCACTTTAACTAACAGCAATGCAGTCGATTCGTATTTTTTCTCTCCGCATCAGTCTCAATTTCTTTTTATATACTTGCTTTTATCCAGGTGTCAGATTCCTTCTAAATGATAGATTGTAATCTCAGCTAGAGAAAAAGATGAAACTTAGAAAATGATGGATTTGATTTTCAGAGATGTAGGAAAGTCAGGTGGTAACTTCGTGGAGATGAGTCCTCAGTGAGGTTTAGAATTATGTGCCCTTTATATTAACCCTTGGTTCCATGAATAAAAAAAATTGTAAGAAAGTTCTTTTTTTTGGTATTTAAAAAAATGTTTAGGAAGTCATTCCCCTTTGGATATCTGAGAATAGTTCAAATTGCAGAGATTTAAAGTCAGAATATGAACTATATCATCAAATTCAGTCCATCTCTTTTACTTTAAGTATATTGCAACTTCGCATGTATTTGATCTTAGGTTATGTTGAATTAATGGATGCTACAGACTGAAAACACTTAGGAGAATAAATGAGTGTGACAAAGCTTTTACAGAACCCACGGCCTCGTGAAGGAAGCACGCGTGTAAATAGATCGCTGTAACAGTGCCACAATCTCACGGGGCACAAGAGGTACACAGAGGGATTTTGTAAGGCAGGGATCACACCCAAATCCCATTTTGATTTTATTTGAGAAAGCGCATCTGTTGCATAGAGTTGAAGTTCTGTACCTGACTTCATAAACCTCTTCAGAGTTAGAAAGGACAATGGCTTGAAGTAGAAGAGAATTTGTTGGAAACTCAGATTCTGCTCAGCCAGATTTCCCAGCGTGGTTTGATTCTCAGCTCTGTAATGGAACGTCAAGATTTTAGCTCTGTACCTTAAGTTCACTTTTCACAATGAAATAAGATATTGACAATATCATCAATGAAGTTTCTCCATGTTTCACGGAGAATTGACAGGTTTAATATTTGGTATGTCCCACAAAACACAATCAGAAGGAATCATTAAGCTCTTGGGGGGCGCTGTTCCAAGACTTCGTACGTGCTATTTAAACTGGCTTCCCTAGACAGCGTAAACAGACATGATCTCTGTTTTACAAATAAGAAGAGGGCCAGAGAAGACAATAGCTTTGAATGTCACACACCTGCTAAGTGGGGAAAAGTAGACAAAGGAGCTTGTTATTGTCTTTAAGTTCATAAATTTAACATTTGCATTCAGGCACTCACATGTGTATTTTCAGTAACTATATTTTATTATTATAATTATAGTTTCACTGGACTCACTTTATGTTACATACACTTGGATCTAATTCTTTGAACTTATAGAGCCCTATCTTAAATTTGATTTTTTAAAACATTAGTATTTACTCAAACAAAAGCAATAGCAAGCAGATATATGCTCAGATATACAAAATGGAAATAGAAATGAAATAGCAACGGACGGACAGAGTGACCCTTCCACAGCACTTGTCTGATCTCCATGCATGTTACTTAGTATGCATGTTCCTGCATGTGCACACTCACACACATACAAGCCAAATAAATAATTTTAATTGTCCTTATTTGATTCATGTGTTACAGTCACATGCATCTACTTAGGACACGCTCCTCTCTTAATTTTATAATTTTCATTTGTTCCAAAATTTGGTTTCGTTCACTCCCCGTTTTTCCCTTTCAGCCAAGAACTCTCTTCTGTTTCATAGATTATTTCTTGGTGAAATTTTAGTAATGAACAGTTAGTGGGATTGTGTGTGTTGGTTTCAGAAGGCATGGGAACTACTCCTCAGTTTAGACTGATGCCATGTCTGTGGATTTGTCGTGGCGCCTGCGGTAGACGCAGGTAAAGATGAGGCAGAATTGCTGCTCTGTGAGAAGGATCATCTTGCTCTGGTTGCTACATGTTTAGTGCTCTCCATCAGTGCTCTCTTACTTCTAGAAAGCCACACGGTATTCTTAAACTTGGACTCCAAAGTGCATCCAAAAGTAATCTCGTATTAACTTTTTTTCCAAGTCAGTCCTATCCAACTTTCTGACATGGTGTCATCTGAAAGCAGCTGACTAGAGAGTCCGATAGTTAGGTGCTGTGGTCCTGTGACAGAACTCCTCATTATGATTCTATCCTGACAACGAGACCTAGAATCTTACGTAAAAAAACAAAAACAAAATCAGTAACAGCAATGCGTCAGAGAGCGATTGTGGTGGTTTACGTGAGAACTTCCCTCATAGGCTCCAAGTGTTTGGACATTTTGACCCCAGTTGGTGGCTCTGTTTTGGGAGATCTTAGAAGCTGTGACTGTGTGGGAGGAAGCACATCAGGGTGTGTGTGGGGGGGTGGGCATAGAGAGTTCTTAAACTTTGCTGGATTTCCAGTCACTCTCTGCTTCCTGTGTCTGCTTGAAGATGTGAGAACTTAACTCTCTGCTCCTGCTCTGGCCACCTCACCATGACCCCCTGCTATGACAGACTGTAATCCCTCTGGAACCTGGAACCTTAAGCTCAAATAAACTCTATTTCCTAAAAGTTCCCTTGTCACAGCAACAGAAAAGTAACTAAAACCTGTGTTCCTCACCTAGGTGTGTTACTAGAACGCATATGTGAAGTGGGTCTGAAGGCTGATGGTTTTGAGTGAGGCCTGGAAGAGGAAAAGGCTCTTCAGCATGTCCAGGCTGCTGTACAAGCTGCTCTGCCCCTTGGACCATGTGATCCAGCGGACCCGATGGTGCTTGAGGTATCGGTAGCATATGCAGACTACTTTTGGAGTCTCTGACAGGCCCCCATAGGGGAATCACAGTGGAGACCATTGAGATTTTGGGGCATGTCTCTAACTTCATCTGTAGACAACTATTCTCCCTTTGAGAGACAGCTCTCAGGTTACTATTGGGCCTCAGTGGAAACTGAACATTTGGCAATGGGCCACCAAGTTACCATGAGACTTGAGCTGTCCATCATGAGCTGCGTGTTATCGGATCCACCAAGCCATAAAGTAGGTTGTGCACACCAACAATCCACTATCACATAGAAGTTCCCTGTAGGGCACAAGCAAGTTACATGAAGAAGTTTCCCAAAAGTGTATGGTTCCTATTCCTGTTATAATGCCTCCTGTTCTCAAGCATGCACATATGGCTTCATGGGGTGTGCCCTACGATTGGTTGACTGGGGAAGAGAAGACTAGGGCTTGGTTTACAGATGGTTCTGCACACTATACAGGCACCACCCAGAAGTGGACAGCTGCAGCATTACAGCCAATTTCTGGAACAACCTTGAAAGACACTGGGGAAGGAAAGCCTTCACAGTGGGCAGAACTTCGGGCGGTGCACATGGTACTGCATTTGCTTGGAAGGAGACATGGCCAGAAGTGCAATCAAGTACTGATTCATGGGCTGTAGCCAATGGTTTGGCTGGATGGTCAGGGACTTGGAAGGAGCATGACTGGAAAATTGGTGAGAAAGGCATCTGGGGAAGAAGCATGTCCAAAGGGGCAAAGGATGTGAAGATACTTGTGTCTCATCAAAAGGTGGTTTCAGCAGAGGATGAGTTCAATAATCAAGCAGATTGGATAGTCCATTCTGTAGAGAGTCAGCCTCTTTCTCCAACTACACTTGTCATTGCCCAGTGGACCCATGAACAAAGTGGCCACGGTGGCGGAGATGAAAGTTATGCATGTGTTCGGCAGCATGAACTCCCACTTACCAAGGCTGACTTGGCCACAGCTGCTGCTGAGTGCCGAATTTGCCAACAGCAGAGCCCGACACTGAGCCCAGATGTGGTACTGTTCCCCTCAGTGAGTAGCTGGTGTCAGCTTGACTACATTGACCACTTCCATCATGGAGGGGACAGTGCTTTATCGTTTTAGGACTGACACTTATTCTGGTTATGGATTCGCCTTTCCTGCATCTAATGCTGCTGCCAAAACTACTATCCAGGGATTTACAGAATGCCTTTTCCCCTGTCATGGAATTCCCCACAGCATCGCTTCTGACCAGGGAACTCACTTCCCATGGTCATGGAATCCACTGGTCTTACCATGTTCCCCAACATCCTGAAGCAGCTGGCTTGACAGAGTGATGGAATGGCATCTTAAAGACACAGTTACAGTGCCAATTAGGCGGCCATAGCCTGGAGGGCTGGGGAAGGGTCTTCCAGAAGGCAGTATATGCTTTGAATTAGTGTCCAATATATGATACTGTTTCTCCTATAGCCAGGATTCACGGGTCCAGGAATCAAGGGATGGAAGTGGGAATGACTCCACTCACTATCAGCTCTAGTGCTTCATTGGGAAAATTTTTGCTTCCTGTCCCCACCACTTTGCATTCTACTGGCCTAGAAATTTTAGCTCCAGATTGGGGAGTGCTTCTGCCCGGGGACACAACAAACATTCCATTGAACTGGAAGCTAGCAGTTCCCCCTGTACGCTTTGGGCTTCTGATGCCCTTAAGTCAACAGGCTAAGGAAGGAATAACAGTATTAGGAGGGGTGATTGACCCAGACTACCAGGGGTAATTGGACCGTTTCTCCACAATGGAGATAAGAAAGATTAAGTCTGGAAGGCAGGTGATTCCTTAGGGAGCCTTTTGGTGCTACCATGTCCTGTGATTATGGTCAGTGGAAAACTGCAACAGTTTAATTGAGATAGGACAACAAATGGCCCAGACCCTTCAGGGATGAAGGTGTGAGTCTGTCCTCCAGGGAAAGAGCCAAGACCTGCAGAGGTGCTCGCTGATGGTGAAGGAAATACAGAATGGGTAGTAGAAGAAGGTAGTTACAAATACCAACTTAGGCCACGTGACCAGTTGCAGAAATGAGGATTATAATTGACATGAGTCTTTCTGTCTGGTTTAGTTAAGAATATACTTGTGCATATATACACATATATTAAGCAGATCATTGTGTTGTATTTCCTTTTGAAGAAATGCGTAATTGAGGTTAAGTGCTAAGTGGTTAACTGTTATAAATCTATATTATCATATTTAGGTTATGAAATACTAAAGGACTAAGCATTCCTTAAGGACCTTACTACCTACTCTAAGATAGATAATGTGTTTGCGACTGTATGAGGGATAGTTATAGCACGTTAGGTGTAATTATGACCTTGCCATTGTTTTAAAATTAAGCATGACATAGAGAGATACAATTGGGTGTCAAGTTGTCAAGGGGTGGACTTGTGATGGCTAATCCTTGTCTATTTGACTGGATCTGGAATTTACTGAAATGAGAGAGATCTTCTTGATCAGATCATTTGAAGCTAGAAGACCCACCCTAAATGTGTGCATTGCTTTCTGATGGCAGCCTGTGTAAAATCCATGGAAAGGGAGCTTTTGCTCTTTCCTGCTTGTCTTCTAGCTCATGGTAAGTTCATCTTGCTACTGTGGAATTTTTCGCTGATAGTGGAACCAGCTTCTTCAGATTCCAATGTAGACTGAAGACTAGCACATTTCCAGGTATCCTCTAGGCCTTCAGCACCAGATTTGGGACTACTGAGACACCCAGCCTCATGGACTGAGTAACTACCTGATTCTCAGCCTCTCCAGTGTGTGCAGCCATTGTTGGACTACTTGGACTGGACTCTATTCTGTAAGCTAATATAATAAATCCATATATATATATATATATATTCAACTAGTTCTGTTTCTTTAGAGAGCCCTGACTAATACACCCCCATACCACATAATTACACTAATAGTAATAACAGCAATGAATATATATATATATATATATATATATTCGTTTTCTTAGTTCTGTTTCTTTAGATAACCCTGACTAATATAGGGATAATTGATCAAAATCATTTAAAACCAAGCAAAGCATTTACATCCATTGTATTTTGTCCTTTTGGTAGATATTTGACTGAAATGCGGCCAGTACTGACTTGGCATAGCAGTGCAGTCTGGGAAGCCTGGGCAGAAAGCGAAGGTGGCCATGCTTCCCAAGCCTTTCAGATTCTCTGCTGCAAGGAATGATGATTTTTCCCTCTCTCCTATAGGCTGAAGAGTGCTAAATTCTATCCGTTGTTACCAACATGTACATCCTGAATCCTATGTTGGTGCCATTACTTCTGTACATATCTTTGTAGGATGTCTCCATTAATTTCTCAAAATTCTCTTCATGTTTGGTAATGGGAGAGGTCCACCATCAAGGCCTGGTCCTTGGGGAGGTGGGAGGTCCTCTTCAGCTAATCAGTCTTCCCAAGACCAGAACCTTCAAACAACAGAAGCCTCCCCTGTCCCCAGCATACGAGGCAAAGCCTGTACCCTGCACAACCTGGGACCTCAGGGGAAGGCGCTGTGGGGAATGTAGTCAATGAGGACCGAAACTGCTACCCAGCATCAGGGAGTCCTCCACGATCTACTCCACTCCATCAGCCTACCACCAAAGGATGTGGAAATATGGCTCACAGTAGAGGTCCAAACCTACAGACTCATGTGAGGGGACTAGAGCTCCAGGTCACAAGAGGGGCCACAGCTCCAGATTCATTGGAGGAGACCACAGCTCCAGCTCACAAGAAGGGGCCTCAGCTCCAGGGTCATGGAAGGGGACCACAGCTCCTTCTCACAGGAGGGGACCACAACTCTCACTCATGGGAAGGGAACCACAGCTCTAGTTTCTCTACAGGGAACAGATTGCAGCTGCAGCCCATGAGAGGGAACCACAATTATTTTTCTCTTCTATAGCCCAGTGCGCCTCCTTCACCTTTGCTCTAACTGAACTTACAGAGATAAAAATCACAGACTTGGAAGTTAAAAAAAAAAAGAGAAGAAGAAACACAAAGTACTCTATTTCTAAACCGATTTAGTATAAATCGATAAAATTCTCCAACTAAAAGTATGCAATTAGACCTTAAAATATAAATTTGAAATTCTATACGTCTACTATAATTTTTGAATATTATTTACTTATAAAACTGTACGAGCAAGCTTCAACAATAATGTGAAATTTGCCACTGTTCCTACAATGTGAGTTTGCTACTCATCCCTTTCCAATTTTGTCAACCAAACAGACAGTGTAATCACGTTACTTCTTAAAGAAAGCAATCCTGATAAAATATTTTTAAATAAAAATTTCTCAAAATTCCAACTGTTTCTGTCATCTCTTCCCTATGGGATTATTCCCTAGTATCAAATATATTTTTCAATCAAGCATCTCAATTAAGTTCTATAGATCTTTGGTGAACATGTGCTCAACCCCCCCCCCCCCCACCCCGAGAGCTGGACAACATCTGAAGCAACAGTTACTCTAGCATAATTCCATACCGGCCAACTTCACATCCTGAGATGGAATCCTTCCTGTATTCCATTCATTCTGTGCTTCAGCATCTGTTATTTATGATGCCATGTTTACGACCAGAGTCTGCACCAAGTAAAGGGTGTGTATTTGTAAGTGGCAGACAACATTCATTTATGAGCAGCCTAAGTATTAAAGATATATTAACTCATATAACAAAAACCAGAAGAACCAAAGGCCTGCCATGGTTTCGCTAGAGCAAATGTTCTGATTTCTGTGTATATCCCCCTCAGTTTCCACAGGCTGACTCCATTCATAGAACAACTTCCTTCATGCCTTGGTGCCAAGACCAAGTAGGATTACAAGCTTCTTACTTTTCACAGAACAAGAGCCCTTGGCATCTCACAATTCTGATATTCATGTCCTATGAGTTATAGAGTATAAACTAACAGCAGCATAAGAAGCAAGAATAATTTAAAACTTGGTAAACATATTGCTAAATTCTGAATAATGGAATGTGTGATAAATACCTTCAATTTCCCCACAAATACTAAAAGGTAAAAAAAGACAGTCCAAGATCTGATGGCATTGTTTTTTGAATATTTTATTTATTATTTTTATTTTATGGGTATGAGTGTTATGCCTGCATGTAGGTAAGTGCACCCATGTCATACAATACCTCAGAGGACAGAAGAGGCTGTCAGATCCCTGGAACTGGAGTTAAGGACAGTTGTTAGCTGCCGTGTGGGTGCTGGGATGTGAACCCAGGTCCTCTGCAAGAACAGTCAGTGTTCTTAACCACTGAGCCATCTCTCCAGCCCTCCCTGACGGCATTTTATTGGGACAAAATAGCTAATCACTGTTTTGACTTGTGCCTGCATACATGTATCTTAAAAATGATTTATAACCCTCACACCAAAAGTTGCCTCAGTCATGGCATCTTTTTAAACCCATGTTGTGTGTGCTTTCATGAGACTAGCAGGACATCAAGTTTTTAGTTATTTGAAAAATAACCATGCAATTTACCTTTTAGGTCAAGTACTGTTGGAACATACAGGAAAATGCCAGCACACTGATATTACAGTCTTATGTAGAACAATATTCATCCTGGGCTAAGCAGCTTTCTGTCTTCCCCCTATATCTGAGAAGATAAATGGGTTATGCAAGAAAAAAAAAGAAGCTGTTACAATTCATTTCTCAAGGTATGTTTTGAACATGGACTATTTTAAGCATGATAGTATAGAATGGTTATATGGCCCAGTAAATTTAGGAAATGAAGAGTTAGATGCCACATTCAAAATGGATCTTCACACTTAGAGTTTTCAGGTCCTTTAATGCCAAAGAATGTGTTGAAAATGGACAGAGGGTAGCGTCATTTACACAGTGGAATTACCTTAGAGATTACTCTCTGTGGGAGAATACTTAAATAAGATGGGCTAATGTTGAACATGGTTAGCCTATACTTGCATTAGAAGATGTTGATGTCTGCATAGTTTGAAAATGATTGATCCACTCAGTAGAATTTTAAGGTTCCTTCCTTCCATCCATGGTTAGAGACAGTTTAGGAGAACAAACAGTTACTCCATGAACTTGGAGGCATAATTTGTCTGTCAAAATACACATACCTCTTGATACACTGATGGGTCTTTCCTCATGCCTGGGACACTGTATTAGATCCATGATTTTAAAGCCCTCATGTTGTCATTAGAAAAAAGAGATCAACATAAGAAGTAATTAAATCTACCAGGTACCACATTCAAGTGACAAATATCATATAGCAGGTGTTCAAGTTAGGAGTCATCGCCAAGGACTGGAAAGATGAGAAAAATCTTTTTGAAAGATGTAGGGACTGAAATGAACTTTGAAGACAGGGCACGCAAGAGGTCAGGTGGAAAGGCATTCTTTTAAAGAAATATTTTATTATCTTTTATTTTATTTTATGTGTATGTGTGTATTGCTTGGAAGTATGTAAGTGAGCCTCTTTTACGTAATGCCCTTGGAGGTCAGAAGACGGTGTTACAAGTCCCTGGAACTGGAGTTACGATGGTTGTTAGCTGCCATGTGGGTATTGAGACTTGAACCCAGGTCCTCTACAAGAGCAGCTAGTGCTCTTAACTGCTCTGTTGTCTCTCCAGCCCTGAGATGATTTTCTTTTTATGAAGGAACTTTTAGATTTATTAATTTAAATTTTTATTAAATTTTAACTTATTTATTCTGTGGCACATGTACAGAGGTTAGAGGACAGTTTTCAGGAGTTAGCTCTCTGCTTCTCATATGCGGGTCTAGGGGATCAAACTCAGGCCAGGCATTCTTGATGGAAACAGATTCGTAATGAGATAAAGAAGCAGGGTAATACCTCTGAATTATAGAAATTGTCTTTCCCTATTAGGCTAATAATCAGCTTTGTTCTTTATTGTTGTAAACTGAACAAGTTTGCCTTTTAAAAACCAACATGGGAAGTCCAAGATCTGTCAGAGGATCGATTTATAGATATCACCTACAATAAAGACTTTATTACATCAGGAATAGTTTTAAAATATCTGTATGGGTTTAGAAATAAGACAAGTCACAGCATTTTGAAGCACTTTGGACTACATCTAAATGACCGCTGGAAATCTAATAAGAACTGAAGGACTTGTCACAGAGGGTACCTCATCGTCATGTAATCTCAGGGTTATTGACTTGGGATAGTGGGAAATCATGAGCACCAAAAAATTGTAGATTCTGTAATTTCTCTGTCGTTTGCAATTTTTCTTGTTTTCTTCCAGAACTAAGTTTTCATTTAAAAGAAATGCATTTCCTTCCTTTCGAATAGCAAAGATAAAACCTTTAAAATTTCTCCCAAATTGAGAATTTATTTCACAGCTCCCTTAGTTTGAACTAAACCAGAAAAACATCCCACAAAGGAAGCTGCAATTACTTCTTTTTCAATGTACAAAATTGTCCAAGACGTTGGGTTCTTTGAAACCTAGTTGTTTTGTTATAATTTTACCATTTCAGAAGCAATCAGCTCAAGTTAGACTCTGAAAATTACCAAACCACTTTTGATTTAATTTATTATAATTAGAATTTTGATTATTCATTAATAAAATCTGTTGGCCTAATCACTGAAGTCGTGTCCCAGTGTTTGATTGACTTTATTTTGGTGAATGACAAGCCTGACAGCCTATGAACGTGGAAACAAACCTATCACCGAAAATCCAAGTCATTAATCAGAAACCAAAAACAAACTGTGAACTTTCACCAATACTGTTAAACAAATCTCTACTGAATATTTAGAGTCAGAAATACCATCAGAATTATAGCAGGGAGCCCAAAGATGGACAATCAAATCACAGACTGTAATTTAAAGATTTTTAATCATATACTGGGTGCAGAAGGAGGACCAAATGAGTAAGTCATGATGAATCAAGCAAAAATGTTATACAACATTCAGCAATAAATTTAGAAATCACAGTAGTAAGGATGGCTGCAACTATTGTCCAGGAAATTATCCATTTGACAAAAAGAAATTCCAGTGATGTCATTAAAATAATGGGAAAATGTCTGAGCAAAAGTGGAACTTTATTGAAAAGGTCCAAGCAATGGGTATGTTAGGAACATGAGACAGAATAGTAAAGGGTTTCCAAGGACAGTTACTCCAGTTGAACTGCCTCCTGGGATCGCCAGGAGCAGGGATCACCTTGTCAACCCTCATCCTGGAAAACAGAGTTTTATCTCAACTGATAATGGGCCAGGATTATTTAAGGGAGCTGCATCACTGGTATTCAGAGTACCCATGAGACGACACCAAGGTTGATAACTTGGCAGAGTGGTGGCACTTTAATCAGGTGACAGCCAGGGCCCTGTACTGCAAGGAGATTGTGAGAACAACATAACTCAGGTCAATGATGAGAAGGGACTTGAATAGAATAAAAACCTATATTTTGATTCCCATTTCCATGAGTAAGTTGTAAAATGTCAAAGAGTTTCCTAGTACATGATTAAATTCAGAAGCGGTACCCAGGCCTGGTGGTACATTCACAGAACCCCAGAACAAAGGAGATCAAGGCAAGAGGACCATGAGTTTGAGTCTGAGGCCAGCCTGACTAAACAGGAAGTGAACTAACCTATAGAGCAAGACTCTGTCTCAATCAACCGAGGGTCAGGAATGTGACTCAGTGACGGAACATCTGCCAAACATGACCATGTTCCCGACTTCGATCGCACACTGAAACAGAAATGATATATTTCGATGGTCTCCCGCCTCTAATCACACACTGGCCAAAGTTTAGCCCTGCACCTCACTTCCCTTTTCTAGTATTTCTAGGGACTCAAACGCATTGTGTTCCTCTTAGCAAAAGCGCTAATACAGTCTGTTTTCCTGCGTGAAGGATGACTTTGGGTGTATGCTGCTCTCACAGTGTCCGTGCATTCAGCCCTTCCCCTCTTCCACCGCTGACCTCTTCTCTGTTTTTCTCTCTCACAGACATGGTAACTCAAACCATTTATTATGTGCTCCCTAAGCAACTAATTACTTTTATTTTACTTTCCTGAATTTGGACCATTAACTTTGGCTTTATGTTAACTTTTGAAGAATGATACATCTTATTTGCTGCCTTTTAAAGCATCCTGGTGTGTTTAAAAACCTCTATGTAAGTGTAACACTTGTAAACTTTTCTGTTGAAATTCGAGAATAGCAAAGTTATCAGATGAACTATGAGATGACTAAATTAGAAATTCAGATAAATTGCAAATACTCATTTTCTATATGCCTATCCCAAACATTCCATGGCTCATATCCATTCTAAAATTATTTGCTATTCGTCGGAAATTGATATTCAAGTAATATTTCATACTTTATTGTTCTAATTCTGATAAATCTGACAATACTTCATATAGCCAAAATGAAAAGTAGTTGCTCTCATGTCACTGAGAGATATTTTATGTATAAGCACTGAGCTGTAACTAATACAGTTCCTGAATTCTTCCAACCGGAGAACATAAGAAAACATCGTTTGAACAGCTTAGCTGTTATAGCAATTCTTAATTACCTAGTAGTAAGGGATCTTTAAGCCCTTAGTATCATAAAATGAACCAAACTTCACTAAATAATGGTAAATATTTCTCTAGGTAAAAAAATGGCAACCCTACTCTTTCTAGAAAGTTTAACATGATTGAATCATTCTCCTTAACTTCTTCAAGTTAGAAGTGCAATATGCTGCATCACTTTCAAGCAGCTAAGCTCTAGAACATTGTGTGGCATGTGCTCCAGCTTTCTAAGGAACCATGAAAGTGACACAAAGGTAGTTTAATGAGCACGGGTTCATCTTTGGTAACCTGCTCACTTCCAAGGGAAGTTGCTTCAAATTTCTAATAAGAAAGGCTGAAAATGTGGTCTGGAAAGCTGCTTAGTTGGTGAACAGCTTACCATACTACATGAAGCCTCAGTTCTGATCCCTGGCATTCAAGTAAAAGGTCGGCATGACAGAACATCTGTAAGTCCAGCAAAGGGGAGGTGGAAACAGGCAAATTCCTGGTGCTCATTAGCCAGTCAGTCCAGCCAAACAGAAGAGCTCCAGGTTCAGAGAGAGATCCTACCACAGATTAATGGAGAGAGAAATTCAGGAGATGCTGACCTTCAACCTCTGACCCTCAAATGCACGTGCATATGAGTGCATGTGTATCTGCAAGCACACACATGAACATACACTATCAGGGCAGGACTTGAAGAAATTGTCAACCTGGAAATACTGTTTTGTCCTGGGGGCAAATAAGAGCCTGTGAAAGTCTTCCCTCCCAGAAAAAGTCTAACCGGACAAGAACCTACAGATATTCATTGCTGACTTTGGCCAAACTAGCAGGAAACCTGGTGGTCCCAGTCCATCACACTATCAGAGGCCAAGTAGAAGCCGAGACTTCTAGTCTTTCCTGGGTGTGATGAGGCTCCTCAGGTCCATCCTCTGCTCCAGTGAAATCAGAGATGGTTGTACAGGGAGCTGATACTTTCACATCCTTCTTCCCTGAAAGGAGTAAGAAACCTTCACTACAAGCCTCTGACCTGTCAGTCCGTGCCTCCTGCCTTGTAATGACGCTGTAAGCCATTAGAGCTTGAAACTCTACCTTGGCATAATGGGACACCAGGCCATCTAACCAGCACTTCCAAGTCAGTCAGTACAGACCCTCATACTAAGAAATCAGAGAATTTTATCAGTTGGGGTAAAGAAAGGTTTAAAAATTCAATACCTATTTAGGGAAAAAGAAAAAAGAACTCATAGTATCCTGGAACTAGAGGGATGCATCTGAGATTTCATTCAGGACATCTACAAAATATCTGCAACTCACCTGATATTTAATGGTTAAAGACTCAATGCTTTCTGTCAAAGCTTGAGTGAACTACATCTTCCCTAAATACGCTAACATGAGTTAGAAGTTCTAAGACTGTAATGGGCAGCAAATGAATTAAATGACAGATAAGAAAAGATTAAATAAAACTGTCCTTGTCTGTATATGACATGCTTGTCTGTAGAAATACTCATGAACCAACTAAAAATATTAATCTCTTGTCTCTGATAATTGAGTTCAATAAGGTAACAGACTGTGAGGTAAACATATTAAATCAAATTCTATGTCTAAATACTACTAGTAAATATAAATGCAGAATTAAAAATGTAAGTTACAATCACTCAGAAAACTGAACTGATTAACAGTAAATCTGACAAAACATTTGTTAGGTTTTTCATGCTGAAAATTGTAAAATTTTGGGATAAATCAATAAACAGAAACGTAGTGTTTGTGTGTTTTTTTTTCTTTTTCTTTTTTTTTTTTTTTGGCCTTTTTGAGACAGGTTCTCCCTGTAGCCCCAGCTGTCCTGGAACTCACTATGTAGACCAGGCTGGCCTTGAACTCACAGAGATGTGCCTGCCTCTGCCTCCAGAGTCCTGGGATTAAAGGAATGTACCACCATGCCCAGCTGTGTTTGTGTCTTTGAAAATTCAAAATAGTAAAAATGTCCATACTCCTAAACCTGATGCATAAATTTATTCAAATGCCTAACAAAATCTAGAAATTTTTTTTGACAATATAAATAAAAATTTAAAAGTGGTGTGGATTACCCAACGTGGTTTGGAAAGAATAAAGTAGCAGGGATCCTACTTTTCACAGATCACCAATGGCTGAGGTGGCTAAGGGTGGGCACAGCCACTCTGTGTGGAAGGCTAGACATGCAGCCTAATGGTACAGAACAACTCAGAAACAGACTTATGCAAATATGCCCAAGAAAGTTTGAGAAAAATGTCAATGCAGTTCATTGGAGGAAATAAATCTTTTCAACAATCGATACCAAAGAAATTGGACATCTAAAGTAAAAAATCAGATTTGACCTATGTCTAAAATTGGATTATAGGCTTAAATGTAGGCTATAAAGCTATAATATTTCAATAATAAAATTTAGTTAAAAAGTCTCCAAATTTAGGGTTCTGCAATTTCTCAGGCTTGATAACCTAAAAAAATGTACAGTAGTAAAAACTGACAAATTAAACTCACCCAGAATTTTAAAAATGTTAAGGTCTCATAATCAACCCTGTTAAGCGATGAAAACAGGAACGTAGCTCAGTGCTAGGGCATATGCCTAACATGTATGAGGCACTGCGTTCAATATCAAGTGCACATGTGAGGTAGCCCTTGTCAAGAAATTCCAATGGACTCATATGAACATTTATTTGAAAATTGCCCTGTTCTGACTTTTTTCTGGTTCCCTGTCTAGAACTTGTAATGCCAACTACTCTTGCCTTTACTTCTCCTTCACATCTCCTATTCACCAGTCAAGGACTTTCCTTTCTTCCTACAGTTAAGACTTATGCAATTTGGGAGTCTTTTAGATAGACCCACTGAAGGGGTACTCCAACTGCCTCACCCTGCGTCCCTGTTCAGTGTGGAAGAAGCCAGAGCGGTCGGCTTCCCTATTCCCTATTGGCAATTTGGGTAACCCCTTCAGAAGATGGCATGATAAGAATAGGAGGTAGGAATTGGCTAGGCAGTTAGGGTAAAAAGACCCCAAAGAAATGTAGCCAGTTTCTTGGCTATAAAATTCAAAATGTCCTTGGGGCCTGTTGGCAACATACTCTGTTCCAAGGCCAAAATGTCAAAATATTTGCGAGCTTGTATCTAATCCTTAAAAGATTTTAGGGATACCGCTTCAGAGGGGGAAATGTTAGAGTAGCCAAAAGCCCCAGAAAAATAAATAAATGAAAGGGGAAAAAAAAGAAAGAAAAAGAAAAAAGTGATGGGGAGATATGGGAGGTGTTAGCGGGGAGGGAGTGGGCATGGATTTGATCAAAACAACTTATATGCAGGTATGAATTCAATAAAGTTTTTGTAAAAGTTAAAAAAAAAAGAAAGCAAGTACTCAGAGAGTTTCAGCAGTTGTACTACATGGTTTTTACTCAGATAAATGAAGTGTACGCTACATGAAAGCTTACACACACATGTTTGCAGCCAGACACTTTAATCATAAATTGCCCAAATTTGGCAGCAAACAAGATGCACTTCAGTAGGTGACTAGGTGAATTCTGGTCCATCCTGAGACTAGAATCTTAGTCAGCACTGAAAACAAAGTGTAACTGGTGAGGATATTTCTCATTCTGTAAGTTATCCTTTCACTCGAATGATGGTGCAGACCGTTTTTAGCTTCATGAGGTCCCATTTGTCAGTTGCTGGCTGTTAATGCCTGTGCTAGCAGAGTCCTCTTTAGAAGTCCCTTCCTGTGCCTGTAGATTTGGGGTATTGTCTGATTCTCTTCTAACAGATTCAAGGTGTCCGTCCCCATGTTGAGGTCCTTGACTCATGTGTGCTTGAGGTTCGTGCAGGGTGAGAAATAGGGATCTAGTTTCATTCTTCCGCATGCGGCGATCCAGTTTGACAGCACCATTTGTTAAACAAGCTATCTTTTGTCCAATTTGTGTTTTGGGCCCATTTGTCAAACATACAGTGATTATGTGTGTGGACTGAAGTCTAGGTCCTTGACTCTGTTCCATTGATGAATGTGTCTGTTTTAATGACAGAGACGTGCTGTTTACACTCGCATGGTTCAGTGATGGTGATGTCCCCAGCATTTCTTCTATTGTTAAGGATTATTGTGGCTATCCTCGGTGTTGGGGGATACCTATACTGCACTCTCTTCCCAAGCTTCAGGGATCATTGTGAAGAGGAGGGCAGAAAGATTGTAAGAGATAAATACAAGGAAACGTTGTTGTATGGACACCACAAAATAGTTGCACATATGAACTCACAGATCTTACGGCAGCATTCACAAGGTATATGCAAACCCAGGCTAGACAAGGGCCCACCATTGATGGAGGAGGTGAGCAGGAAGCCCCAGCCCTAGGTGCAGATCTGTTGGCATTTAATGGATGCTAGTAGAGGGAAAGTCAGATTTCCTTACTGCTGTGACACCTCGTAGGTTGACCGGATTTCAAAGGCGAGACCCAAGCACAGGAACGCTTGGGAGACAGATTAGACTCAAAGACAAATAACAATGGAGCACATGAAGTTGGGTGGGAATAGAAAGGTGGGGGTCAGGGGCAAGGGAGCCTGAATAGGATCAAAATACAGTGTACGGAATTCTCGAATCAACAAAATTTAAAAACTTATATAAAAAGTATTAGAAAAGAGTAATCAAGCCACAAAAAGACTGGAAGGAAATTGGAATGCACATTACAGATTGAAAGAATCCAGTCTAGAGCATTTACAAGTTGTCTGATTCTATGCGATATGGGAAAAGTCATGGTTTTCAGGAACTGACAGAAAGGAATAAAGACATTGGAGCACAGAGGATATTTCTAAGGGCAGTGAACTATTCTGTATGATACTGAAATACTGATTTTTGTATTATTTTACATTTGTCATAAGGCCTAATGTGAACCCTAATGTAAACTCTGGACTGTGGATGCTTGTTACGTGCTGATGCAGTGGCTCACTGACACCTGACAACCACCCAGCTGTGGTGAGAGATCATTCATGCTTTGGAAGAGGGCACAGAGGGAGCTCTGTATTTTCTGTTTAATTGTATGAGCTGTGAACTTAAGCATTTTTCTCAGATATACATTTTCTTGCCCCAAAACATTTTATTACTACCTGCCTATCTGATAGACGAAATTATAAAAAAAAATAAGACCCAGTGCGAACAAGGAAACAGAGAAACTGAATTACTTACACATTGCTAGAAAAAATATGATAGCGCTAACTCTCTAGAAAACACTTTGGTGGTAAGAGAAGCACACGGCCACCACGTTAGGTACCAGATGCACTCCTCAGCATTTATTTCAGAGGAATGAGGACTTACGATCACCCAAAAACCTGCATGTGAGTTTTCCTGGTAGCTGAATTTATAATTTCCCTAACGGAAAACAGTTCAGAGTTCAGACACCCTTCAATGACCCATTGGTTAAAAAACTGTGGAACTTAAAAAGGAAGGCATTACGATAAGCAGACCACAAAACAGTGAACAATTACTGATTGATAGTGTAAGGAGAGTACAGGCAGGGGAGAAAGTTGATGTGGTCATAATAGCAGCAAAGAAAGCCTTGTGGTGATGGAGATGGTCTGGCAATTATCAATATCAGGGTCCTGGTTATGATAGAGAACTGTTACTTTATATTTACTATTGAGGGAAACCAGGGACAAGGAATAGCCCCGATATTTCTTACGACTGTATACAAATATAATGATCTCAATAGAAATAATTTTAAAATATAGTGTAGACTCTAAATCTTCATAAAGTGAAATAGTTTTCACAATAAAAATATTAATAGAACCTGAGCGCATGAAGCAACAATCTTTGAGGAAAGAGAGTAAAGAAAGAGAAGGCACCAGAGTCTATTTTAAATATTTCATTTCCCTCCTTGAATAGTTTCTTTTGGAGACAGAGTCTCCCTACTGGAGCCCCAGCAGGCCTGGAACTCACTATGAAGACCAGGCTGGCCTAGATCTCACAGAGATCCATCTGCCTCTGCCTCCCGAGTGCTGGGATCAAAGGTGTGCGCCGCCACGCCCGGCTGCTACTTTGATACCTTTAATACTTTAGAATATATTCAAATTGAAGCCATCCTGTCTCATGCTCAGCTGGCCTGATTCTAATGCTGTTCTCCATGTATCTAATTAAAGCTATTTTGAGTGAATTTCAGTTACTTTTCACATTGAGGAAAGGGGGTCATTAAGTGCTTACTGTGCAGGGTGCAGGTCTGCATAGATTAGTTCGATGAATACGCTTTTCTTCCACAAAAACCATTGAGGTGTTTGTGCTGAGAGATTCCCATTTTCTTTCCTTGCATGTGCATGAATCAGGCAGAGTAATGGCCACCATTTCTTCCTTTTCTTTTGCTGTTAGCTTTTCTAACTTTTTGGAGACAGCTGGATTCAGATTTGATTAAAGCCATTCATAGACCAGAACGAAATCTTGAGAAATCTAGCAGGTAAGTATAATACTGTTCATGAGTCCCTTGACACTTACCCTGCACCAGTATTATTTTTAAAAGAAATGAAGTTGAGGTGGTAGTTAATTTAAAGATGTGGGAGTTAATGAACATTGGTGGGACCGCCTTTAATTTTTCTTTCTAAACTTTACCAGGGATGTGCTTATGGACAGAATCCTACGGTTTGGTGACCAGTCACTGAAATGACAGAGCTGTAAGATTTCTGGACATTCTTAATTTTCAGGTCCATAGTTTTGATTAAATATATTAAAAAACATCAAAGCCAGGCGTGGTGGCGCACACCTTTAATCCCAGCCCTCGGGAGGCAGAGGCAGGTGGATCTCTGTGAGTTCGAGGCCAGCCTGGTCTACGCAGTGAGTTCCAGGACAGCTGGAGCTATGGGGAGACCCTGTCTCAAAAAGACCAAAAAAAAAAAAAAGAATTCAAATTAAAATGGAAGGCAGTTGCTTTTCGGTGTCAGAACCCGCTCCTCTCTTCTGATTAATATCTGAGAATATTTCCTGCATATTACACCAAAAGCCAAGGTCTGAGTCACACTCTGAGTACTTGGGACTAGTAAAAATAACATAGGCTCCTAAAGTGCCTGCAACAAACGTCAATATTTTAATTAGAAACATAAAATGTTGGAAATGTCATTTCCTCTGCAAACTATGGTTTCATTTTGCAAAAACCAAATGTTTCTCTCTGTTTTTATTTGTTTCTCACATCAAGGCTCTTTATCAGAGTCTTCGATGTATCATTATATAGAATGTTTGAACAAATGAGGCAACTGCTTCAAAAACATGCCCATGAGAATCATGGGTGAAGAAGTTTTTGAATTTGGGAATGGCTTTTGGAAACCACTTTTCACTTCCATCACAGCTGGCCATCTTCTAAAGTCATAGTTGCGCACAGGCTTGCAACCAAGCACATCAACTTTCGAGCTATGTGCGTCATATTTTAAGGTGCCACCACCACGAGTGTGTTCTGTCTACAAAGTAATGTGTCTCCTACGTCTATTGAAATGTATTATTTATTTCTGCTTCCTGCCACATCCTTAATTTTCTCAAAACTATAATAATCATTTCTATGCATAACCATAAAAAAGGATACCTGGTTACGTACAATAGAATCAACAAATATAAGACATCTATGTGCAGCCTGGAGAGATCCAATAACACACAGGGATACATCCTTATAAGGAGCTGCAGGGCTGTGTTTGAGCCTGGTGATTTGAGTGTTGAATGACAGCACATGTAGAAACCCAAATCTTGCTTCATCTGTTCCTTTAGAATACTCTCCAAACTTTAAGTAGAAGGGAAAAAGTTTGGAGGACTGGAGTTATTTTGTAAAGAGGAGATGAGTATGAGTGACATTAATTGATCTCAAGGAAATTGGCAATGTAAGTAATTTCTGCTTCCATTGAGGAGATGGTGCCTATCATAAAATTTGTCACCCAAACGGGTACTTTTGAAAGCGAATGCAACCTATTAATAATTAAACGTGAAAAGGTATGAATTATAAGATGTATAGTCACCCCAGGAACCATTCCTTCACTCACTAATTCAACAAGCGTTCTGCTAAATAGTTGGGTAAAAGAAAAGAAAAAGGACTATACTGCCCTGTCCTCAAAAAGATCAAGGGCATGTGGGTGGAATACATGCATTTTATTAGAAACTAACATAAAGCTCTTCTAGGGAGCACAAAGGCAAGATTCTTATCTCAGACCATGAACTGGGGCTGTGAAAGCAACAAACAGACTGGAACTCTCAGCCTATTTGACAGCTGGAGAAACCAAGACTTAGACTCTCCAACAGGCTAATAACAGAACCGAGACCAAAGTGGACAGAGTCTGAAAATTCCTGAGATTTACTTTACATTTGTATGAAAACAAAGGACAGCATTATTTAATTTTGGGGGTGGAGGGAATAGTAACTTTTGACCTGTTCTTTGGAAGCTTAGCGATACTGAGAGGTTTTGTTTGTTTGTTTGCTTTTATGTTTTTGGACAATTCTTTAAGATAAGAATTTCCCAGTGAGTTGGATTGTCTGACCACAGGAATTGCAGTTTGCATACTGCATAAGCTGGGATAGCAGAGACTTTTACGTATCACATTCTAAGTGAAATTTCACGACATCTTTGCACAGCAGAAGCAGATGCGACCATGCGTACTTACATGAAGCTATTAAGAAAATAGTTCTCATAAGATCCTTTATCCTTTCACAGAAGCATTCTCACTAGTAGGATGCTATTCCTAAACTCTGGGTTGAGGCTCTACAGCTACACCCCTGTATTCACTCAAGCACAAATAAAGTTGTGAAGTTTCGCCTTCACAATCTTGCCAGAGCAACCTATTTCATCCTTCATTTAGGTAACTCCTTCTTCAAATCGGGTCATAAGGTGACCACTAAATTGATCGAACAAACACTGAAAGCTGCTTTTAGTATCATTCTTATTTTATGTTTATGTAAAACCTTAGCTCTTTAAAATGTTTATGAGTTCAGCGTATTTATTTTAGAAATAACGATTTCAAGACAGGAAATGCTCATTATAATAAAAGTAATGAACTGTGGTTCCTTTGAGGCGGAAAGTGAAGCACTTGGAAAACAAGAGAATGCTCCATATTCACTGATTGACAGGTGGATATCACATTAGATGGAGATGATAAGAGATTTAGTGGACTGGAGAATAACTTCTTTTTGACGGTGCCCTGACCCTTGACCTGTGGCCTGACTCTTGTTAGCTTCACTAACACAGGGTAATTGTCACAGGTGTAGGATAAAAGGAGCTCTACACAATCTACCGACAGAGGAGGTTTATTTCTTTTGATGAACACTAATGTTCTGTTGAGATTAAACTATGAGTTTGGACCTTCTCTGACCCCTAAGGACAAGACAGTTCACCCAATAGAAAAGAATGTTCCGAATACAGAGAACTTTCTTCAGTGTTCGGCTTGAAAAATCACTATTGTAACAGGTAAAGCACATGAAACAGTCCAAAGTTCCAGCAGATATGTGACTTACCACCCTGAAAGCATGTTGCACATGTAATTGTGACACAGATCTAAAAGAGAATCCATTATTCATAGTGGGCTCCCAAATTTTTATAATTATTAGTAAACTCTCATCCTGTGGTTCTCTTGAGTGTATCCTTTTCTGAAATGATCCTTCTGTTTTGGTGGCTAATCACCATCCACAATAGAAATCAGTTCTTTGAGTTTTCCTTGAATAGTCTAAAAGCTTTGAAAGTACTTAGAGATGACATCATAACAATTATGAGTGCACATGAAAGTGAATGTCCCTCCTGTAAGAATAATACATTGTATGTTCCCTTCTCAGCGGGAAAATTTAAAAAAACAGTGGCACCCAATAAATTACACACATCCATGTTATAGTAAAAGAATATTAGATGGGAAAAACAAATGATTGCAATGTTCATTCATGTGAAGTCAGTGCAGTCCTACAGCTGTGACGTAAAAGGAAGCTGAAAAGTAATGAAAAGAAAACGACTTCCCAATTCATTAAAAAGCAGCTAAAGCATCACCTGGCAGTGTTTTCGAAACGTTTAACCTTGAAGGACGTGGAGTCAAGGTTTTAAATTTACTATACTACTGTGGTGTAGATTCAAATGTTAGCCTAGCACAGATTTCCGGGATTTTATTCAAACCTACATACAAAACAAACTTTACTGTCCAACTTACTAAGGGTTCTCATTCAGGTGATAGGTCTTGCTGTCTGGCATTTTTGTTTTTTTCTTAGCCAATACACTTGCTGATGACTCAGAATCAGTGTATATTAGTTTAGGATAAGGAGCCAAGGAAAATACAAGAGTTATGTTTATCTTAAAGTGATCTTGGAGGTAAGCTACTTCAGTTGGTTTAGTAAAGGTGTAACCAAACCTATGTGTTTCCAAAATATCACACTTTCTTTTTATTCAATTGTGAAAATAAGGGATTACGCTCACGCCATGCAGGCTTGCTGTAGTAATGGCCTCTTCCCAGACTTCCATCTTTTCAACTGTGATGAGATCATCAGGTAACGGGTAGGATATGAGGCTCAGCCTGTTGTGTTGTTAGCACATTAAAAAAAGAAATTGCTGGGATAATGAACAACTACCTATTTGTCTGTGGGATGCATTCATTATGGCTCTCTACAAATTGGAGGTCTCCAAAATCTGTGCAATAAAATTTACTCTTTGTTTAGGAAGTTCCCCCTTGGATTTGGGGAAAATTCTGGTTTTCTGTGTCTATTGTAATTGTGACAGGCAGTTGACACGTCTCATAGTCTAAATGTAGTGGCAAGCAGGGGGTGGTACAATGACGAAAAAACTGCCATTCATTCGTGTGCAAAGGAAAGGTGTTTCTTAGCATATCCCAACCTATGTTCAGACTAGAGTTGGGTCTTGGGGGTTGAAGGTCAAATCTGTGAGGTCAAAGCTATTTCTTGTCAATCTTTGTTCACTAATGACACATGAATTGGAAATTAGAACAAAGTAAGTAAAACGAATAGCCAGAAGGTGAGTGTCTGTTTCATTACTCAGAAGAGCTGGGAAATCTGGCCAATTGTTGCCCTATGTGGCTTGAATGACAGTTGTTAAGTTGAAAAGGGACAGTGTGATGGGAATGCCACTTTAAATCTCAATTACCTCCTCCACTCCAATCAGCTTGGTGGAGCTTTAATGAAGTGCAATTCTCTGTCCTTTCCGCGTACTTCTATCTCTAGAATAAGCCTCACATTCAAGTTTGACAGCAGTACAATCAGTTTTCCATTCATCACTGGCCCTGTTTTAACCCTGCTGAAAAAGGCCCTAATGTACGTGGCAGTGATGGTAATTAGGCAGAAAAGTAATATTAGAAACAGACAAAAGCCCAAGTCTTTTAGCATTACAGGTGTTTTTTTTTTTTTTTTTTCCTGTTTGTGTGTATTGCCTGTGTGTAGGTAAGTGCACCTGTGTCGTGCAGTGCCTGCAGAGGACAGAAGAGGCTGTTGGATCAGGGGTTTTTTTTTTTTTTTTTCCTGTTCTAGACATAAAGGAATCGGCAGTGTTGTTAAGTTCCCTTCTTCAGTCCTTCTCTTAAGCTGAAAGTCCAACGATTTCAAGATTCAATTAATTAGAGACATGGAGAGCCAAAGAACAAGGTAAAAGCTAAGTTCTTTCTAACTGAAGACACACTTAGTAATTGGCCCCTTATTAAAATGGATATCTTCTGGGTGTATGTTTAATAAGGTTGATAAAAACTCGTCACTTCCTCATTAGGTTGGCACATGAATACACTCTGTCTGTAGAAAAGAAATCTTATGGAGAACAAACAGGAAAATATCAATCTGTTAAATATAGGAACGTAAAACATAAAAAGTGAAAAGCCTGGGAACTATAACTTTGCAGGGATGGGGGGATGTTAAGTGCACTCGTGTGTGTGTGTGTGTGTGTGTGTGTGTGTGTGCGTGCGCGTGCGCACGTGCACGTGGGCGTGTGTGTGTGTGTGTGTGTGTGTGTGTGTGTGTGTAAGCTGAGAATGGTTTTTAAAGACAAGTCTTGGCTCTTTACTCGGTTAATTGTAGATACAAAATATTTAAGCATTTAAGTTTTATAACCTGGATCAATAATGTTTACTATAATTTTTTAATGAATGCATAAAGATGGATGACGTACTTAATGGCTTTTCATGGGAAAACAAGTGCAAAATTTCTAAATCTATACCTTTGTATCGGCATGTATAAGCGTCTGTGTAATTATCACACTGCCTCTTTACAGAGGAAAGCCACTTATATATGTGTATGTATACATGTGTATTGTTTACTTAAATATATTTGCAAATATGCCCATAAGGTGTGTGGAAGTTTAAAAAAGATAAAAGTTGGTGAATTTTCGTGCATGCATCAATTGTCACATGTGCTTTCCTAACGGTTCTTTTTATGCCAATTTTTGAAAAATGTCACAAGGTTGGGGTGGGTTTTTTTGTTGTTTTGTTTTGTTTTGTTTCATAGATTCACAGGAACATGTGGCATTGGTGTAAGGGTCTTGTTTAAGAGAACAGAGTCTTGGAGGGGAGGGGAAAAACAGATGCAGCAATTAGGCAGCTCTTGCTGCTCATTGGGGAGGTGGCACAAGTGGGTGATAGTGGCTTTCACCTCTCACACTCCCTTCTCTCCTGCCTGATTCCTAGAACAATCCCTGTCAGAAACACTCTTTGAAAAAGGCTGCATTAGACAATGGCTCTTCACCCTTATTTTACGCTTTAAGTAGTGGAGGAGAATGCTGTGAGGGGTTGGAAACAAGGCGTAATCTGAGAAAGACGCGCAGGCATTGTTATAACTGTGAAAACCAGAAGAGCCCCTTTCAGAGCCGTGACTGAAAGTGCTCGGAAGACCTTTAGTCCTTTGCACTCTCCCAATCACCAATTAGACAAACATTAACATCAATTAAGCTGTTATACGGCACAGGTTCCATATAATTACCTTAATGGGTTGACGCTTTCTTTAGCAGCGATTTCTTAAACAAACTTCATCTTTTGTGCAACAGGCTAAGAAAATTTTCAGCAGGGAGCATTTGCTTTGTCAAGTTTTCTAAAGAGACAGCTGAATTGTTCTATTTAACAACAAACACCTTCAGTAAGGACCCTCGTCTTATCCGCGTTCCCACCACATTTGACTACTAGGCTCAAAGCTTATTAACCATGGGAGACAAAAAAACGGACTGGCCAGGGGAGCCCAGACACATGCAGGGCGGGCAGTACACAAAGGACCAGTGGGTCTGGCACCGGTTTGCAAGCAGACCCTTGGAGAAAGCACCAATTGAATTAGTGCCTAGTTAGCATCCAAAGCACCAGATCCGTCCTCAGCAAAAGCACAAAGAAAATGAAATAGAAAAACAGGATCTTGCTCATAAAACAAGACAAATCTGTCTAATTTATTTTGTACCAGTAAGTGCTAATTAAATGCAAGGTCCTCAGATTCTTTCTGTTCCTGCCTCACCTAATTCGCTTAGAATCCCGACAATGCCAGTCTGATTTTTTCCCCCTGTTTAACAAACATTCATTTGAAATGTACTCAAATACAGCTATAAAAATACAACCCTTATACCACTTCTATTTTTACTTCATATAAAGTCCATGTGTTTTCATTCTGTTGTGAAATTATTTGGTGGTGGGGGGAAGTTCTTGGCAGAAACAAGTCCTTAAGCATCCTTGCGTATCATAAGGAATAAACAACTTGAGATGCATATAATGAACTATAATTGTCCCCCAGCACGAAGGTTGGAATAACGTATGCAATCAAAATTCACAGCGATTCATTAAAAGTCAGAAGCCTCACTCTTTTATCTGTGGTTTTAAAAGCAGGATATGGATTTAAAAATTAAATAAAAATATACAGTTTACACTAAATACTTATGTTAAACTTGCCTTTAAAATCTTTCTCTGCCTCATATTTTCACAGCTCATTTCCATGTACGTGACTAGAACAATATTCTTGGGAACAGCCAATTCATTTTACATCTTTAAGGTCAGTGGTTGGGCTCCAAAGACTCTAACTGTTGGCTCCATTTAGCTCTGGCCTTTTGAACTCTTATCACCTCTTTGGGGCAAAAGCTTGGGCTGGGAAATTAAAAGATGATGGTGAACTTATGTACGGAAGTTAACCTCAGAAACTGTCATTCATTTCCATCCATGGAAACTAATTCTATACATAGAAAATAATTCTCAACTCTATTGTCAAATATCCACATTGAACCACTAGTATATATTAGGGATCGATTTACTTACAACATCTAGTTGATAATTTATTACCTCAGTGCTTTATGATCACAAAATAAAATTAAGGTGATTTTTTTTCCTCAAACTTCTTCCAGTAAATTGAATATCCAATGTTACGATATTCTTTCGTAATTATTCTTCTTACTATTTTTTTTCTTCGTTTCCAAAATGACTTGGCATAAAAAATGCACTTTGAGTTTTTCTGAACTATGGTATTGGTCTCCCATGTCATTGCTTTTAAAATAAGACTACATTGGTCATATTTGTATTCTTCATTTCTGTCTACCTTAGCAAATAGAGCCATAAATGTGAATATAGCAACCAAACGGCAGAAGTCTAGGAGTTTCCATTACTGAATATTCTGGAATTCAGTCGGTCGTGATACAGTGAGAAAGTGCAAAGTATGTATATATAGGTACGTATATATGTATATGTGTATATATATATGACATTTTCAAAGATGAGAATTTGTAGTTGCAAAAAATATTTCTTCATAAAACACTACCTGAGAATTGCAAAAATCTATATCCTTCTTAGAAACTTTACATACGGCAGATATAAATAGGTGAAATAAGGAGGAACCACGTCAGCAACCAGAGTCCCTTTTGTAACCACACAGAGAATATATGTGGGATCTGAGATACCTTTCTCAAATTTTCATGCTAGGAACGAATCTGTAATGTATGAATGGATTTTTTTTCCCCATTCAGCACACCAGGCAAAGATCTGAATAATGTTCACATTTTGACACCCATATCAAACTGAAAACACCTCAATCAACTGTTGGATAGATTTGGCATAATTATTGATATACTTTGCAGGATTTAAAGAGCGAGGATTCAGTGCTCACATACCACATTTGAAATGAACACAACTTATCAAGTGGAGTTCTGACATGTGTGACTCTTAGTATCATTTTGGAAGTGAAATAACCTGTCAGATTTTAAAATGTGTTAACAACTGGATGGTTAAATGGCAGGGACATGAGGGGAGGACATGGGCTTGCTTTGAGATCTTTTCTTGAGTAGAGGCTCTGCCTGCCAGCCTAGTAGTAAATTGCAACAAAAGTTTTCCCCCAGGGTTCTGAACAAAAATCCCGTAGCAGAATAAATGAGCTACTATACAACAGATCACCCCAACTAGCATCTGCAATCTTCCTTACAAGAGCCATTTGTTGATGTCTTTCCAAATACATTTGGAGTGACAAATGATATATTTCATCTTTGAAGAGTACTAATAACCAACCATTCATTCTTTCAACAAATGTTTAAAATTCTGCTATATGCCTGGCATTGTTTTCTAAGTGTATTACCAAAGTCAGATAGCAAAAAGTGCCTAGCACCCTCTTGCTGGAGATGTTTTCATTTTAAATGAGTCAAGACAGTTTATGTAGAAGGCCTAGACAAGAAAAAAAGAAAAAAGAAAAAAGAAAGCCACCACAAGGTTAGTCTCAGATACGTTATAACTCGTCACCCTAGTTAATTTCTGACTGGTGGTGGAGACTTAGGAGATGATTTGACTATTAAGATGCTGCTTGTTGTTTTTCCTATATCCCCACCCAGCTGAGTTTCCGCACTCAAAACTGTTCAGGGAAAGAGACCATTGGTTGCACCAGTGTCAAAACCATTCATAAAAGTGATTATTTTAAGGACCTTTAGCACCTATTTGGTTCCAAACTATGATTTCCTTATTTGTTCTATTTCAACCCTTGTGAAAGTCAAGTGGGTGGTGTACAGTGGAGACCAGGGGAAACGGTTGGGATTGGTGCACAGCTCGTTTGCTTTTGAAATTAAAGTTTGGTTTTGTAGGGTGTTTTGTGTGTGTGTGTGTGTGTGTGTGTGTGTGTGTGTGTGTGTGTGTGTACAGATATGCACGGGTACATGCATACTAGATTTTTGAATACATTGAATCCTCCAAAATAAAGATTAGAAATTTTCGCTCCTCAAGGATAAAATAATGGATTTGTTAACAATGACACTTACATCAGGTAGAATTTCTTTTAGGAACAGTGGATTGGCTTTAGCTGCTTTATTGCTGAGCATCTCCAAAGCCAGACAATGACCCTGTGTGCCACAGGAAGAGGCAAGAAAGTAGCAAACTACTTAAGAAATGTAAGTGTGCTTGATAATTCCCAGAAGTAATGGGAAATACATGCTTTGTGTTATCAGTGCACACACTTAACCATCTCCTGCTTCCTGTGGAAAATCTGAGAGACAGTCGTGGCCATTCCTTCATGCTAAAAACTGGTGTTTCAGTCCAACAATAAAAGCTCCTAATTGTGTTGCTTCAAATAACTCAACGGTCATCATATGCAGTTGATCTATGAGTGAGGCCTGGAGGTGCTCACCTGAGACGTAAGATTCCACTACACAAGAGATCTTGATTTTTGAAGATCTATGTGTACATTCCAGCCCTCTCTATATCCACACCCAAACTACTTAGGTAATCTCTCTGTAGTGTTACTATAACAATGTTTAACCAGCGATGCACACACACACACACACACACACACACACACACACACACACTTACATTGGCAACTGCCAATAGGTCATGTTACTACTAGTATTTGGAAGTGTGGACATATTTCTAGCACTTTCTTTTTTGGGGACGAGGTCTCATGGTATAGCCCTGGCTGGCTTGAAACTCAGAGATTTACCCGACTCTGCTTCCCAAATGCTGGGATTACAGTTATGTGCCACATGCCCAGCTGCTAGCACTTTAAACATTGTGAATATTGCTGGGTGTGGTGGTACGTGCACTTAGTTCCAGCACTCAGGAGGCAGAGGAAGGTGGATCTCTGTGAGTTCGCAGCCAGCCTGGTCTATATAGTGAGTTCCAGACCAGCTGGGGCTTCAGGGAGACCTTGTCTCAAAAAGACCAAAAAATATTGTGAATATATATATAGATATATATATATATATATATGTGTATGAAAGTGGAAATCTTAAAACCTCTTAGAAGGAAGTAAACCTTTGAAACCAGAGTATAGAGGATTAAATGAGAAATCAGGCATTAACGTAATACATTAAAGTAATACAGAAAACCCGACCCCATTGATAATTCTTTCACAGTGTTTCATAGTTCAAATTGGTAGTAAAGACAAGATTCTTATTGATGATATTTTTAAAACTGATGAACTTACTTAAATGTATAGATCATTTCTATTATCTGTATTTTTATTTTATGTGTATGAGTGTGCTGCCTGTATGTATGTAAGTGCACCTGTGTTGTGCGATGTCTACGGAGATCAGAAGAGGGCATTGAGTTCCTCTGGAACTGGAGCTATGGGCGGTTGTTAGGCTCTATGTGGGTGCTGGGAATTGAACCTGGGTCCTCTGAAAGAGCAGCCAGTCCTCTTAACTGCTGAGCCGTCTTTCTAGCCTTATACTTCCAGTTTTAACCTTAGTTTTTTTATGTTCAGTTTCCAATTTTGTTCTTTCTAATCTGAGTAAGAATCTGAGTAATGAAGGCTTAGGGACTCTTAGCTTTGGAGATGCTTGCAAACCCCACTTCATCACTCTAATGTGAGATCTGAAGCCCAACAGCACTGATGGAAATTCTTTGGTAGTCATCCCTAGAAGGTTTCTTATTTTATTTCTAAAGCAAACATGGTTTTGCTCTACAATGGAGAACTGCGGTGTGTCATCTACCCTGGCATCCTACGTGCTAAAAAATCTTCATAATCCAATTCTTCACAAGACTATGTATAAACTTGGGCTTTGGATGTCTGGAGGTCAGCAGAGTTCATCTTAGTGAGTTCCTACTCGGTTAACCTGGTATGCCGGTCAGCCACTCTGTTGTGTGTGATCTTTATAATGGTTCAGCTGGGTTAAAACACTATTTCCGCCTCATGCATCCCAGTCTATAGCAGAGGCCAAAGCCTTTCATTCAAGCCCCGGGAAAGTTTCCTTCTTTTTCACAGGTGGTGGTGTAAACAGGGAAGATTAGGGTGTAGCACAGGCCGCGTCCTTCCGCGCTACCCCTCCTCCATGCTCCATGACAAAGGAGTGGTGGAAGTGAGGGGTATTAGTGCCAGAGGATATGGCGCAGTAGACGATGAGCAGGAAAGAGGAAACAATATCAGGCAAAGTGGGATGAGAAAGTATTGGAAAATGTAGTCGGGGGAAAAATAGCTACAATGAAGAAGAAGCCCCTGGCCTCTACAGACACATCTTGTTTGTTTTGCTTTGGATAAGGTGTGAGGACAAAACAGCAGTGGGTCAGTTAGAGGAATTCTAGATCTGCCAAAGGAGGGGTGAGGGTGGAAATCTCTCCTTCAAAAGCACCCCGTCTGCTTTATTTTGGTGGGGTGGCTCAGGAAGGGCGCACGACATGGTCACGTGACTTGTTCGACGCGCATCGTTTGAGTTAAATATTAATTACGTGTGGCTTTGGGTGTGTTACAGAATTAGCAAATGAGTCGTTCCCTAAGAGTATTCATCTAGGTTTTGTAACACTTTGCCCACCTTAATTTTAGAATATTACATGCGAGGAGAAAAATTGCCTTCTTTTTAGTGCACTCATTAAAACCCCTCTCTAATGCTGGGCTCTAGAGCTCCGCAGGCAGCTCCTCCTGTCATCCGCACATCAGCACTTTGAATGGAATTCTGAAAATTACAAGACCGCACAAGCACACAATGGAATTGATCAGTCTTTCCATATACTAAATGTACCCTCATTTGAAGCTTGCATATTACCGTTAATATAGCCCTTCTTTCAGTTGAATTTATTGAACTTATTACAAGTACGAGATGAAAATTAGAAAGTTCCTACAAGGTTGCAGAGCTTTCTGTGCATTGCTTATGAGAAAGAGGAGAACCTTTTGCTATTTTTTTATATGAAATTTAGTGAACTGAGCTAATGTTCTGCGAAGTAAAACAAACTGTTCATTATTTACACACGCAAGTATGAAATGGAATATTCATGTTCACAGTGAATCCAGAGACATAATGGAGGGCTCTTAATTCCCATGTTTAAAGTAACTAGATCTCAGCATGATTTACTCACAAAATGTATGACATTTAGAGAGGCCCAGAGGCCATGCTCATCTGTCTTTCTGGAACAACCATATTAAAAATTTGCAAAGGACTCTCACCCCTAGGGTTATTTGAACCTGATGAAGAGCTTACTTTTTTCAATACCCTTTTCAGCTTTATGATTATACCCATTGGGGAGGAGGCTTATGTTCTCTATAGTATGTCCAACGGCAGTTAAGCAGAGATACTCACTGTTCATTTCCAATCCACAGGAAACCCTCAGGGATGATCCTGTACATCATTGCTGCTGAAGTAGAAGGGGACACTCAGTTTACAGCTTTTTTTCCATACTTATGCACATGAACACAGTTGTTCAGTGGGCTATCACTTTCTGATTTGAGTATGTGGACCTTGAAGACATTTACGTTGGTATTAAGACCTTGAGTAAAGACTTCTTCTTATAGAGGAGCTGGCACTAAAATAGTCACATAAATTAATGCACTTCCATCTGCTTCTCTAGATTTGGGTGTTTCTTCCTTCGTCAACTCATTAATCTCCTACTTAATATCACACTTAAGCCAAAATCTAATTATGAGAGTCCAGAACCATGGTATAATATTATGGAGACAAGTGAGCATGTATTCCTTAATGTCCCATGGATCGTTTTAAAGGCTTATATAACTTAGAGTCACCATTTTGAATATTGTTGGTAAAATTATGGAAAGCAGTTCTAGGATCAAAACACAGTAACACATTAGTGTCAGAGTAAAATGTGAGTCTGTAACTATAATTAGTATTCTCCATCTCAATAGCTGTGGCCATTATATAGTTTAATTCAATTACTCTTGATTAGAGTTAAACCACTGAGGTATCAGTTAACATAATTTATAGCAATTTACAACAAATGGACTTATTAAAGATATGTAGTAAGAAATATTTCATTTAACACATTTAGATTAGCTTACTTTTAGAACTTAAAGTTCAAAATTTACCCTGGCAACACACACAGGCACACACACACACACACACACACACACACACACACACATACACACACATACACACACACGCCCTGTGGTTAGTTTATTCCTTGCTACTTTAACAATCAGTTAGTGCTTTGGTGAAAGCCTAAAGCTTAATCCATTAAGAGCCATTCAGGGCAAAACAAACAAACAAAGCTTTAACCACTTCAGTGACACCAGTGCAGAATGAAAAAGCAGCCTTCGGAGAGAATCCTACCAATTTTAGGATCAATAGCCTCACTGGGTGTGTGCTGGGAGCCTTCAGAGAATAAAGCAAAATGCAAACCTGTCAGGGAAAGATAATTCGAAACATTTCCTTTTAGGAATCTCCATGCCCTTTGGAGGGCTGACAAGTGCTATCAAGTAGGCATGATAAAAACAAACTAATTCAAACATCACCTTGGCCTGAAATGTTCACCTAGGTGCCTTGAAAGTTGAGCTGTTAAAATAGCTTTTAGTTTCCCTCCAAGTTCCACTACACACACACACACACACACACACAGAGAGAGAGAGAGAGAGAGACAGACACACACACATGAAGAGAAATGTACATGTATTTCTTTAAAAATAATCTTATATCTTTAAAGTAGTTAAGAGAACTTTAAAGTCCACTTAATTCAGGGCTACAGTTTTATCAACCAAGTCAAAGAGTACATTTATATGTGTAAAGAGCAAAAACAAACATTTTTTTTCAACACAAGATTAAAAGCCTATTCATTTCCCTTTATTCCAATGTATATTATCTTTTGGTGGAAAAAAATCCATTAGCTTCTTTTATACATCCTGAAGTCTTAAATAACAGACCAGTGCTGCAGAATGTGGTTCAGAGAGAAGTCACTGCTGTTTTGTAGACTAGAGAAATGTCTGCCGTATCTTTTGCATTTATTACTTGTCTTTGCCAGTTTTGCAAAACCATTTAAGAATATTCTTATAGTTCTTAAAAAGCCTTTACATTTGTACTTAATTATAAACTCAGTAATGAAATAGGAGTACTATTTATTATTTATCTCAAAATGTCAGCTGGCTGGATTTTACCCCCAAATTATCTGGAGGCATTAAATTACAAACCTTCATAGGTAGTCACTACTGTTGGGGTTGACTGTGGGTATGTTTACAAGCCAGTCTGTTTACTGAATATTGTCTGCTCATTTACATTTTGCTGATTTTTTTCTAGCAGATTCTCACTGAAGAAACACAAGGAATTTACAAAGGAAATGTCTTTAGTTTTAAAAGTAAGCATCCGATAAAATGCAGAGTAATCTTTTTGCTGAATTGTTAAGAACTAACACTGACCATTAATTTTTACAGACTGAAGACGTATATCACCCTGCAGTATCATTAAAATGCATGATTTTCCTGTGTGTCAGAGTGCTGTGTAGTTTTGTCTGGATTCATTAAAGCTCTCAGTGCCTAAGTGCTCTGCCAACCGGAATGTGGGTGGCTGTAATGGCAGCCTGGAGGTTTGAATGGAAAACAAGCATGGCACTGCGAAAAAATCCTCCTCGCACCCTACAGATACCTGTGCGGAGAGCTCGGGAGGCATCTCCGTAGGCTCTCTGACCAGTGACTGTTAAAGCCCCCATTCACTGGGAAGCCAGGGTAAGTCTGAAAAACCACCTTGAAGGAAAGGGAAAGGGTGGGGTGTGGGGTGGAATCACCTAGCACTGAAGCCGCCTCACCAAGTGACAGACACGTAGACAACTCTGAAGCTGCCAGAACTGCACAGCCCACCAGCAAGCAATTTGTCACAGCGACAAGAATATCCTCCGCAATTTGGCATCGGGGTCCTTGGACAGCCAACTGCGCCTGTACAGCACGATACGTGCTATTCTGCAACGTGAAGATGGGAACCAAGTTCTCATTATTATGTCCAAATGTGTTATTTTATGAAAAACATATCTTTTGTCATGATCAACATAGAACTAGAGTGATAGTTGGGTGGGGTGGGGTGGGGGACAAATAAGAGCAAACTTGAAGACATACTGAAATAAGATGGAGCATGTTTTTGAGATGACCGGGGTGTTGAGATTTCAGGACCGTTGCTTGATGTGGCTGGTGTTGACCACACGCTCCCACGAGCTGCGTAGAAATAACGAATCCGTAGAGACAAGAACGAACTGGGAAGATTTGGGATAGTAAATAATTCGCTTTTAGAAGAGCATAGTACTCTTTGCTTTTAAACTTATGTCCTCGTCTATGGAGTTTTGACTAATATGTTGGCTTAGTGCAAATCCTTTCTTGCTGGTATGATTTGAAATAAGGCAAAGAACTCAAGGTAAGCTGGGTTGTAAATGTGCAAAGGAGAGACCCTTCACTCTACATTACTTTCCTGTAATCTTTTGTAAAAGTGCAGGAAGGAAATAAGCCAGGAGCATAGGATAAAGGTATCTGATAAATAAGCAAGTAGTGTTCCCTGGCCAATTACTTGGCGTCTTACTTAGTAATTAATGCCACCGTAATGAAATAAGTGCCAGGCACAAAGATTGGGCCTTTTGTGCATTCTATACAGAACCAAACAGTCATAAAAATCTAGCTCAAAGCTAGCCTAGTTTGGCTCTCTCCACAATCAAACTTGCTCAAGAATTAGTACAATCACATAGTGTGTATGTATGTGTGTGTGTGTGTGTGTGTGTGTGTGTGCGTGTGCGTGTGTGTATGCGTGTGTATGTGTGCGTGTATTAATGCATTATATAAGAGTGACATCAGGCAATTGAGGTATTGCTGTCTTCATCATACAGACAACAGTGTCCTTCATTCCCCAGACACGATGGAATCATGGATCCACTCTGCCAGGAGCTAATATCAAACTACCCATTATGTTGTTTGCTAGGTTTTCTATGAAACACTTTAGTTAACTGCTGCTTAAGTGGTTACAATGCCTTGCAATGCCTGATACATTTCCGAGGTCTTATGTACTTGTGCAGGCCCTATGCAAAGTTTCAGAAAACAGTAAAAATACTTGAGGTTTAAATACTAATGAAGTGATAACATTACTCAGTGTTTTAAGTACAAAATAACAGAATTTAGGTAAATTTTATATTGTCTAAATTCAGTGCAAGTTTCAAATGCAACTAACATTGTAATAATATTCCATAAAGCCCTAATAAAATAAGATTTTCCTATCTAGCTGCATTAACTGGACAATAATGACTATTTCATATTTGGAAACTGAAGAATTACACAACTGTGGAAATGACCTGAAGAGTAGAGTGTGTTGGTAAGAGAAAGGCGTAGATTTATATTCTTTGAGGGATATGACCGAAGAAAGGGGGGCACAGAGAACTGTGTGGGCAGAGTGTGTTCAAGGCTCGAGGGCACAAAATATAGTGGCGGCCATAAAGAAAACTAACTCTACTTTTCCAAGAGTTGCATGGGGTATTTTCCCTGCACGTCCCATTAAAGTCAGTGGGATTCACGCGGCTAAAACCCTGCGTCACTCTTTGACAATTTACTTCCCAGTGTCAAGAAAAGAGTACTACCTACTAAGGGCAATTTACTCATTTTGGTCTGTGCCTCCCACACAAAGATGAATTTGAGAGCATGTGTCAGGAAGAAAGGAATGACTGCGTTTAGGATTTTGTTAGTGCCAAGGAAGTCATCATCGAGAAATGTCGTCTCACCTTGTTTAGCAACAACAATAAACAGAGAAAATCAGTCCAAGCAGAGACTATGAAGAGAAGTGTGGGCTTGATTACAGAGGAATGCTGATTGTAGTATCAGGGTTAGTTTTCTTTTACTTTCTTTTTTTTTTTTTCCATTTTCAATTCTCAAGCTCTGAACACAATCGCAGGATAATAAGAGTACAGGAAGATGCTTAAAACACCAAATTGAATTTCCTGATTGCTTGCTTCCTTGTATACCTCAAGTTATACATGTGTAAATACAGCAGTAGTTTCCATATAAAATCTTTAATAACACAAATGCAGTAGGATAAAGGTGATGGTAGCCTCCCAGTTATAAGTAGAGAAAAATAGTGACAGATGTCTGATCTGATATAAAAATCCTGGCTACATGTATGATAGTCTCTTTATCATGCGATTGCTGAAAGCTTAGGAGGTGTATGGCAGAGTCATGCTCATTACAAACTCTTCAGCGAGCTCTAATCTCACAAGACGAGCACTGGCTTTCTAGACTTTATTTTCATAAGCCTTCCTCGTTCTTTACTGTCAAATGAGGGCTTTCCCCTCCTGCTGTACTACTGTATTGATATAGTTCTTCAAAGTTCAAATCCTGCAATAAACTTAGGTGGGCTGCAGCAGAGTGCCGCTGTGTTCTGCCTGTTTGCTGTGATTTACTTTGTGACGTGTCCTTTGGAGGGTGAAGGAGTGAGATCCCACATGGCTTTGCTTTTTAGTGCATGGAGCACAGATCACCCACAGACAACAGCCGATGCAACGAGATAATTCCACAGTATCATGGCTCAGTTTGTGCAGGCTGTGACTGCTTCTCACTCTGTACCTAGCTTGTGCTATAATTTAGGGACAGCCACTGTGGAACCACTGCTCTCTGGGTGCAGCAATTAGCAAATCCTGAACTTTACCACCAGGAAAAGACATAACCCCACATTTGTAAATGCTTGACTTTTGGAAATTTGAGTAATTATGTCACCAAACCTACTGCTGGTTTTCAGATAAACATCTCAGTAATTTGAAGAAGTGAAACCTTACTGAAACACATTGGTATTTTATGGTAGAAATAATGTACATTGGTGAACACAATGATTTGATGCATGAGGACATTTTAGGGAAAAATATATTTTATTTGATCAGAATTAGAAGGTGTTTCTAGACTGAGTTGTTGATTACAAATTTCATTTTTGAGGATTTCCTGCATGTGAGAATTTCTGAAACTTGATTTTCCTGAAGGAGAGGGATTGCAAATTGAGAAAGTAATACAAGGCATGTGCCATTACTAAAATATAACACTAACTTAGAATCATAGGCAAGGACAAACATAAAACATTATAATTCATCAGATTCAGTTGTAAGGCTTACAGCTGATTCATGTTCTTTCTTATGCCCCCATCATTCACCACTTGTGACTAGGTCATAGACCCTTAACTACATACACATTAAAAGATTTCAATTCACAAATTAAACCTGAATTAAATTCAGCACAAGAAGCTCTTTAGTTAGCTATTTTTTTAGTTTTTTCTTGTAACTGAACATGGATATGACCAGTAGTATTTTTATACCATTAAGAATAAATGAGTAGTGATACTTACAGGAGAAAGAACGGAAAGAAAGAAAAGAGTGAGGGAAAGATGTCAGCTACCGCCATGGCTGTTTGCAACGCCATGGAGCTCTGTTTCCTTCTCCATTTCAGAGCATCGTATCACTTTGAGGAAGAGCTCAAGTGTTCATTAACACATTGCGTGGAATCAAAGCACATGGTAAAAGAGTTTAAATCTCTTATTTTATATTTTCCAAGAAAAATATATTGTAACTCATTGAATTCTAAAATTAATCTCTTAGTTTCAGATATATTTGATAGAAATTTCCTTGAATCAATATTTTCCAGGGCTGAAGTTTAAGACATCTTTCAATATTCATTTTTTTCAATATCTCCATCCACGTGGTGGAACCTTGATATGTCATATATGCAGACATTTGGGACCACACTCAGTTGAGAAAAGGCATATGGAAATACATAGTGCCTTCCAATTTCTCAAATTCACATGTTTAGTTTCAGGATAAGAGTTATTATACACACATACATCAGAGAGATCTCTCTCTGAGAGAGAGAGGGAGAGAGAGAGAGAGAGAGAAAGAGAGATTCTACAACTGCATTGTTTCTTATCTCAATGAGAAACATTTTGAGTATATTTACTCTGAAATAGTTTCTTAGGATGGTATTCTTTGACTCAATTTTGTCACTTGTACAAGACATTATAAATTTTCACTAAGAAGGTCTAAGACAAATAAGTGAATTGTTAATGACTAATTATATTCATTGATGAAATTTTATACATTATGATCTTTACCGAGATTTTATTTCTTTGTTTTCTTCTAACTGTATTTATTAAACGTGACATTTGAATGACCTTCACAGCTCAAATATGTTTGGACAGCCTAAGTATGGTAGGGGACAATTGTTGAGCTGGGACATACTACTATTAAAATTGTTGAGTGTCTAGGTCCAGAATTCTTGGGATTTTTGCTATAGCAAATTTCTGATTCTGTACTTCGAAGATTTGAAGCCTGAACACCTCCCTCTGCATCTGAGAAAAGAGTCACTCTACAAGAGTGAGGGAAAGTGGCCCAACATTATGTTGCCCTGCCGGGAACCAAAGCCTGGGCAGGGATTCCTCCAGTGCAGTTAAGTGCCTGCTCAAGCAGGAACCCAGGTGTGGGCCTTATGAGAAGGACTTCAGTCTGGAAAGTTTTCAATGGTAGTGGGATGTGGAAACACAACATCTACTTTAAATAGAATCCTGAGGCCTAAAAATGGTGGAGCAGGATGAAAAAGATTTTAACGGATTAAAATATGTAAAATAAAGCAAAAAACAACATAATTTTCTTAATTAGTGAAGTGGGAAAAATATTTAATTGGTAGGATTTTCCACGAGGTTTCAAGTGTCACTGCTGGGACTCAGAATATATTTCTCTCATTTCCAATAACACACTATAGGAATCTGAAGGTGCCATTTTACTGAGGCTCCATACATCCTCATGAATACAGGAAATTTGGGTCCATTTTATTTCATTCAAGCCTCTTTGGGATGTGAATATTGTATGTTTCTGCCTTATGGCTATGATTGTCAAAAGTGCCTATTTGGGCGAAGAGCAAATGACCCCTTCTTACAGAAGAGGCAGAATTTTGTTTTGTCACCTGGTGATTCCACTTTTGTTTGAGCTCTTTTTCTCCAAAACAATGTAATATCTTTACCATGATCATTGCATTCATTTACTCATTTGTTCATTCAAAAATAATTTACCAGATATTTACTGAAGGGCATGACTGTGCTTATTATGCTTCATATGTTGGTAATTCAGAGAACACTGACATGAAACATTTTATTATTTACTTTTATTTTTATGTGTATGTATTGTGCTGCATGCATGTAAACACACCATGTACATACAGTGTGCTTGTGCAGGACAGAAGAGGTGTCAGTGCCCCTGAAAAAATGGAGTTACAGGCGGTTGTTAGCCACCATGTAGGTGTTGGGAACCAAACCTGGGTCCTCTGCAAGAGCAGCCAGTGCTTTGAACTGCTGAGCCTTCTCTCCAACCCCATCAAGTCTAGATCTTCAAAATGTGGGTTATCTATCTGGTAAAAGACAGGCCAAGAGTAACCACACAATAGAACAAGGGCAGCCTTTTTAGGGGGAGTTGGAGGAATGACGACTGACATTGTCACAGAGAGGCTAGGAGGCCCTTAGAGAAAGCAATTGCTTAACTACCTTAACACAAATGGCGGACTCAGTTCAGCCTCTTTCCAACAGACTGAAGACTGCAATCATGAGGCCCAGGCTGAATTTGGGGTTTTGATGAAGCCCTTTTTAATACAGAGATGTGTTTTACCATAAAGTCATGCTACCATGATTTGTTTTTGCAAAGCCATTCTGTTTTTTGCATTGCATAAGGAGGAGAGGTGATATTATGAAATAATAAATAGAAATGTGTAACTAAAGTCATGGCTAGTTCCCACCATTTAGGGTCTAATTTTAATGCTTTCTACTTTGAGTGTGTATATGAAAAAAGTAACAAAAGATACAAATTCATGTGAATATGAGAAAGCTTTTATGAACTAATAGAAAAGTTGCTGGTGTAATAGTACACCCAAGTAAGGGAACAGATATTCAAATTATATTGTGTTACATTCTTTAAATTTTCTAGAAGTTTAAAGCAACAGCTAAATATAAGTGTATTAAAAGGATTCTCTGTCTAGTAGGTATGTAAAGGAAGCAGGTAATGGGAGAGGCTGGGGCATAGGAAATATTTGAAGCAAAGCAGAATTGAATGATCTAGGTCAGCATTTCTCAAATATAATGTGTGGCGCACTCTCTGTGGGAATTTCTAAAGTGCAGTGGGCCTGGGCAGGATGACTGAGTTGTCACTTTTTATGACCTTGCAGATGATGTTGATACAGCTGGTTGGGGGTCACAACTTGAGGACTGGGGGTCGACTAGTGCCCGTGCTTCCAAATTTCACATGTATACGAGTTGCCTGAATATTGTGAAATTGGAGGTAATGATGTGGTGGGCTTAGGGTGGATGAAGGTGTTCGCATTTTGAACAAGCTGGAAGGTGAAGCTACTGTGGATGGTTAATAGAACAGACCATGATGTGCAAGCGTTTAAGATTTTTCCTATAGTCTAAACCTAAGTCACATGGTAAAGGTTTGTGGTTCATATAAATGTATACAGAAGTTTTCATTACTTGATCAAAGAAGACTGCACCCTTATCAATGGTGTCTAATAAATAACTGATACTTAGCTTGTATATAGAATGAATAAGCACCACCAATCTACTGGCAGAAGCATCTTTTAAAATATTTTATTTATTATTTTTATTTTATGTCTATGAGTGTATTGCCTGCATGTGTGTAAGTGCACCCATGTCATGCAGTGCCCATGGAAGTCAGAAGAGGGTGTCTGATCCCCCTGGAGCTGGAGTTACAGATGGTTGCTAGCCACGATTTGGGTGCTGGGAGCCAAACTGTGTCGTTTACAAGAGCAGCCAGTGCTCTTAACTGCTGAGCCATGTCTCTAGTCTTGTGAGAGGCATTTTCTGAGCACCCACTCTCTGTATGAAATCACTTCCTTACCTACTATTATGAGAACAGGTGAAAATGTTTTTCTTCTCCTTAACTTCTGCTACTCCCTAAATGAAATAATAGCCAGATCGATAACATATTAACCACCTTACATTTCCCTAGTTCTGATAAACTGTGTGCAAATACAGAACACAACAAAAGACTTGATAAATAAAAAAGGAAAAGAATAAAAAAGATTAATCAAGAAGAGCTATCCAACGTCAGTGTTTAAAGATTTTATTTACGTAGTCAAGTTCTATTTCTTTTTTTCTTAAATATTTTATTTATTATTTTTATTTTATGTGCATGCGTATATTGTCTGCGTGTAGGTAAGTGCACCAAAGACATTCATTTCCAATCCAACTGGACTATTTGAAGGAAACCTGCTATTTTAGTATTTTGGACTTCTTCAAAACACATACTTCTTTCATTGGTTGTTATCTAGCTAAAAGAAATGCATGATATGATCACATGGCCTATGTAGATATTTGGGCCAGAAGAGCAAATTTTCTTAAAGTTTTTGAAAATAAGGCTCTTTTTAAATTTATGACCCATTTTCACAGTAAAAGCTTATGAAATTCACACAAAGAAATTTTGCATATAAATTAGCGCATCATATTCACTTTCTAACTGGAGGAGGAACAGGCAAATCTTTTATTGACAACTGAGGCAGCGGTAATGGAAACGGCATCTCTCTTTTTTCTCATTTTTTATATAGACATTGAGAGCAGATGGATCAATAGACTGTTTTTCTAAATACATCATTTTGTTTTTATTGTGTAAACCTTTCCTTATAAATAATCTTTTATACTGATTTGTAATATAGAAGCAAGTGGACATCTGGCTTCTGTGAAAAATATGATTCACTCATTTGCATTTTAAAATTCCATTCATTCCATTTTTAAATTGTTCATTTGTCCTCTTTGCTCTTTCTAAAAGCAACTTTTCTCAGCTCTCCTCCATTTCAGATATTTGCAGGGTTTATGGTTCTTGTATTCAATTTCTTTAAAACTTAAAAAAAAAACATTATTCAAGGTTCACAGCCTAAAAGAAACTGCACTGTCTGGATGAATAAAAATTTAAGATCAACAAAAATTTGGTCACCAAAACCCAATTTACCAACTCTCATACCCTGTATTAACCTTGGATGACTCTGAAATACCATACCACTCAAAGACCTTTTTATTTGTCATTTTTAATAACATTCCAATGAATAATTCATTTCTTCTTCAGGTTGATAATACATCTTAAAAGTGCTTTGGTTACATACAGACATTGCTATCATTAGTGCAATGCATTAAGCAAATTTTGGGATGAAGTATCACACAATTTGGTTGTTCATGTATGTTATTTATAATAACAGCTTTGTGAGTAAAAATAGGATTAAATCTTAAAATCTGAGAGGTTTAGTCATTCAACTCCGTTCTTCCTAATCCTTCCCTATATTGACACAACTGGGATTTCCAACAGTTTCCTGAAAAATGAACTCTCATAATGATCAAGAATATAATGCCTCTGAAATGCCAGTCAAATTTTAGTTAATACAGAATGTCTTATTTTTCATTTTAAAATTAGAGATCTATGTGGTATCAACATATTTAGTTAATCCTGAAATTTAATGGGTTTGAATATTTCTCTATATATTATTAATTATATCCTGGAAAAGTTGTGTGTGTGTGTGTGTGTGTGTGTGTGTGTGTGTGTAAAACTTTCATCCAACTGATGGAAAAAGTTCTAGGTAATGCAAATGACAATAGCAAATGATAAAGGTGGAACAATGAAATTACTTCACTATTATCTTCAGCTGGAAACCTTAACTGCAATCTTGGAGTTATGTAATAAGATAATGATTTTCTAATAATATTATTACATGAGTAAGAGTTCCTTGGATGGACAGGCAGTATTCACAGTAGGAAAATATAGATGTCAATGTTGTACCCAGACTAGGTGGTCAAAATTCTCAAATTCTGAGCTTGTTACGATCTCATTTATAATTCCTTGTTCACAATTGATGTTTTTTTGCTAATACCATGCAATTTAGAAAGTGCCTAGGAGAACATTTTAGACTTGAAATTAGAAGTGAATTTGAATAAATTTTCCAGCTTGTATTTCATGAAAGCCATCACATTGAATTAAATCAAATTTCCATTCAGGCTTCGCTGCCTGAATGTGGGGGAAAATAAATGATTATGTTAATTGCATGGTTCATAGAACTGTGGGAAAATGAGGGCCCCCTTCTTGAGGTCAAAGAACTATAAACACTTTGGAAGAAAGCTGGGGAATTTCATAAGATCTTAGATGCATGCCAGGTCTAGAAATGACTATGTACCAGGGAATCTGATGTTCAGAGTCACCTGCAGCTTGATAGGATGAACGGCAGGGTTCTCTCCAGGTAAGGGAAATTGGTTTCACTCATAATTGTAGAAACATCTCAAGTCTTCTGTTTTGTGGAGACTGCAGTTGCTGTTATCACGGCATCCACTAGCTCTCCAGGCTGAGCGCACTGCATGGGACTTTAATATGAACATAATAGTCTTCAATATTTTTGAAGAATGGGAAGACACTTACCTTTTGCCCATTGATATACGAGTAAGGACCTTGTATTATAGAAAAGGACGCATGCTTGTCTTTAAAGGAAATTTAGAGGCCTTTTCGTACAAAAGAATAAGCAGAAACAGTATCAAGTGCAAATTGACACATTGTTCAGGGTATCTTTTTAATTTAACGCAAATAGAAAATGCCTTGGAAAACAGTTTTGGAGAATTGTGATATCCCTACAAAGCATTTTGTATCTGAAACAAATGTTCATGGAATTATCCGTGGTGGACATGCTAAGAACTGACCCCTCAGAATGGCTAGAGGAATTTATCTAGATCAGGTCAAAGTGGAAATACTGTTTGAGTCAGTTAGATCATAAAATAAATACTCAACCAGTCATTAAGTAAAAATCCATATGTATTTCAACAGCAGTTTTAGTTTATTATTTCTTGCTGGTAAAATGGATGATGCCTTGATCCTTCTTAAAGCAGGATCACAGCAAGGCTGTTGCTTCTCAATATCCTAATTTTAGGGGCCTTGGGGAAAAATTACAAGCACATAAAATCTAAAATACTGTACTTTAACTCTCACTTGAAGTTGTTATTGTGCTGATATGTATTTACTTCAGCCCTTATCTTTTCTTTACCATAAATCAATGGCTAAGAATTTCTTGAAGCCTTTCATAGCACCTCAAACATTGGAACTATTTCTTTATTGGAATTGTACATCTGTGAAGAAGAGTAACAGATGAAACCACAGTTTTTTTCTACTGATATTTTATTTGCTCTGTGATGACTTGATTTGTGTGTTTAGTGATCTTTTCACTTAATAAAATATGCATTCAAAGATGTATAAATTCAAGGCATACATATTAACAAACATTTTATCACAGTCATCATGTCCGAATAATCCTAAAGGGAATTAAAGAGTTGGCTATTTTTAGCATACAAGATCTCCCCTTTTATCCTAACTTGTCATTGATTTTCATTGCTGTAGAGTATTTCTTCAAAAGAATATACCAATTTTTAAAATCCATGCATTGGAAGAGGTTTCCTATTTTTGGCTACTATTAACCTTATTATAACTATTTTGGGCATATACATACATATTTCTGGTAAACATATGCCAAGGATTGGAGTGTTTCTTATTAAGTATCTGCATGTACAGTTGTGCTACATTTAGCCAATGTCCTATTGTGGTCCTATGGCTTCTTTCAATATTGCACACTTCCTATCCTTTCCAAGGATCGCTGCTGTTGTCATTCTTTGGGTCAGGAGATTGGGATGTGGTGATACCTCCTTTTAATCTTAACTTGTACTCTTCTTGAAACTAATAAAATTCATCTACTTTTCCTGTGTTTGTTAGCCCTCAAATAATTTTAAGTTGTTTATTAAATGTATTCGTTTTGCCAAGCACTGGGTTTCATAACGATCTGTTCATTAAAGTGTATCACGTATTTGGGTGGTGTTCACTTCCTGTTTGTTCGTCTTCCCCACCACGGTCCCTTCCTTTCCCCAAATCTCCCTCCACTCTCACGTTATATATGTATGTGTGTATGTATCCTAGGCTCGACATATGAGAGAAAACATGATGTTTTTCTCTCTGGTCATGCTTATTTCTCATAGAATGGTGGTTTCCAATTACAACAATTTTCCTGCAAAGGACACAGTATTACTTTTGTTATTAGTACTGGATATACCCTCTTGGGCAGTAGCTAATCTGATACGGTACCTATTTTTGTTCTGGATTACCTTTCTATTGAGGTTGTATAGTGCTTTTCATATTCTGAATGTGTGTCTTTTAGGTAAATATGTGTTCTGAATATCTTTTATCCCCTTCACAGCCCGTGGTTCCACTTTCTTAATAGTGTTTCTTTAATAAATATAACGCCATAATTTTAATGTAATATCTCTTTGAGGTGAGAGCAGTTCATATTCTTTGTTAGGTCGTTGTTACCTCGGAGCACAAAAATATTTATTCTATATATTTGGAAGCTTTTTGCTACTAGTTTCATATCTATGAAGCATTTGAATTGATTTCGTTGTATAAAATAGGGGCCAATTAGAATTTTGCCCTTATATGTAACTACTTACTGCAGCCTTTAGTGAGAAAACAATTTTTTCAATGTTCTTAGCACTGTCATGTCACCATAAGGCAAGTGACTGTGTAGTGTGTAGATGTGACTTTGTATTCCCCTTTAAGCTTTATGTAAAACACTGTCGTAATTACGACGCTCTGTATTGAGTTTTGATTTCTGGGAATGTGTATCTTCTGATCTTGCTCTTTTTTCAGATCATCTTGGTTATTCTTGTCATTTTGCCTTTACATATGGATTTTAAAATTATCCCCCTGATTTCCATATTTTAAAATATCTACATGAATCTTGATTAGATCTATATATCATTTGAGAGAGAAAAACTATCTTTTCAACATTGTATTCCATTTATAAACATGATTAATGCCTTCATTTACACTTTTTATCGTCTTTAATTTCTTTCAATAATGTATTTTAGTTTTACATGTCAAGGCTTTGTACATGCTTTGCATTTTCCCTTTTATATTTATTTTACGGTGGGGGAGTATTGTCACAAATGACGTGCAGATTTTTGTTTCATTTTCTAATATCATTTTGTAGTGGTTGTGTTAGTTAGTTTCTGTTGTTGTGACAAACTGTAAGACAAAAATCACCGTAGAAAAGGAAGGCTGAGTTTTGGATCACGGATTCTTAAGTTTCAGTTCATTGGCTGCATGGTTTCTGGGCCTGGGATGAGTCAGAGCATCCTGAGAGGGAGCCCATAATAGAGCAGAGGTTATCACTTGAAGACAGCAAGGAGTGAAATGCACCAGAGAGAGAGACCACAGAAAGCCCTTCATAGGCCCTAACCCCAGCGACCTATTCTGTCCAGCTTTATCCTCTAAATTTTCCAGCACCTGCCACCAGCCCGTTGACTTCCAACTTTGTAAGTGGATTAGCCAATTCATGTAGTCAAAGCCCTCATGATCTAATCACCTCTACCAGGCCTCACCTGTGAACACTTCCACACTAGGGACCAAGCCTTCAACAAATGTAATTTTGAAAGAATTTTCAGGTCTGAGCATATATAGAAATAATATAGTGCATATAAATAATTCAGAACTTACATTGACCATTTTTCTAGATGTCTGGACAAATTCATTTATCCATCTTAATTATTTTATTATAGAAATCTTTGAGTTTTGTTCACATAGAGTTAGATTCTGTAAACAATTCCCATTCTTTTTGTAAGTGATGGTTAGCTGATGAACAAAACGAGCTCTAGTAGATGTCACTCCTTTTCTTTCAGTCTCATGGAGAAAAGTTTCATTGTTTGGTATTATGAATAATAAATGCAATAAGTTTTTTGTAGCTACCTGTTGACAGATTATGGAAATTAAAAATTTATTTCTTGAAATATGCTAATTGCCAAACATCTGAAGTTTAAAAGATTGTTTCTAAATTAATAATAATGAGGTTGAAGATCTATCATGACTATAATTCTCTTAAATTTACTGAGCATCACCCAAATTGACTAAGGTACTTTGTTTTACATTCCATGTGTACTTGAAATAATGGATGTCCAAGCCATCACTGAGGGCAGTATTCTAATAAGCCAATTAGAACATCAATGTCTATTTTCTTACTAAAATATTATATAAGTTTATTGGAATCTTGTCCATGTTGTCCTCTTTATTCCTTGTATTTTTTTATTTAATTTTTATTTTATAGGTATGAGTGTTATGCCTGCATGTACATAAGTGCACCCATGTCGTGCAGCTCCTGTGGAGGACAGCAGACATATCCCATGGAACTGGAGTTATAGGTGGTTGTTAGCTGCCGTGTGGGTGATGGATTTGAAACTGGGTCTTCTGCAAGAGCAGCCAGTGCTCTTAACCACCGAGCCATCTCTCCAGCTCCACCTTGTATATTTAATTTTAATTTATTTTTTAAATTTCTCATTGAATTTTTCTATTTTCCTACAATATAATTTGATTGCATTTATATCTCCTCCCCAGCCCTACCTCACCTTAAATTT
>NW_008334095.1:748735-782974 GCF_000622305.1 Nannospalax galili | reverse complement strand
TATATATATATAATAGCGTTTAATTTGTGTCCTCAAACGTCCTTCAATGTGGGCCCATCCATTGGAGCCTGGCTAACTTACCCAGAGTTCCATGCTTCAAAGAGATTGTCTCTGCCCCTCCTAGCAGCTATCTGTTGACACAATTTCCTTAGGTGGGACTGGAGCATCTTACCCACTCCCTCAAGCCTATGATGGGATTTTTTCTGGTTTGAACTTGCATGGGACTTGTTCATGCTGTCCCATTGCTGTGAGTTCGTATGAGTAACTGACCAGCTGTCTGGAAACCCGTCTACATGTCGTCATCTATCACCTCTGGCTCTTACATTCTTTCTGCCCCTCTTCTGCAATGATCACTGAGCCTTGGGAGGCAGAGGTTTGAGATGGGTTTTCTCTTCAGGGATAGGCATTCTGCAGCCTCTCATTCTCTGTTCAGTGGCCTGTTGTGTGTTTCTGTGTTAGTCACCATCTGTTACATAAGGAAACTTCTCTTCTGTGAGTGGAGTATATTAATCTATGGGTATAAAGATAAGACATCAGAAGTCAGTTTAATACAGTAACTATTTAAAAACTAGTATTAGGCCCTTCCCTATGTTCTATGAGCTGTCTGCTCTCAGATTCCTAAGCCTGATATCAATGTGAGGCATGGGGTTCATCCTATGAGGCAGACCTTAATTCACTTAAAGAGTAGTTAGTTACTCCCATAGTATTTGTGCCATTATTGCACCAATAAGCATATCTTGCCAAGGCAGCTGTTGTTGTTCACAGGATTCACAGCTAGGTAAGACTGATGATTATTTTTTCTATCTGGTTGCGTGCACAGCACTTCTAGCACTATGAATGCTAGCCAGTAAATAGACTAGGAAGTCAGCACCATCTTGATTTCTCCTTGTTTGTTCTACAGCTCATGTATGTAGTGTCTTCAACAATAAGGTCTTACCGTAAAGTTCTGGTGGGTAACCAAGAGCAGGGGTAATGGCCAGTATTGTTTGTGGGTCTATGGGACCCCTGCTCAACCTCAACAACTTCTAGAGAAGGAGTCCTGTTCTGGCATTGAGGGTTTTCTGTTATTGTTACTAGCCTATGATTTCTAGAAGGGGAGATGCCCCCTGTTATAAGGTAGTTTATTTACTCTTTGGTAATTTCAAAAATAAATACCATATATTTAAATCACCTCCAGGTCCTAACCCCCCACCCCCGACTTCTCTTGGATCCCCCACATCCCTCTCACACTTCATAACTTCTCAGCTAGGTGTGAGGTCTCAGAGGTCTCTCTCCCTTTTCCATTCTGCAGCATTGACTGGCTTGGTCCTATGAAGGTCATGTGCTGATACCCACAGGTGCTCTGAGTTTGTGAGTGCAGTGACTCTGCCATGTCTAGAAGACATTTCATAGCAGTCTTCCCCAACCTCTTGCTGTTATAATCCTCCCACTCCCTCTCCTTCTATGTACCATGTGCTTTGGGGGAAGGGGTGTGATATAGATGTCCCAATTAGTGTTCAGGAATCCACAATCTCTTGTTCTCTGCATTTTGACCAAATGTTAGTCTCTGTGTTCTTGTTAAAAGTTCTATGATGAAATGTTCACTGTGTCCACTGCATTTCCTCTATGTTTTGTTTTGTTCGTATATTTAGAAGTGAAGGGTTGATTAATGTACACAAATTTAAAACTACTATATTTTCCTGTACTATTTATTTTGAGGACATGTTCTTTTTGTTGATAAAAAATTACTTGTCTTAATAACTACCTTGTTTCATGTTAATATAGCTGCATCAAGTTTCTTTTGAGTAATATTTCAAAAGATATTCTTTTTCATCACTTACTTCAACCTCTGTGAAATTTAAGTGTGTGTGTGTGTGTGTGTGTGTGTGTGTGTGTGTATTTGTTATTTTAAGGATAGTGTTGAGTTGAGGCTCCCCTAGTGCTGGGGGCGGGATCCAGGACCTCACACAATGCTAGTCCAGTGCTCCACTCCACCATTAAGTTATATCACAAGCCCCAAGTTTTTTTTTTTTATTTTGCTTTATTCCCTTGTTTATCTAACAATACAAAACTCAATTCTTTGTTTTTAGAGTCTTATCTTTTCACTCTATATTTAATGGATTGTTGACATACCTGAGTTCATATTAGTTTATTTTACATTTTACTGCTTACCTTGGAGTTTATAATTCACAGCTGTATTTTATGCATATCTACTTTGAAATTGTATTTTTACTACTTCCAGGAAAATGCAAGCTCTGTAGAACACTTTATTTTCACTCACCAATCTCTAGTTTGGGCATTATTGTTGCCACACTTCATGTTGTGTTTTTATCACCTATTTAGATGAACACGCACATTGACTTTGCCTTGGCTCTCTATTTTTCTCTGATTTTCTTTTTCTATATCACTCTGGGAGCATTTTCTCTTTAAGGGAATTCTTTACTATTTTATGAATGTTGGTCTACTCCGACTATTGCTTAATACTTGTTTTATTTTTAAAAATATTTTATTTATTATTTTTATTTTATGTGTATGTGTGCATTGCCTGCATGTAGGGAAGCGCACCCGTGTTGTGCAATGCCCACAGGGGTCAGAAGAGGCTGTCGGATCCCCTGGAACTGGAGTTATGGACAGTTGTTAGCTGCCATGTGGGTGCTGGGATTTGAACCTGGCTTCTGCAAGAATAACCAGTGTTCCTAACTGCTGAGCCATCTCTCCAGCCCCATACTTGTTTCATTTTTATTATTTTCATTCTATCTTCATTTTTAAAGGATATATGATCTGGGTATAGAATTTTAATTTATGAATATTTTTCCCCTTTAAAAATATTTTTCAAAGTACAAAATAGAGGTTTCATCATACCATTTTCATACATCTATCAATATACTCTATTCTCTCCCCTCCCTGCAAGGGGAAATAATCAGTAACTTTGAAAGAAAAAAAACAAAAAACAAAAAAAACAAAAAACCCATTAAATTAGAATCTGTGCCAGAGTATTCCTTAAAAATGAAGATAAAATGAAAATTAAAAAATCTAGTACTAGTCATTTGTATGATCTGACTTCTGTTACCTTGTTTGAAAGCAATAAGCCACCTGCCACCTTCACCTTTCCTAAGATTTTTCTTTGCATCTATGCTTTTAACCTGAAGAATCTTTGTGTCGTTTTCTCCACAGTTATACTGACTTAGGTTCATAGAGCATACTAGATAGTCCTTACTTTTTCTTTCTGTCTTATGAACTAATAACACAAACTCTTCAATATTGCGTTTGCTCTTTTTCCAGAGTGCAAATGTCTTATCAGAAAGCAGCTTTGGGTTTCTACCACCTAAGAGTTTGTTACTTGTATTGATATTCTTGCAACAAGACTGTAATATTTTACAGGATCCTAGCCACTACATTTGACTGTTAGAATACGTGTGCTCATTCATCCTCTGTCAGTCAGCAAGAGAAAACATGCTGCCATGATGATGGGTTGAGCTGAGTAAGGGCTGATGGCTTTCCTTTTCAAGGCTTGTTTTTACTCATGGTCACCTCTTTACAATGCATTGCTTTCCAAGTTTTCTAACAGATTCTTTTTTAAAAAACATGCTATTTTTTATTTTAATTTTATGTGTATAAGTGTATTGCCTGCATCTGGATAGGTATAACCTGGGTCATACAGTGCCCGTGGAAGTCAGAAGAGTGTGTCAGATCCCATGGAATTGGAGTTACAGATTGTTATTAGCTGCTATGTGGGGGCTGCAAATGGAACCTGGGTCTTCTGAAAGAGTGGTCAGTGCACTTAGCCACTGAGCCATCTCTCCAGGCCCCTAACTGAGGTACTTAGCCATACAGTACAGTGGAAACATATGTCTCCTTTGTCTCCTGCTCTACGTCTTTGGACCTTTCTTTTCAAGTTACCTCAATATGCCTACTTGAGTATTAACTCCCTTGAAAATAGAAGTGGTCCTCATCAATATCCTTATTTCTCAAATTTCTCTTTCTCCTAAAAGCATAAAGCTCCGTTTTTGCTTTCTGAATCTTTGAGATACCTTTGAACATCAGTGCTGATTATTAGCTTACCTTTCAGCAGCTGCTCATTCTCTTGGCCTAGAATTGCTACATGCGGCAAATGGGACGGTGACGTTGAAAATTGTGTAAGTTCCGTTCCCTCTTCTAACTGCCCTCAAGCCCTTTTTTCTCCAGTGACTTCATCTTGGCTTTGCTTCTCCTAATTGTTCTCAACACAGCTTTGATGTTCTGTGTACTGTCCCATGATATTTAGAAGTGGAAATAACTTGTGAATACTTTCTTTGGGAAATCATGAGATCAGAAAATACTTATTGATAGTTTCCATCTCAATAGTTTAAAATAAGTCACTTAAATTTCTGTGTCCCCTTGTATTACAAGGAATTCCAATTCACAACCTTTTCGGTTTCCTTTATTGAGTATCTATATGATGCACTAAAATTCAAGTAACTTGCAAGGCATCTTCATGTAAAATGTATGTTACTACATATATGTACAGTTGTATTCTTAGCTACTAATAATTCAGAATTTTGGTATGTAGCATTTGAGTAAGAAAATTATAGCAAAACAGGATAAAAAAGTCCCTTAGGACATCCTAATAGTATATTTGGTTCTTTGGGTACAAGTTTATATCAGTGCCTTAAAATAGAATCTTAAAAATTTGATTCATAGGTGGGTGTGGTTGCATAAGTCTTTAATACCAACATTCATAGAGGCAGGCAAATCTCAGTGAGCTCTACATAGTGAGTTCCAGGTCAGCTGGGCTACAGGGAGACCCTGTCTCCAAAAGACCTAAAAAATTGACTTTAGAAGAATTAAGAAAATCTATTCAGCACTATAATATAACAAATGACAGCTTCAGAAGAGTTTGTAGAGTAATAGCCTCAAACTCTTAAGAAATGACATAAACATTATGTATATTGAATATATAGTATCTCAAAAGTTAGGTGAACCTTAGAATTTTTTCCTTAGAGGCAGACATTAAGTAAACTTTGCTACATAAAATATATTTGGAATTTATGGCTTCAGTAGTGACTTCATCTTGACATTCTATAATTAATGTTAGTACCAAATACCTACCGTAGTTACTTAATCCAAATCACAAGTGACCTGTCTGATATATTTTACTCTGTGTATTATAATCAAGATTTAATCTTGTTTTATTCCATCATCTCCATTCTTTAACATAATCTTACCTAACAAGGCATGGTCCCAGCAGAGGCAGGGGATCTCTGTGAGTTTGAGACCAGCCTGGTCTACATCGTGAGTTCCAGGCCAGCTGGAGCTACAGGGGAGACCATGTTTCAAAAAGACCAAAAAAGAAAAAAAAACACACAAAAAATCATAGTCTTACTTGATGTGTAACTCATTTTTTAAGAAATGCGTTAGGAAGTAGTTGACCTGATAAACCAATTTATAATAAGATAGTGGTTTCAAGTGGAATGCTTTAAACATATCAAAGAATCTCATTAAGATATGTCTAGAATAAAATAAGCTTAGCATAATATGTACACATTTTCAGATTAAACATTACTTTTTGTTAAGCATTCCCTTGAGTCTTTATATATTTCTAGTTATAGAGATGTAAATCTGAATAGTCTCTAAAGATTATAGTTCCCTTAAGCCAATTCTAACATGACGGACAAGTGCCATAGTAATTACGATATTTTTGTTCTTTGAGAGTTTTCTTTCAAACAAGGCAGCATCTGGTTTTGCTTATTTTGACAATTTCAATTTCCATTTTCAGGACATTTTACATTTTACTTCAAATTAAGGTTGAATTTGTGTCTGCCAGTCTTTATGGTTGGCAAGCATAATACCATTGAATGTTTTCACTGGAATTTATCGATTATTTGTCTACTGTAAGTTTTTGGGAGATACATTATTTGTAGATCTCTGAAAGAATGAATCAATTTTCATTTGTATCCATAAGTGATTTTATTCTATCCCATCCACAGATATATTTTTTTATCAAAAGCACTGAAAGCCATTTGCAATTAAAAATTAATTCGAAGATGTTTTACATGATCCAGGAAACAAACTATAGAGTGGAAAAAAATCTTTTCCTGCTCTGATAATATTATAAGCCTTCTCTGAAGGTTACTCCTTTTGTGAACGACCAGAAACAGACTGGTGTCACTGTGGTTACTATTATTCTGCAACCTGTATCATTAAACCTTGTAGCATTTGTAGTCTGTACATGGTTATAATGTCACAGCTTCAAGACACTGAAAAGCTCTGGTCTAGCTGCTACTACCATCATCCTCTAAGACATAGCTGTATGCCTCTTTTATACAGCACTTATGTTTAAATTTAATGCCAACATTTTATTGCTAAGAAACATGTTAACTGAAGATAGCAACACCATATTTATTGAAGGGCACGTCTACGTTGGCAGGTGTTTTCTGACTTAAACATTTGTTTCAGATAATATTTTATTCAGGAGTATCTTATCAGCATTGAGGAGTATCTTATCCCACAAAATTTTTCTCTCTCTCTCTCTCTCTCTCTCTCTCTCTCTCTCTCTCTCTCTCTCTCCCTCCCTCCCTCTCTCCTCTCCAAGTTTGGAAAATTTTCCTTTTCTCACCACATATTCTAATCTGGAAATGTTCAGAAGGAAATTTTCTTTGGTCTAAAACCTTTGATAGCTCTTGGGTCCTTAATGAAACCCTCTGTCCAGGGCTGAATATTCAGTTCTTTGTATAATGAGCTTTACTTTTCAAATACTTTCTCTTCAGAAATAATGTTATAGACTGGAGCTCTCACCTGGAAGAAATTGTAAAATTTTACACATTTGGAGGTCTAGGAGGAGGCTTGTGAAACACCTACCAGAGTGTGGCACTTACCTAAGGTGACTATGTGACTACTCTCAGAAAGTTGAATAATTGAGAGCCTCAGAGAAGGTGACTTACAGCATTCGAAATCAGCACACTAAAGTCTAAATATGTGCAATTTGACCTTAAATTTTGTGAACAAAAGTTTCGCTTTGCACTAATTTGCATTGCTACTACTTTTATTTTAAATTGGAATTTTTTAGCACCATCCATCTGTAAGATACCTCCTGTTACTAATTCCTGACGTGGATCCTCTCATTAACATGAGATTCACAACTGCATAGATTACAAACTATTTGATCATATTTCAGGTTATAAAATTCTGTTCTTATATTTGAGAGTTATGGATTTAATTGTTACAATGTTAGTATATAAAGACCACGAGTTAGATAATAACTACTGGAAGTGTAAAATTCTAGTTTATCTGATGAGCTCCCTTTCTTGGGGTTTGATATTATTGAGTGAAGTTTCTTTTGTAGCCATTTTAATTGAGTCAAAAACATAAACATATTTTGTAGTCTTATAACCATAAGAATTTATATGTAAATACTGTTAAAGCAGAATTTAAATGGTTTTCCTAATTAAATATTATGCCTGGCTGAGTAAAATAATTTATTTCTTTTCTTCTAATGATTAATCAGTTTGAAATCTTTTTAAGCGAAAGAAATTTGCTAATGATAACAGACTTGTAAGCACACAAAACAATACAGAAAACACATTGTTTTTAAGGGTTTGAAGATTAATAAGTGGAGCAAATGAACCTCTGCAATACATTTCACAGTAAATCTCCTACAGAAAACCATAGTGCTTTTAATCTTAATTGGTTGTTTAGGTCAAAGATAAAGAAACTTGGTTTCTCATCAAAAGTCAAGAGAGCAGTGAGTTGAGGATCCCTTTTAAAAATATTTTATTATTTTTATGTTTTCTGTATGCGTGTATTGCCTGCGTGTATGTAAGTGCACCAGTGTCACGCAATGCCCATAGAAGTCAGAAGAGGATGACAGATCCTCTGGAACTGGAGTTACCAATAGTTGGTAGCTGCCATGTGGGTTCTGGGTATTGAACTCAGATCCTTTACAAGAGCAGCCAGTGCTCCCAACTGCTGAACTACTGCTCCAGCTGCAAAGATCTCGCTAAGAGCCAGGCTTGAAAGCAGCTCTAAAATGTGAGGGATTTTCTATAGTTTTAGAACTATCTTGAGAACATGAGTTTCCCAAAGCACATACTTGTTCCTAATAGGACTTCAAGGTCAGAAAAGAATAAGCAAAATGTCACAGTGGGCCCCTGATGAACACTGACAGGGCCATGGAAAAGTGGTAGACACTCTTGTCTAAGCAGTTGTGTTCCTGTTCATATACTAAAAGAGAGCGTGCTGGTAGGGTAACTGTGGTTAATCAGTTATGCTATTAGAGTATTAAACCAGATCAGGCACAAAGACTTTCTTGAATCTTAGCACTATGAAAATACAAAACCGCACTCATGAACATCGTTGTATTACCCTGGATACATAATCTGATGAGGTTAGCAAAGTCTAAGAAGTCCTGAAAGGGAGAATTTACTTATAATTATCTATTGCAATTATAAGTATTAACTATTTGCCTCTTGCAAATTGTTATTTCCTACAATTCATTCTAGAAGACCCTGTGGACACTTCTAGCTTCAGGGAATGCTACATTAAGAGCATGGCAATCCCTAACTTTGACTAGCCATTCTGTTTAGTGAAGATGACTCTCTCATCAGACCCCCAAACCTGAAGCTACTTCCCTAAACCAGGTGCCATTTTCTTGGCTTTTGGGAGGTTTAGATCACCAAATGATACTAAGTACTCTTCACAGTTGAATACAATGGAGTGGGATGACCTTTTACTTCTCTCCAAATTCTGAAATACAAGGACTGTTGATATTTCTCTTCTGAAACAACTATTTTTGTATCTTTGTGACTTAAATGTGAATTTTTTGCCAGTTCACATCAATTAAATTAATATCAATTCATAATAAACTTTTGTTCCATGTCTTTGATGGCAATGCATATAGCAAGGATGGGTGTCTAACCCCCTCACACTTTTGTGGCTAGACAGGGCAAACTTGAGACAAGCAACAGACGTGGAAAGTTTCCCTGCTGTACTCTTGACACGCATGATAAAGGGCAATGGGCTGGAGCTGTGCTTGGCACACAGATAGGCAGGCACTGAAGGGGGTTCTTGGTCTTTCTGTGTCAAACACACCTTCCCTTTCCAAATCCCATTTTCCAATTGACAAATGAGGTATAACCAAATCCCAGAATTTCTCAGGACCCTTCACATTCTAATCACCCAAAGAGCTCTTCATTTAATAGATGCTCATAGCATAACTTGGATCATGGTCAAACATAGGCGAGTAGAGCAGAGTTTATTAATTGGCGTTTTGCCTCTTGTACATCAGGGTTCTTTGTAGATGAGGATGAGACCACAGACAGGTGTCACAGATGTGTGTGCACGTGTGTGAGTATGTGTGTGTGTGTGTGTGTGTGCGTGCACGTGAGTCCAGATTAGGAAAAGAAAAACAAAGACTAGGCAAAACTGGAAAAAAAAGGAATGCTATGAAAGGAGGTAACTGTGACAGACCTGCCAGACCTGACCGAGTAGGATGTCTCCAGAGATGGACTTGCGTCTATATTTTTTATTGAAAGACGTTATGCAAAGTGCTGAACTGAAGGCAGGTGTCAAGAGTGCATGGTGATGAAAGACTGGGGTTTGGCTCTGAGAGTGTCTCATAGGAAAGGAGATGTGGCTGGGGTGGGTTTTCAGTCTAGTGACAGAGAAGCAGGTGTACGTAACTTTGGCCATTTATGACTTAAAAGGAATAACAGTATGTATTTGTCACCTAATGGAAAAGTGCATTCAGGTTCAATATTGAATTTCAGGGAGGTGATCAAAATAAATATTGAATTATTCTACCAGGAAGTCTCAGCAAACAGGGTACTTTGTTGCTTTTTTAAAAATCGAAAGCTTTATTGTTAAATATTAAATTTGACATTTTGATTAGTATCACTGTCAAAATGTTCTCTGTCTTGGGAGTAATTAAGCATCATGTGAGGGCGTGTCCCATTGCCAAGGGTGGCTTTTTGATCAATAACACAGAAATATCACATATAGGAAACACATATCATTTGTTGATACACAAGTCAGAAAATTACACTAATGGTTTTAATTTACATGCACCCCTAGCCTTCTATTTTACAGGCAGAAAATTTTGCTTACTATATAATTGCACAAGCAATTAGGCGCTCTAAAAATTAAGAGAAAATGGCTAATTGTGTATGCTATACCAGTGCCCACCGCTCACAGTGGCTACAAATGATCCTGCTACCCAAATGGAGGCCAGGATGGCAAGTGGACCGGAGTCACTGCTTTGGAGATGCCTGGAATGTACATCGCTCAGACTCCCGTGGCTTTGCAAGTTCTGTTTTTGAACGACTTAAGTATTAGACTGTAGTGCTCCTTACAGTCTGAAGTACAAATTATTATCATTTAAAGAAGTGGAAATGGTGACAAATTCTGAACAATTCTAAGATATATCTGAAATTTTTCTCTGAAGTACTTTAGACCAATCATGTTGGAAATTTATGTTAATATGAGTGCCTGATTTTTAAAGTTATTTTCCTTGCTCTTAAAGCCCACCCAGAACTTGTCTTTAGTCATTTTACACCTCTTCAAATGACACCCAAATATTTACAACCCCAAAGAATCACAGGAATAAACTAAGTACATCACATTTACAAAAATGGCTGTAGAAATGAACAAAGGATGGGTCTTTCCACTTAAAATATCTGTTTCATTTATATAGCACTGAATTTACATTGCATGTGTCTCACTATAGTATGTAAACTATGCTTTCTGAACTCAATATCCACCTTTCAAAGTAAGAGCTTGGATATAACCAGTGTTCATTGCTAACGAGTGTCTCTATCTCACGCTCCCTAACAACCGATAAAGGTCCTTTAGGCAATAATGAAATTCAATGATTAGAAAACCATCTTTAATAACAGCTATCAAACAGAAAAATCCATGAGATTTAATCTTGCTATAAACACATACTGGGGAAAAAATCTCTCCTTTTGCTAGAGCTATTTAGAAACCCATACGGAGTGCAAAGCACAGCCTACCAACTCTTAATTCTACTTTATTCCCTCAGTCTGATATTCTAGCCATTATTTTTGTTGTTTTTCAAAAAATCTAACTACCCTTGCACTTATGTCATAAAAATTCTGCCTTTTTTCCCTTTTTTAATATTTGTATTCAAGACAAACAACAGGAGGTTGAAATCAGGCCATTTAAAAGAAACATCTGCTGACATTTATTCATATGCTACGTGTTCCATTCTCACCATTCAATGTAATGATAAACACACATTCCAGTCAATAATGGCAATTCCCAGCCAAGCTCTACAAATGGTCTCTTTAACACCTAAACTGACAGCTCGGGAGATTTTGAGCTAGAAGCTAAATATGGTACATTTGGACACTGTTTGCCTAAGTCTAGGATGTCTTGAAGACTTTAATAAGCAGACAAACCCTATCAAATAGAAAAATGTCTTGACTGTGCAGGTATTAGAGCAGTGACATTTGACACTTTCTGAACAGATTAAAGGCAGAAAAAAAAGAAATCCCCTCAAAACCAAATGGTCTCTTTGAAGAGTAAACTGTAATAAAGCTCTGGCCCACAGTATCTGGAAAGTAGTTTTTTTAGACAGAGAAACCTAATTGCATATCATTTAAATTATAGCTCTTAATTGTGTCATGCTAAAAACTTATTTATTTTGCTTTCCATGTTAATTGAAATAGATCCTATGCTGAGTGTAAATTATTGTAAGGACATTATAATAAAATATTAAATGTCTTTCATGTTTTGTTTGAAAGGAGTGATTATGCTAGCTTTTAGTATTCTAAGGGTTTCTATCAAGACGATGTCATAAGCTTTGATGAATACTCCTAGCTGCTTCTCAGAACGAGATGTGTTACAAGAAAAAGAACTAACAGCACTAGGGCGACTTTAGAGATCTCTCACGGAGTGGGATTGGCTTGAGGATGTTCAAATGCGTGCCCCTAAAGACCCCATTTGGGATCTAGCTTTTCTGCATATCCCTTTACATTGTAGTTCAGATTGAAGAACCTTATAACTGAATCATAGACTGTGTTCCAGCCAAGCAGAAAATCACAGCTTTGCCCAGACCTGTTGTGGGCTGTTTTTCTTTTCCAAAATTCTGCCATTACTGGTTTGAGACAGGTCACTAGTTACTTGACTGCAAAGAATCCAGACATTTAACGAGATAGCTCTGAAACATAATGAAAGATTTGTAAAGTTATCTCATGTGTTGTCACCGGAAGAGCAAGTTATACAAATCTGTCACGCTCCAACTCATGGTATTTTTCTCTTATAATGGCTCGATTTAGGAGACAATTTGAATTTTTTTTATGTTTTTGTTTTTAATTTTGTTTCTCTGTGGAGGACAAATGAGGCTATATTTTAGAATGTCATATTACAAAGTTTTTATTTGCTCCTAAGGCATGTTGAGAAAAACAGCCAGGCAAATCTTTCCTATCACCTGATGATGGTCATTCCACGTGGGAAAATAACTCAGAGCATGAACCCATCATTCCTCACAGTGCACAGAACACGTCACATGTGTGAATATGGTAGAGGTGGGCAGGTCTCCAGGACTTACTAGACAGGGAGAGACAGTTCTGGGTTGGAACCACAGTTTTTAGCATTGGCATTTAGATTAAAAGTGTATTGCAGAAAAACTTTAACATGACAGCCTTATTTTTATGACATCATCGCTCCTATGAAGTCACTGAAAACTGTTCAATGAAATTTTCCTCCACACACTATCATATGGTCAAGTCTCTACTCAATAGTAAAATTATGGTGACTAAATCAATTTGTGAGAGCTTTGGGGAAGAATTTAGAGGAATTGGTTGATTTTTATTAGTACTGCATTCTAAAACCTTTTAAAACATGGATGTTTAGCAAGAGTGAAACTTGGGTCTCCAGGAGCGACACCAAGCAAAATGTACGCAGTGGTACAAGGGGAGACGGTAGTATGCACTCTCTCCCAGGCCCCAAAGCCAGAGCAGAGTGAAGACGGGACGCCAGATAAATCTGCCAGTGATTACACTAAAGGAAATTATGATCTTGTTATAGAAACCATTAAAGGAAAACCAGAGTTGGTATGTAAATATTGTTGCATCATTATACCACGGAAAAAAACAACCTCGTGCAACATTAGTATGTTATGCAATTAACAAAATGAAAAATGAGCTGCTTGAATTTAAAGCTTTTAATGTTTTTCAAACAGATAATAAGCATTTTCAACACCAAAGTAAAACGTAGCAAAAAAAGGTCTCCCTCAGAGAGTGACAAAATTCATCAATACTTACTATTCGTTTAGGAGCTAATATGCGTTTGCATATCTTCTACTTGTTATTTTCTAACTCATCAAATAGCAATCACACATAAGCCAAAACACATTCGAGATAAAGGACTTGCTAGAAGATCGGAAAATGTGATACTTGTGGTGCTTTAAGACATGACTAGCCTGTATATGCTGTTCTCATTTTTGAGAAAAATGGTTCAGATGACTAACTTTGTTTAGGCAAAAGCCCATTATTGACTGGTCTATGAAATATTTTAAATCTAAAAGCATTTAAAGGACATTAACCCAATTGTTTAGAGCTGTGTATTTATGAAATGTGATCAACACTGCATTTATCACTCAATAGTCTTTTTTTTATATTACTCAGTATTCTTAATTACTCCTGAAGAGCCAAGAGCCAGTGGAATATATTCCATTCCAGAGGAATCTAAAAGCAGTTTAGTAGATGAAAAGGGGAAAGCAAACCTTTTTTTCAAAATATTCTAAAATACATGGCTGTGTACTAGATATTGTCCAGATATTATAATACACATGGATTGTGACTGAATTAACTATCCTGCTCTATATAGATGAACAACTCCTCTCCACAGGTATTTAATATTTGAATGTTGAAGAATTGATGAATCAAAAACAATTTTAAAATAATCAACTTGTATTAGCAATTATGAAGCTAAATACTTCTTACATGGTAAGTTTTCAGCTCCAAATTCAAAACAGTAAGGGAAAATTCATATGGGGACAATACATCTCCATAAATTCTAAGTAGATATAATTTACTGTAGGCACTAGAAAGTTAATATGTTCTCTAAAGATTTCTTTAATTTAGTTGTTGCTAATTTATTCACACTAATACAGAAAAAAAATTCTGCAAAATTTTTCATAACAAAAAACTGTGCATATCTCTATGTTTTAGCTGGCATGTGGCTCTACACAGATGGTTCGGGGCTTTTCTTTGCTGCAAAACAGATGGGCCTACACTGTCCCTCACCAATCAAAAGAGAACTTGAAAATATAGGAATATCTTTACCTACATTGCGTCCTTTAATTCAAGAAATTAAAATGCTTCAGAATATAAATAACGGCCTATGGAAACTAATTTTTGAAAGGAGATGTCATATGTTGAAATTATACAGTAACCCAGTTCATGTTTAATGCAAAAATATGAAAAGTTTGGCTTTTTACTTGATGCTGTGGTAACATACAACGATTAACTTCAGAAATTTACAACTATGGAGTGACTGATGTCATGTGTTCACCTTGCCTAAAAAACACTGCTGTTTTAAAACTTTAACTGCAGTCAAACATATTTGAATTCAAAGTGATCATTCGAGGCGGCATCATCCACTGAACCAAGTTAGCAAACACGTATGCATGTAATACAGTCATAACTGACACGCTTTTGCAACCAAAATAGAAGGTAAAGCAAAGCTCAGTTAACACAACGGCTTTCCTTATCGCTTCATTTCTTCAAGAAAACATAGTGCTTTGAGCACTGAATCAGAATCATGCCCTTCCTCAAAGGCTTGCTGAGATGTAAAAGCTGATACTCAGGATGGTTAACAACACTCTCTTTGTTTTGTATGTTTTACAAAGTAATGTGGACAGAAAATGTTCATGCATCACCAAGTTACAGAAGGATACGACCTGAGGAGCAGAGAAGACGCTGAGGGTTCGTTTTTTTTTTCTCTGATGTAAAGATACGATCGCCAAGCTGTGATATTTTTACATTTTGTAAATATATATCCTCACAAGAAAATTTCTGAGCATAGTCAAGATTATGGTCATCTTCTAGAGGCTGAGAGTTTTCCATAGTGCTGTCAACAAATCCAGTTGGATAACTTAGCCCGGGGTAATTGACGTTCAGAACACTATGCACCCTGTGTTTTACTTAGGTTCAAACAATGCATTTATACATTGTGCAATCTTTCCAGGAAAGCAAAAATGATGAGTGTTTAATGTTTAACCATAAAAGACTATATATCTATACATAGCCATATCTATATGCATATTTATACATACATAGATTTACATATATTCACAACCCAACATAAATATGTATAACTCTTACTATGTATCAATATCTATACGATATATCTGTATCTAAGATTATATATATTATATATAAAATCATCTATATATAAATGCTTCATGCCTTCGAACTTTCACAGGGAATGCAGAGATTTGCTCTCTACATGTAAGCAATGCGTCTTAACTTAGTTTCATTTTAATGATCAGACTTGGGAAAGTAATTAATTTTTTTGTCTGTATAATTCAAAACAACAGCTTTGCTTGTAATTTTTCAATTACATCAAAAACAGTATCTCTCACAGATCTATGATGAAAGATTTTCCAGGCTAGTAAATGCAAGTAAAAATGCAAACTAAATGAATTTTTAAAAGGAATTCATTCCTAAGGTCTTCTGAATTCTGCCACAGCATCTACATAAACAAACAATTGATATAATAATTGCAAATAATTTTGTTCACTTTTACTTCATTTGCTCTATGTTCAATGTTTTTTTTACTTTGTTTTGTTTTATGAGTTGTTGGGATAAGGTCTCTTTGGCTGCCTAGAACTCCACTTGTAGCCATGACTGGCCTTGAACTTCTGATTCTCCTGGCTCCATTTTCTGAGGGTTCAGATTTTAGTCTGGTGCTTCTATGCCTGATTAGTTATTAATTTTTATAAACCTGTATCTAAAGATTTCTTTTAGCCTGAACCTAAATCACATTACCATGGATAGCTAATAACATAGTCTAACATATTCTTAAAAGTGTCCCATAATTTAATTTTATATTAATTCAGAGTTGTCTCCTTTTTCACATATTACTATAATTTCCTGGAACAGTTTCCCAACAAAATATGAGTTGTGTTGTTCTCTGACCTAATATTCAATTAATGAGTGCTGAAGTATACTGTACAATCAAGGAGCCACATTTTTATGAAAAATACCTGAATTGTTGGGCACATTCCCACAGTTCAGGTGAACCAACACAGCTCAAGGTAAAATACCCTAAGGATCTAAGCTAAAAATGTTATGGAAAATTCCTGTACTTCACACACACACACACACACACACACACACACACACACGTACACACACACACACACACATATATACATATGTCAATCTTCCCTTCTAAATGGCTTCCACATTTATCTACGGGTGGATCTGACACAGTCCCAAGAACTGTTCCATATGATTTCTTAGAATTAAAAATGCCACTATTTGAGACTGGTTGCTGCTGGGTGAGGGAGAGTATGACTTACATACAACCCCTGGATGGGCTGACTAGGCTCCAGTGGACACATTTACACTGAAGGACATTTGGGTACAAACACCTGAATGAATAGGACTCAGCATGTACGACAGAGTGCATAGGGTTCAGTGGGGGTGGGGGAGGCATGGATGGCGGAGGGGGTCTGGATTTGAGTAGGAAATGTTTGAAATTTAAAAAGCTCATTAAAAAAATATGAAAAACTAAAATGCCACAGAGATTCTTCCTCAATTTTGAAAAAAAATTCTGCAGCTCAGGTGCAACTTGTCCAGCCAGTGATACAGACAAGAGTTCAGATCTCTTATTACCTTTTTTCAAAACTTGTCAATGAAATTACTTAATCCTCACAAATAAATATTCCCTGTACTAAAAGTGAATGTTAGAACCTCTTTCCATTATCGTTATTTTATGTTAACCTATGAAAATGGAGGACAATGCTGAGATGGCATTACTATCCTTTATCTAGTCATAGGTTACTATTTTAGTTTTTGTATCCAAAATGCCGTCCACCTCGTCGACATTAGGCTGCTTACAGGACTTTCCTTTCGAACGGTGTGTAGCCCAAATGACTGACGTCACTTCGAAGCTGAACTGCTACATGAGTCTACTGCTGCTTCTCAGTGGAATGGATGGTGATGGCTCTTCACGCTACAGTGGCCTCTTCCTGACCAACGTGAGGAAAAAACGAGCCTTTGCTTCTGGAGGTCCTTGAGATTTAAAATTTGTCTGTGAGGAGAAGCAAAATCTGGAGTAACCTGGCTAATAAGGCAGAATCTCCAAGAGATGTTTTATAACTAACTTCCTTCCTTCCTTCCTTCCTTCCTTCCTTCCTTCCTTCCTTCCTTCCTTCCTTCCTTCCTTCCTCCCTCCCTCCCTCCCTCCCTTCTTTCCTTCTTTCCTTCCCCCTCACTCCCTTTCTCCCTCCTTCCCTCTTTCAGTCCTTCCCTCCCTCCCTTCCCTTTTCCCTTTCTCTCTCTCTCTCTCTCTCTCTCTCTCTCTCTCTCTCGTTCTCGCTCTCCCTCTGATGTGGCACACAGATGGTATGGGAGAGGCACATAGTTGACATCTTAATATGGAGGTAAACATGGAGGTATCTTACAGCCTAATTTGGAGCTTGGAGAATTGAGGTTGAAGGATGATATCAGATTGTAAAGAGGATCAGTCTAAGATGGAAAGGAAATGTGAAATGTGAACTGAGTAGGAAGTGGACAACCAAAAACTAAGAAAATTCATTAACTTTTTCCTAACTGACCTGACATATTCATGATCAATCGTTATCTGAATTTAACTGTTTTTTAATCCTGTTACCTGAAATTTACATACTATCTTTTAGAACTTTTATTATTTTTCTTAATATTAATTTATTAAATTATTTCAAAATACATAGTTGTTTTTTTGTCTTTTTGTAGCAGGGTCTCCCTGTAGACCCAGCTGTCCTGGAACTCACTATTTAGACCAGCCTAGCCTTGAACTCAAAGAGATCCGCCTGCCTCTGCCTCCCAAGTGCTGGGACTACAGGTGTGCGTCACCACGCCCGGCTCAAAATACATAATTTTAACAAAACGACATTAGTGCAGTGGTGGAATATTTATCTTAGGGGCAATCAACAGCCACCTAATTGAACTAACTGCCCAGTCAAAGGGAGGAAACTCAAGTGTGGTACTGTAAACCTAACCTAATACACATGGCTGGAGTGGTCATAGATCTTTGAGAAAACCCTGAGACTGTCACATCCTTAGACTAATGTAATTTCTTATTATGTGCAAAATATGTATCCTTATATTTACAGGAGAACTATCCCAGTCACCACTCATCAAAGAAGCTAATTTTGTGCTAGTCGGAGATTATTAATTATCAAGTACCACAACTGACCAGTTGTGACCACACACGGACATTGTCTATGAATTGCCCAGGCCTAAGTAACACATCTATAATGCAACCTCTACGCCTAAGGCTCATGGAACATAGAACGGGGTAAAGAAGAGGACACTAATGAATGTCTCAGTTCTCATTAATGAAGCTTTCTCATGTAGCAGAGGACCAGGAACACAAAAGGTCGCAAATGGCCAAAGCCCAGAGATCCAGAGTCTGCTGCATGCTGGTCCTTAGACAGGAGTCCTAAATTAAACTTCACCCACCCAAGGCTCAGGGACCATCTCAGAAGAGGGGGTGGAAAGGTTGTAAGCACCAGGGAAGAGGTGCAGGACTATACGGAAACAGTACTACGAGCTCCTGGGGACCTGGTCATTATTGATTCTATGGTAATGGTGTCAGCACACACAAGCCCCACACAAACTCAGGCAGACAATGGCCCAACGATGCCAACTCAGGCAGACAATAACCCAGCATAGAACTGGGAAAATGAACAGCAGAGCCCAGTCTTATCTGAACAAATATTGGCAACTGATTGCTACTAGGTGAAGAAGAACTGATCTTCCTAAAACAAGGGACTCTAGACAGGCTGACTAGACTCAATGGATGGGCTTGCACTGGGGAATGGCTGGGGACACTGACAACCCAGTGGGCCTTAACAGGGACGACAGAGTATATGGATTCCAGTTAGGGGGCTATGGGGGGTGCCAGTGGGGACTGGGATATAAGGATGTTTAAGAATGTTTGAGATGTTCTGTATGAAATACACAAGATTTAAATAAAAACAAAAAATGAAACAAAAATATCAGCAAGTTTCTCCCTTTCTCCTTAACTTTTCTACAAAAATCAAAGCAAAACTCAAACCACAAAGATAACTTTCAACATTTTGACCATTTTTCAAATATATATCTTTGGAATAAAAATTTTCAATTTAAAAGTTTTAAATCAGATAATCATACTGCTTTATAATTTGAGTTTTCTCCTCTATAGCAAATACAGTTATATACAATTTGAGGTTATTTTACTTTGTGTAAAATTCTACTTACTATTTAGCTAATTCATTTAATATTTTCTGTTGATGAATATTTATTTTCATTTGTTTTAGTCTAAGTAACTCTATAGAAATGTATTTCTTGTGCTGTTATTTTGGCCTTTTCTTTTTATTTGAGACAAGGTTTCAAGTAGCTCTGGCTGTTCTTGACTCTCTGGGCTCCTGAGGCTGACCTTGAATTTCTGATGCTCCAGCCTGCACCACTACAGTTCTAGGGTTACAAGGGTGCCTCACATTCCTGGCTTCATGCAGTTCTGGGAATCAAGGACAGGCCTCATGCATGCTTGGTAAGTACTCTACTAATTGAGCTGCAGCTCTAAACCCTAATAAACATAGAGTTTTAAAGATGTATCTTAGAAAATATGTAAGATGTTTCAGATGTACCACTCCAAGCAGGGTATATTAATTCCTATTTTCCTTATTCAGTGCATTCTCATAAGTCGTTAGCCCATCAAATACGTTGCTTTTCTTGTCTGATGACAGGTGCTCAAATGCCTTGTGTATTTTTTCCTAATATCGTAATAGTCAATGTTGTCAAAGACGCACAAACTCATGACCATACAGTGTTCCCTGTCATCTTATGCATGGATGTATACAGCCTGGCATTAAGAGGCCAGACATCAGCACAACTGTTTCTTACGTAGCCTTAGATCTTTGTAGATCCCATCCTCAAGGCAGGATTGTTCATCTTCATAGCTGAACTCAGGAAAGGTCATATAATGTCCAGGCAGAAGTTTAAAAGTCAGTGTACAGTTATCCATGTCTTTATTTCCTTTTTGATAGGCCAAGATCCTGGCTGCCCTGTCAGTTTGGCTCCTGTGGTGCAGCTTTGAAAAGGGGTTGTGACTCCAATGCGTTGAATGTGTGAGTGACAACGAACCCTCTGCTGAGGGCACTGAACCTTGGGATTCATTTGTCATTGTGGGTTGCTCCCCTTTTCCTGACTAACACAGAGAACAGCTATGTGATTCACAGTGAAAAGGAAGCCATGAGAGGCCGACAGAGCAGCTGATGGAGCTAGTCTCTGACAATCCGCTTCAACATCTTCCTGAGCAGATGCAAATCACAGTGTCCACCTTTATGCAGTCATTCTGAAACCTGGATGAGCTATGATGCATGATACTCAGTGTGTTATATCGAAAGTTTCAATAAACATAGAGTGTTATTTTCAAAAATAGTAATACTTGAATTAGTAATTTAAACAAAAGCCATAGAAATAAAGAACCTGAGTTTTTGGAAATGAGATCTAAGTTCAAGTCTCCAGTCTGCCGCTGTTCCCATTCTGTGAATTTGGATACACCACCTGAGCCTGTCTATTCATCTTCAGAGTGAAGACAGGAACACTGTATGCCCATTGCATTACTGTCCGGATAAGCTGTGTAGCGAAGGAGCACAATGCATGACAAACTAGAGCCATCTAATAAACAGCAGCTGTTAGGATGATTAGAAATAAAGACCTACTACTTAAAACCCTAGGGCTGGTTAAAAGGAGATCTCAGCATCCACAGTTGAGACTTTTTGAATATTATCTTCTCAACCTGTGGCTTTCAGGTCTGCAGCTGCTGCTAAATACCTTGAGGCATCCACTGTGATGTCCTCTACAGACTTCATGTCGCCTGGCTTCAGGAATCATCACTGACCCAACCGAAATCCATTCTGGAGAGCAAAACTATGCTAAACGACATCAAAATATGATTTATACAAAATGTAACCGCCTATCTGATACAGAGGATTCCAAGTACATTCTGATCATAAAAGCGCAGGTGAAAGGTGGATGCCATTTGATTATAGTCATTATTTACCCCAAACAATCTATGAACTTGAGCTACCTATGTACAAGGGCTCATGGACACCAATTTCTTTATCTCTAAGCTTACTTCCTTATAGGGGTGGGGGTGGGGGTTGCATTCGTTTGCCAAAGGTCTGAATTGTTAAACAGATGTCTAAACTTACCACTTTAGGATAGTTTTCAGATGCAGAACTGGGTGTAAACCATCGGGTGTAAGTTCCTTCTGAACTTGATGGAGCAGAACTTCAGCCCTGAGGTTTCCAAATCCCTTTAAGAAAATACTGAGCAAAGGAAAAGAGCGTCCTTATCACTGGGCAGCCAGTCCTTTCCCAGCCAGCGCCCAAGCCCTTCCTTTTGGGACTGCTGAGGGAAGATTACTTTCTGACAATTATTTATTCCAATCTTTCCTTTCCCAACTCTACATCACCTGATAGTCACTCCTCTCCCAACCCCCACCTTCATTTGTACTGTGTTGTTTTTTTCCCCCTGAATTCTCAAATTATTTGCAGAGTTATTCTCCCGGGGTGGGGCGGGGCGGGGCATGACAAACTTAAATATAGAATATCAAAAGTTATTTAGGGAAAAATTGTGAGGTGACATATATTAATAAAATGTAAGTTGACAGAAGTCTTTCAGCCTGCTGCCTTTGACCTCAGCATTGACCTCAAATGCCAAGATGAGAAAAAGAAAAATACCTGATCCAGTGTCTGAATGTTTACAGACTCCTGGATACTTACGTGGAATAAACATACACTTAAAATTTTTCCATGTCAATCATATTTGGAAATCGTTAACCCTTTTACTCTGTTTTGAACTAGATGGAATATGTGGAAAATACGAACAATATTAAACCATTTCCCGTCATCCAGCAAGGCCTACAAATGTGGTAAGTTTATTGCCCTGTCAAATTAAAATCTATTTAAAAGGATTAAACATTTCCATGGAAGAAACATTACATGTGACCCCAAAGAGTAGTATGTAGAGAAAGGCTGACCAGCGAACATTTACTGTTCCAAGAAACTGTGTATGAAAAGTAAGACAGGGCCAAGAATGTCCCCAAACAGAATGAAGCAAGGGGAATCCAAGTGTTTAGTGACGCGTATGGGACTTCTAAGAATACCACTCAGAGGGATTCTAGATAAAGGGGTGTGCTGAAGTCCGAGCACAATTAGCTCTGAAAAGAAGTGGTGAGATGTTTAGAGGAGTTCGTAGTGGGGTTTGAACATCAAGCCGGAGCGTACACCCCACTCTGGAGACAGCTTACGAGCAGGGGTTGATGCAGGCAGAGCCGTGGGAAGGTTGATGCCTGGACAGGGATGTCCTGAAGGAACGTGTTGTAGAAGCTTTCTAGTTTGCAGAGGACAAGTTTCCATCCAGACACCAAGGGAAACGTTTCGTTTGCTTTTGTTTCCATTTTTGTTTGTTTTTGATAGTGAAAATCATATAGTCTCAGTTTTTTTCTTTTAAGCTTAAATTCTGCACACGTGACAAAAACAGGCTGCTCAACATTAATCTTTTTGTACTCTATAACAAAACTGAGTATTCCTGCAAATCCTTCCTTTCAAACAATATTTTTCTCATAGTGAAAAATGTCCACATGAACAAAGTATTAGTAAGATGAGGTCCATACTGAGAGAGAAGAAATTACAATCGGGTGGAAAACCTTACCATGAAAAAAGAGAAAACCCAACACAGACACCGCCAATAAATCACGCGGAAGGACCGGTAGAGACCCATGAGTCACGGCACTGGGGAAACAATTTTTAGTTTAGGCTGTTCTTCCTTTCTGGATGCACCACAACGTATTGAAACACATAGATACACAAGATAATGTCCATGGAAGTCTTCCACTGGTGTGTGTTATTAGCCATGAACATGTAAGCAAAACTCAAATGTACCACTGATATATTTTCCCAGAACTGCCCACAATGTAATCTTGGCATTTTAAACTTTATTAAACTTTATTAAACATACATTTTAATAAAGTTTTATAAACTTTAATAAAGTTTCTTTATTAAACTTTAGAATTGTTGGCTGAGTTTAACAGATGTATGGTTTATACCCCTTCTAAATAGCATCAGGAGAGGCAGGAACACTCCTGGTCTTTAAGCAAACAATTACAATAATCAGTTCATGCCAGCTTTTAAAACCACTTAAATCATAAATACTATGGAGGGATTTCAAAAGTTACAAATGCAATTAAGGTACAAATTTCAAATGCAGTTAAGGTAACTGTCATTTTTCCCCCCTACTTATAACATGCTGACTTATCACAAAACTCCATGAAGGAACATTTTGTCAATGAATAATGTAGTAAATTTGATTTGTGGTTTGAAGTGTTAAAAGAATTTTTTTTTCAAATAAAGTAATACAAGAGGGTTTTCTGCTGTGCTGTTTCAAAACTCTTTCTCCGCAAAGAAACCTTATCTAATCCTGTTTCACCCTTTAAAACTGCCTACACACTAACCTCAATAGACAAATTTAATACTTTGCAACAAAGAGAATATATCCCTTTTCAGGTTGAATAGAGGAATTGTTAGGACACCAGTGAGGTATGAATAACATTATAATGCTGCCATTTACTTGGCAAAAGAAAAAGAAAGTCTCTTGTTGCAGCCCCTCAATAGCCTCTTTCCTTGGGTTAAATTCTTTGACCCCTGTTATATCCCCAGACACCTATGTTACTGGGCTGTTTGGGTCTTCTACCTCTTGCGAAGTAAACACCGAGCAAATCTAAGTAAACAGTTTGTTTTAGTTGAAGATAGAAAGACTCCATTTAATTGAGTTTTGATGATAGATGTGCTCCAAATGGTGCAAACAACTTTGACATGGTAAAATAATATTGTCTTACGGCATGTGCAACACTACATAAAGAATCTTAGCTTAGCACTTTCTGAGTTTACAACATTTAAGTGAGAAAATGACAAAAGAAAAGCCAAACTGTCAGAAACAGAGAACCCTTTAAGAATCCAAAAACACGCTCTACAGTTCTCCTCTTTGTTCAATTTGTTTTAAGGAAGAATCTCTGCAACAGAAAGAAGGAACCAAAAAGCAGCTGAACTTTGTCCTTAGGAAACTTGACTTTTCTGTGGATCACTGCATAGAGCTGAAAATAACACAACTCACACTTGCATGGTGAGGGTGGGACAGAGGGCTGTGGGCAAGCAGATGAGGGGAACCAGCACATCAAGGACAGTCAGTGCTCAGGAGGACATGTCCTTCCCTTCTCTCGTGCTGTTATCAACCGGTTGTGGGCTATAGTAATACATAAAAGCACATTGTCGTTAAGGGGAGTATAAAGACCACATATCTTCTTATAAGATTTCCATTAAACATTCATGTGTATTTTTAGGAAACAGCTGTTTTTTTCTATTTTATTTATTTATTCTTATTCTATACAGTCGGTTACTTTCTGAGCTCCTTGGCATCTGAACATGGATATAAAGCTGTCAGGTAGATTTCAATGGTAATGTTTTTCACACCTACTAATTATTAAGGAGCAAATTTTTACTTTTTAGAAGAAGCATTTCATTACAGCTTTAACACACTTAATTACAGTTTCCAGAGCAAAGACACAGCTCTTTCAAAAGTGGCTATAAAATTTTTAGGTTCACTGTTGAATTAATACAGTTATACAATACTGAACTCAGTATAAACCCTGTGACATAAAACTGAATGAGTTTTTAACCTTTAAAAAAGATCTCCATTTCATTTTAAAATATACTGTTCCTTACAGAAAGACTCAGAGTTTTTGCTAATAACACTGAGATATTGGCGCATGAGTCCCTAATCTGTATGAATCTGATTATTACTAGCCATAGTCGGTTGTACTTGGATCCTTGGCACCTGTGTATGTCTATAAAGTCATCAGGTAGATTTCAATGGTAATGCTTATCACCTCTACTAATTAACATGATGTAAATTTTTATGTTTCCTCCTCAAATAAAATTCACTTTTTAAAAATTTATTGATTTTTTTTGTATGTATGTATGTATGTATGTATGTATGTATGTATCACACAGAACATCCCAAACCATCTTATTCATCTATACACCCACTTCCCAGATAGTACCCTCCCATAGTGACCCCCCAAACTAGAGCCCTTATACTCTGTCATCCCTGCTACTGTCCACTGTGTTGTCGGCACCCCAGCCGTTCCCCACTACTTGGCCATCAGTGATTCTAGTCAGCCTATCTAGAGGTCTTTGTTTTAGGAGGGTCAGCTCTTCCTCCTCTAGCAGCAATCAGTTGTCAGTATTCCTTTAGATAAAATTGGGGTCTACTGTTCATTTCCCCAGTTTTATGCTGGGTTACTATCTGGGAGTCCCTTGGGCCACCCTGGCCAACAACTCAAAAGAAGGTATCTCCTATCTGACATTGTTGCTTGTTATGTAGCCTTTAGCTATGCATATGGACTCTTAAAAAATTATATTGGCACCTTTAATCTTTGGTTATATTTTCCTTTTGGGTGTTTAAGGACACAGGTGGTCCAGATAAATCAACTTATTTTTACTCTTAAGGTGTTTAAGGATCTGTTCCTCAGGAGTCAGGTTGGCTTTGCTTGGAAGCATGGAGGAAATGATTCCTCTGTGTTGACCTCTTTGTAGACTGGACACTGGTTCAAGTCCTTCTCCTGGCATCTCCTTGGCCTCCTTGATCAAGAGGACAGGCGACTCACCACAATTACAGGACATTTTGAGAGATGTTCCATAGTCCCCTGGAACTAGTCGACCTAGGAGGGCAAGGAGCAAAAACTGTGCTTTATGTCCCTCTGACAAAATTAGTATAGGCCTCAAAGTATGGCTGTTAAACATCCAAGAAGGTTAGTTCTACCAGTCAGGAAACAGCTATTTTTTTGAAATGATAAAATACAGATGTCAGCAGAGTCAAAGACTACCACTTTGATTCTCTTTCTTGTGCAACGAGAGCAATCTTACTGCCAGTCTTTAATAACTATCATATTTCATATGCTTTTGTGTATGTGGAGTGTGTGTATATGTGCATGTGATTGTGGTGGACGTAGGTCTATGTTCAATGTGTTGTCAATAGAGCTCCACCCTAATTTTTGATTTTTGGAGACAGGTCTCTCATTGAATTTAGAGCTCACCGACTTGGCTGCATTGGCTGGTCAGTAAGTCCCAGGGCTCCTCTCGTCTCTGCTGCTGCAGGTGCACGATTTCATGCCTGGCTTTTTTACATGGCTGTTGGAGATGCAAACTCATGTTCTCATGATTATGTTGCAAACATCTTCCAACTGAGCTGTCTCCCCAGCCCCTGATCCTATGCTTTATAAGCCAGCTGCTTTGATGTGAAAAGTCACGTGATTTTAGTTTAGTTGCTGAATATAGGGAGTCTCATTTTTACATGTTTCATACATGGATCAGTTTTGAGCCATCTGAATAAACACAATGGTCCCTGTTAAAACAGTATCTTGTAGAACAAATATAAAATCTTTTGCAGTTTTCAAATCAAGAAAATATGGATCTATAGTAAAAAATAATAATATTGACAAAAATAAAAGTGTTTTTTAATAATTGTCAGCTATCTGGTAACATTTTCAGCATATTTTCCAAGTCTACCATCGTTAGTAAAGTCAGAATGCTTTCTGAAACTCCAACAGGATTTGAAAGTTTTTCACTGATCCACTATTTCCCGACAGAAATTCCAAACCTTAGTACATTGTTTCTCCTAAGAAATCTATTGTTTTATCCTGAATGTATCCCTCACAAGCGATTCTTGACTTTACATTTCTGAATAGCCTCATCCTTTCTCTGTTAAGATTAAAAAGCCTCTTGAATAGATTCTTCATTGTCTGTATATACATAGAGCGAATTAGGAAGTCCAGGGAATGATCCTTCTGTGTGTTAGCCATCAAGGTGTTGCAAACTAAAGCCTTAACTATCTAGGATTACTAAAATTAAAAAGTACTGACTCAGGCACTGGAGAGATGACTCAGCAGTTGAGAGCACCGGCTGCTCTTGGGAAGGACAAGAGTTCAGTTTCTGGTGCTCACATGGTGGCTGACGCCTCTCTGTCACTGCAGATCTAGGGGATCCTACGCCCTCTTCTGACCTCTGCGGGCATTGCATGCATGGGTGAACTTACATGCAGGAAAAATACTAAAATGAAAATCAATACAGTGTATTAAAAAATACTGAATTCCATGGCTGATGTAGGGCAACTGGAACTCTGCTGTTGCTGAAGCAAAATGACACAACCGTTTGGGAAATGGTTTTCTGATAACACCAAATATGTACCTATCACATGTCTAGTGGTCATAGAACAAGGAAAAAAATGCATCCGTAAAACTTGTTCACAAAGAAAAAAAATCCTACTAGTTGTCAACAGATGAATAAGTAAAAATGAATGTCAGTATATAATAAGATACAGATGATATTCAACTTTAGTAATCGTTTAATTTAGCTGCTTTAACCTTAGAATGATATGAAGATGGTGTACGGAAGGAACCAGGCTTGTGATTTTGAAATCTGATTTTTCATCCACGCTAGCAGTATGAGTAGCATAGTTGGAATTGAAAGAGAGGCCTGAAGTGCTTAGTCAGCCACACATAATATTGAAAGTAGACATACCGAACAGTATGCTGTGGTGTTTTGTTTGTTTGGTTTGGTTTGTCTTTTGAGCATAGAGGTTGAGAAATGTTCTTGCCGTTTAGCCCAGGCTGGTCTTAAACTCTATATACCTTCTGCCTTAGAAACTCTCCAGCTGAGGTTACAGGAATGTCCCATTGTCGTGGACTTCCATAATGTAACTGCGCCACTAAACTGGGATGTTCAATATATTAGGTATATTAAACTCTTCAATTATGGCAGTTTCGATTTAAGATATAATCAGGAGGTCAATGCATTGTAAATCAGTATGTTTCTGTTACTTTGCAATAAAAAGTAGAAAACTACTGATAGACATCACAAATGGACAAATCTCAAGAAGAAAAGAAGTTGGACAGAAAAGAAAAAAATATAGTGTATATTTCCAAATCATTGAACATGCACGCTTAAGCTGTGGTGATAAAAATTTAAAGGATGATTTCATTGAGAGATTGACATAAACGACATTTGAGAGACTGACATGAACGACATTTGATGGCATTGTGTGCAGCAATGAAATTATTTCATACTTTGGATGAGGTGATGGTTAGATGAGTTTATAGTTTTCCAGGGGATTCTAATTGTGCACTTAGCAGCAGTGCATTTTCTTGTGTGGAAATTATAACTCAATGAAAGAAGGAACATAAAATCTTGCTCTGATTCCATTGATCTGGAAAGAACCCATCTGTTTGAACGGCCACACTTCTCCAGTAAATCGCTTCCTTTACATCTTCCATTTCCTTACTGTGCTCAGCTTTAAATTTCACATCACTACAATAATACCCGCACCACACACACCTCACCCTGTGCAAAATTTCCTTCCCATGCATGATTCAGACTAGATCTTGTCCACATATTGTTTTAGGTTTCTGTGAAAACATCATCATCATCTCATAAGCCGTGGCCTTCACATGCTGTAGATAACGCCACAGTGCTTTCTGCAGTCATTAAGTTACATATAGCATCTTATTTTAGAACTCAAATTATTTCTCTTTACGCTAAACCAAATGCTCTGGGCATGGATATTTATGTTGTTCATGCCTGAATTCTCAGTACCAAGCCAAGCACTCAGTATATGATATTTGAAAAACTTCATCAAACAAAATGAATAAGCAAGTAAACGAGTGAGCTGTTTATCTTACCTCTCACTGTCAGTTCTGTCACCTTCGTTGAATTTCTCTTCCAGAATTCCAGTCTGGATTTTTGATACATCTTACCTATACCTTTTTACTTCAATATTTTACACTGTAAGAAATATTTTCCTAAAATGTCCTTTGGTAAGATCAACTTATTTAAATTACTAGCTACATTAAAAAAATGCCATCATTTTTGGAGGAATATTCTTATCTTCATTGCTAAATCTCTTGAATATCTTTTAAAAATTATAACTGTTATTATTATTAGTGTGTGTGAATTTGATGTGTGATCATGTGTACTTGTGCCATGATAAACATGGAGAATTGAAGACAAGTTCGGAGAATTGGTTCTCTGCTTCTGCTTCTTTTGGGTCCTAGGAATAAACTCAGGTAAGCAGTGCTGACTGTCATTCCCCCATACATTCTCGGTTGGTTGAACAGTGAACGTCTCACCTGCTTCATACCTCCAATGCCTTTCCAAAGTCTAGTTCAGCTTCTACTGAGTCACTAATGCTTTATCTTCCTAAAATAAGTCTACTCATAAGACATTTTAGATTAAAAACTTGTGTTGGCAGGTATTATATACATATATATGTGTGTATGCATATTTGTATATACGCATATATGAGAGCACATTAAATTGGATGAGGGGGCGGTGGGGGTAGGCGAATATAAGGGACGGGCTCTAACTACCATCAGACTATATTGTATGAAAGTCTCACAGAGGTTAAATGCTTTTGCTACTATTACAGAGGACATGAGTTTTGTTCCCAACACCCATATCAAGAAGCTTACAACTGCCAATAACTCCAATTCTGGGGAATCTGATGCTCTGGCCTCTGTGGGCACCTGTACCCCCCACAATGGTAAATAATGAAATAAATCTTAAAAACTCTTAAAAGAAGAATATATTACTAGGCACAGTGTCACATGGCAAAGTCCATAGTCTCAGTACTCTCAGTACTTGAAAGACGGAAGGAGAGATCTCAGGGGCTCAAGTGCATCCTCAGCTACACAGCCCTTTCAAGGCAAACTTGGGTTACATGAATCTCTGTCTCTAGATAGATAGATAGATAGATAGATAGATAGATAGATAGATAGATAGAATGTATTTCTTTAACAATCAATAAAAATATTACAATTTTTATATTTATTTCATGTAGTTAATACTTGGAATAGAGAGGTAATCAAAATGTATAGAATGCATTAATTAATGACAGTCCACTCATGAAATCCTCCACTTCACACAAGCTGTGATTTTGTACCCATGGTTTCCTTGACCCATATATCATTTTTTTCTCATTCGGTGGTTACTAACAACCTTTCTCCCTTAAAGGTCTATTTCAAAAGATCTTTTTATGTGGAATGCTCTCTGCCCTCTGATATAAGAAATGAAAATTCCCTCCTTATAAGTTCCTTCAGAATCTGCTACTTTATTTGTATTTCACTACATGAACATACTATTAAGAACTGGCTACGTGGCTGGTATTCTGTCTGCTTTGAAGCTTATTGGAGAATACAGGCTGGTGCTACCATTGAGAAGTTCACAGTGTAATGGAGAAAAGTATTTTGAAAATATACGTACAATTCAATATCTTAAATGCTATAATCAAGGGAGAATAAAATGCTATAGATCAGAGAGGTTGGAAGATTTAATTTGACATGATTCATAGGCAATGATTCATAGAGGGTTTGAGATTTGAGCTGGTACTTGAAAAAGGCACAGAACATTGACAGGCAAATAAGTGGTTGTAAAGATTTTCCAGGCAGAAGAAACAGCCTTTGTAAGTGCACAGGATCATGAAGAAGAATTCTGGCAACTGACTCACCCTCTTTTTCTCCACAATGATCTCCTGAACTCTTATCCGTGCCTATATCTCATTTGAACTCTAACAACCTATTAACACTAAGTACTATAGACTTCAGTCATTTCACCAGTGTCTGTGCATTAGAGTTGATGTGACTTAGAAGAGCAAAACTCTAAAATTCTGAATTCCAATATTATCCCTCCTTACTGTTAGTTTCTTACTTCATTTAACCTATTCCCTGGCTTGCTCATGCTTTCTGCCTTCAACTTGCATTATCTCTCTGGGTGTGTCTCTTCCTTCTTCCGTTGCTTCCCACAATAAAAGGATGACAAAATAATGGCCTTAAGATTTTAGAAATCAGTGCTCACAGATCATATCATTAGCAAGAAATGTTACTGAGAACATTTAACCACTGTAAAGTTCTGGACTAGAATTTGCCCATTCCTGTAGCTTGTTGAGTACAGGGCAGCTTCTGATGGGAAGCCTTGACGTGATGAAGCTACTTGGATAAATTATGTGGTCATGAAAAGAAGTTGCTATCATCTAGAAGTTGGTTGAAGGCTGAGTGAAAAGTGGTTCAAACAAATAAATTTAAACTTTGTTTGAGCCTTTGTTCCCATACAGAGGCAAGCAGATCTCTGCATGTTTGCAGGCAGTCCGATTTCCATAGCAAGTTCCAGGCTAGGCTAGTCAATGCTGTATAGTGAGACCTTGATTCACACACTCACAAAAAGATGGTTAGTGTTAGTATCTCCCTCCTCTGCCCTCCTATTTCTCACTCCTTAATCCTTGCTATCCTTTATAACATGGTCATTGCCCCTGCTCTTGGTTACCCACCAGAACTTTACAGTAAGACTCATGCTAAAGACACTACATAATGAGCTGTAGAATAAGCAAGGAGAAATCAGCTGAATCTGGTTTCAAAGCCTCCTCTCTGCTGGCTAGCTTTCATGGTGCTGTAAGACATTAAGTGTGATGCATGCTACCTCAGGAGAAAATTAGTCAACAACCTTACCCACTGTGAATACTGTGGGCTTCAATAAATGACTTGGTGAGATAGGCCCATTGTGTAATAGTGGAATGATCATTATGGGACTAACCAAACACTTTCTAATTTAATTTAAGGTTCACTTCGGAAGATGGAGACCACTCCTGACATTGATGTCAGGTCTAGGAATCTGGGACCAGATTGGTCACAGGCCAACAGGCCACAGGCGAGAGCTGAATGCTATTATTCTGCTAAATAGGTATATTTTTAAACTGATTCATAATGACTTATTGTATACCCATAGATTAATGCATCTCTCAACTCTCACCAGAGGAGCTTCCTTATGTAGCAGATGGTAATTAACACAGGCCCACAACTGACCAATGTATAGAGAATAAGAGGCTGCAATGTGCTTACACCTGAATAGGACACCTATAGCAAACCTCTTCCGCCTAAGGAAGAGGGGTCAGAAAGACTGTAAGAGCCAGAGGTGGTAGATGACAACAAGGAACCAGAGTTTTCCAGGCAGCTGGGAAGTTACTCTTATTCAGTCACAGCAGTGGTGACAGCGTGCACAACTCCCATGCAAGCTCAAGCCAGACAGAATCTTATTACAGGCCCAGGGAAGCAGGTAAGAAACTCTAACTCTAGCTAAAGAACTAATGGCAACTGATAACTTCTGGGAGGTGGAGTGTCAGTCTTATTTAAGAGTGTGACTCTCGGTAGATTAACTAGACTCCAGTGGATGGACACACACTGAGGGACATTTGGGGGACACAAATTTGGCTCTATGGGTCAGTCATATAGATACATATACATAAATTTATGTGGTTAGTGAACTTCAAATTACGCAACGTAAGTTTACTTGTTCAGATAGGTGGTATTTCTTTAATTAGCTTTAAAATTTGTGACACCACATGAACTTTGGGTGTCTATTAAGCAAATATATTTCAAGTGTTTCCCTAATATGCAAATAACCTGTTTTCTTGATTTAGATTGTGCCATAGTAGACTATTGGCATTTTGCTCTTTGGTAGGTTGAAGTGAACAGATTCAAATTGAGGCTATCCAATTTGGGTGAATGGGTTTATCATCAAGCACTCAGAGGGAAAATCTTATACTTTTCATCAGCTAAGCCTTGCAATCTCCAATATACTATTCAAGCATTTCCAGACCTCCACGAGGCTCAGATTCTATCTACAGAATATCAGTGATAGATAATCTACATCTGAAAAATTGTTATAGATCTTAAAGGAGACTTAAAAGTGCTACACAATAATTAAAAGTACTAGACTGGCCAGGAGTGATGGGTGCACGCCTTTAATCCAAGCACTCGGGAGGCAGAGGCAGGCAGATCTCTGTGAGTTCAAGGCCAGCCTGTTCTACATAGTGAGTTCTAGGACAGCTGGGGCTACAGGGAGACCCTGTCTCAGAAAAACCAAAAAAAAAAAAGTGCTAGGCTGGTGGAACTAATCTTCTTAGCTGTTTAACAGACGTACTTTGAGGCCTATACTAATTTAGTCAGAGGGACATAAAGGACAGTTTTTGCTCCTTGCCCTCCTAGGTCAACTAGTTCCAAGGGATTATGAGCATCTCTCAAAATGTCCTGTAATTATGGTGGGTCACCTGTCCTCTTGATCAAAGAGGCCGTGTAGATCCCATGAGAAGGACTTGAACCAGTGTCCAGTCTACAAAGAGGAGGGTCAACATGGAGAAATCGTTTCCTCCATGCTTCCAAGTGAAGCCAGCCATGGTTGAGCAGGACCTGTGACTTATCTTCACATAGGCAGAACTGGTAAAAGAAAGTAGCCGGGGGCTCCTCCCAAGCCAGAACACCCAAAAGGAAAGTATAATCCAAGGTTAAAGGGATCATTATAATTCTTTAAGAGTCCATGTGTGTAGCTAAAGGCTACATAGCAAGAAACAATGTGAGATAGGAGATACGTTCTTTTGAGTTGTTGGCCAGGGTGGCCCAAGGGACTCCTGGATAGTAACCCTGCATAGAACTGAGAAAATGAACAGCAGACCCCAATCTTCTCTAAAAGAATATTGACAACTGATTGCTGATAGATGAGGAACAGCTGACCTTCCTAAAAGAACTACCTCTAGATAGGCTGACTAGATTGACCAATGGACAAGTAGTGGGGAACGGCTGGGGTGCCGACAACACAGCAGACAGGGATGACAGAGTATAAGGGCTCTAGTGTGTGTGTGGGGAGGCTATGGGAGGGTGCCATCTGGGAAGTGGGTGTATAGATGGATAAGATGGTTTGGGATGTTCTGTGTGATACACACACACACACACAAAAAAAAATCAGCAAATTTAAAAAATGAATTATATTTGAGGAGGAAGCATAAAAATTTACATCATGTTAATTAGTAGAGGTGATAAATATTACCATTGAAATCTACTTGATGACTTTATAGACATACACAGGTGCCGAAGATCCAAGTGCAACCGACCATGACTAGTAATAAT
>NW_008334095.1:732084-748278 GCF_000622305.1 Nannospalax galili | reverse complement strand
AAAGTACCAGGCTTAATGCTCATTATTAGTCTGGGCTTATAATAATTGTTTAACTATATGATCCTATTAATATTGTTCTGTTATTACTATTTTCTCATACTAATAGCTATACAATATGAATTTGATAATGTGAGTTAGAAAGTACATAGTCCATTGTATTATCTTAGTGAAGGTGGAACTAGATCAACGTTCTGAAGGTTTTTATGTTCATGATCATTATCAAGCATAAATTCATAACAATATAAAAATTATTCAGTACTTCTAAATGTTTAAAACTGTGTTAAAATTTCACCTTCTTAATTAAAATAGTTGTTAGGAGAGTTTTTACATTGACCTGACTGAAATTACCCTCTTTAAATCCTAACTTTTAAAGTAAAAATCTACTGGAATGTGGTAGTACCTGTCTTTAATTCCAGCACTTGGAAGGCAGAGGCAGGTAGATCTCTGAGAGATTGAAGCCAGACTTATTTATGTAATGAGTTCCATACTAGCTGGGTCTACAGCGAAACCCTGTCTCAAAACACGAACCAACTAATAAATAAATGAATGTAAAAATCTCAAAGCTTCATCTGCAGTATACTAGAAATATGTATCAACATGAGCCAAGTTGTAAGATAGACTATACTAGGTGTCATTTGGATGTCACCTGGGTTATTTAAAGTCATCATATTTATTAAAAATGGAACCCTTAAATTGGTTAAATAAAAAAACTGTAATCCCCCGATTTCCTTTTCCCTTTTAGCTTTTGACTTCTTGATTTTCAACACTGATTTATTTTTTTTTTATTATGTCAATGTAATATACTGGACTCAGAAATATATTAAACTTAGATCACAGATCATTGACGATTAACAGGTATACACAGATCTATAGTGTCGGGCTGGAAAGATGGCTCAGTGGTTGAGAGCATAGGCTGCTCTTGGAGAGGACCCAAGTTCGAAGCCTAGCACCCACATGGTGGCTAACAATCAGTTGTAATTCTAGTTCCAGGGGATATGATGCCCTCTTCTGACCTCCGTGGGCATTGCATGACATGGGTGCACTTACACACCTGCAGGCAATACACTCATACACACAAAATAAAATTTCAAAAAGGTATAGTGTCAATGTCAAGTTTTATTTGTACATTTTAAATGATTTAGAAATTCAGAGAAAAGAATCCTTTGGTTAAATGAATTAGGAAAGGCCTCATATGAAAAGTACATTATTTGGGTTATTGAATTTGGTTAAACTCATAATATCGAATGACAACATTCCAGCTGATCAAGAGAGGAGGAGAAAATGGGAAGAGTTATGGTGAGTTATGAAGAATGAATGGAGCCTGTCTATAGAGTGGCTACCCAGTGTAAATCTAGATGAGCTGGTTGAAGCAGATCACAGATTCTATAACACAAGAGCAAAATACGTGCCTATTAGCTAGTATGTTTTCTGAATCAAAATTAAGGCAAGTATTTAAGGACTTGCTTTAGGAGGAAAAATTACATAAGGGCTGATGTGATGGGGGACCAATGAATTTATTGAGCTTACTGAGATAACTGAGGGGTTGCTGAGGTGTATGTATGACCTGAAGTTATGCACACTGGAAAGCCTTTACCCAGCACTGGTCAAGCTTTCTCTTCCTAGCCTTCCCCAGACTGTATAATTTAGGCCTCCTCAAATCCAGGAGGCCATGTGTGATTAGGGTCAAATTACATACAGATGGCTGGGAAGAATGGCTGGATACTCCAGTGAGGGTCCAATGACCCTGCTTGGCCCTGCTTTAATGAATGAGCACAACCATCAACAAGCCTAGTTGTGACTATGTTTAGCGATCAGGCTCAGCTGAAGTCATGATGATGGTAGTTATGCAGAAGGGACTGCTGTACAGCATCATCTTATTAAAAGGACCTTGAATTTAAAAGTATTTGTTTGTAGGATCAGGATCCACATATGAGGCAGAACATAAGTCATTTGTTTTTCTGAGTCTGTATTACTTCACTTAGTAAAACAGTTTCTAGTTCCATCCATTTACCTACAAATCTCATTATTTCATTTTTCTTTACTGCTGAATAGAATTCTATTATGTAAATATACCTGTCTCCCTATTGGCTAGTTCCTCCAATAAGTGGACCTGATGCAGAGCATGGACTATGAAGAGGATGCTGGGGGCAATCTTGGGACAGAAGCCATGAGCCACAGGTAGTGTGTATGGTGTGGGGGATGCACAGCCAGCCGCTCAGCAGCTGAGGGACAGAATGAACTGACTCTTGTGGAACTGGGGCCATCACTGGCCCTGGAGGCTTGAGTGAATGTTAGCGGTGGTGATGGAGTAGCATGGTCTGATAAGGCGGGCTCTGAGTCACAGTGTGGGGCTAGGCACTGGGAACTCATTCCTTTTTAAGTTAATAAACTCACATAAAATATATTATATGGTTTGTCTGATCGCACAGGAGACCCAGAGGGAATTCGGGCCACAGAACTGGCATAGTCTGGCCAGATAAAGGAACCACAGCCGTGGCGATGTGGGTCTCAGAAAGCAGTGCTGTTCCTGCTGCCCCTGTGGTGGGTCAGCTGGGCTCTGAGTTCCAAATCCAGGAGAGAAGCCAATCAAAACCCATATGCTAAATGGGATTAGGGATAGTCATATGGATTATAAAATGGATTATAAAACCTGTAACTAAAAAGGGGCCAGCCAAACAGAAGTACAGGCCACAGCTCTGTTGTAAATGTGGGGATACGTTGTGGGTATGTGAAGTTTTGTAAAAGGTTGCCCGAAGACTAGAAAATCTTTTACCTGCTCTGGACCCAAACAGAGTACTTGCTCTGGACCCGAGAGAGAGAGAGAGAGAGAGAGAGAGAGAGAGAGACCACTTTGCATAATAGATGTGCCCCAGGCAGTGAAAGCTGAAAAGGATGAACTGGCAGACCCAGCTGCAGAGCTTGAGAGAGAAAAAAGGTGGGACACTTTGACTTGTGTAAAGTCCAAGGACTCAGAGGAAAAGACAGATAATAGTAAAAAGGAAAAAAAAAAAAAAAGCTAACTGTGCTGTAGCTAGGAAATATTACATGCTAGAACTGTTAAAACTAGGAAAAAACTTACAAACAAGCAAGCAGAGAACTCCAGCCACTTGGCTTGTGAGAGTATGGGATATGGGAGCAAATGACATCAGTCTAAGTCCTTCAGAAGCGTCACAGCTGAGTTATGTTGTGGGTTCTCCTCAGGCCAGGTGTGAAGACCCTTACCTGGATCGGGTCGCCTACCGACTAGGGGGGCAAGAGGTGCGGAGTCATGACACACTGACCCCGGGAGTCGGGTAGAAGCAAGCACTAGGTGAGGTGCTGCAGGCTCGTTTAATGCAGGAGGGGGCACACCTTATATTTCCCTTTTCTCCACACCCAAGTCCCTTTATTCAGCATATCGTTTTCTGATTGGTCTGCGCCACGCAGTCTGTCAGCAGTCACTGGGCTCGCGAGCAGGGTAGAGAGGCATGGGTTCCTTTTGGCAGGCTATTTGCAGACCAAGAAGTGAAGTGAATTCTTGCTGAATCTCAGGGCTCTGGGTCCACACCATCTTTGGAGGCCTCCTGCTACATTTCCACCCTTTTTCTTTAAAAATGACTGTCCAGCGAGAGCCTGTAGACAGCTCCACCTCGGGATGACCCCAGGATCATGGACTGTGCCTGTCTTAGGTTGTCCTATTCGGGCATGAACCTTACCCATCATTGGAGCATGGGCGTACACGTCCCATGTCCTGGCTTAGGTTGATTCAGTCCAACAGGATCTTACCAGTCCTTGACTACCAGACCTCCAAGGGGTATTGTCCCGGGGGATCAATTGAGGTGGTGAATTATCTGTAGGAGGCCTCGTACATTTGTACAAGCCAAGTCTGTCTCATTGGCTACCAGCCCTCCAAGGGGTATTGTCCCAGGGGATCAGTCGAGGTGGGGAATTATCTGTAGGAGGCCATGTATGTTTGTGCAAGCCAAGTCTGTCGGGCTGCATAGGGTGGGTTGAAATCATCTTCAGGTATTGCTCTGAGGGCCTGATACACTGAGTGACTGAGTTTTTTCTGACTGCGGGAATGAAGAAAAAGGCATTTAAGAAGTAGAAAGAGAAGAATAATTATGCCTGTCAGGAGTAGGTAAGTGACAATCCAAGACATGTCAAACAGTGCTTTTAGATTAGAGGCACTGACGGCATAATCTTGGACAGTCAGGTTGAACAGCCCAATGCATGAGGATGCGTTGTTGGTAGTGAAGCATAGAGAGTTATTTAGGGGCCAGGAGCCATTGAGTGATTCCCAGGAAGTAACTGGGTCCATGGTGGGGAGGCCAAGCGTAGAATTAGTTGTACAGAGGGTGGGGTAGGCTGGGGAATGAAGCAATAAGGGTAAGAGTATAGGCAGGGAGGGGACCAAGGCCCAGAGATCATGGGCCGTGGCAGGGGCGGGGAAGAGCAAACCAATTATCCAGATAGCGGCAATGTCTCTGGGTCCTGGGGGTCCCGTTGGTCGGTTGCTAGTCTCACATCTCTTGCTGGAACCCATACTGGCTTTGTTTCTGTCTGAGGAAACACACAAGCATAGCCTCGCCCTCTTGTTAATGAGGGGGCAGGCAGTTGCCATTGACATGTTACAGGGTCCTTCCATCTCACTAGTGGAAGGGGTGTAGGCCTAGGTATGGTAGCCCAGGGTTTGTAGGCCAGGCTCAACCCATTTTCATTGAAGAACAGGAAATTAATGCTGAATAGAGCTTCAATTAGAGCAAGGTGTGGGTCACTTTTAGACTCAGGGGTAGCAAATTTTTGTAAGGTTTCTTTGAGGGTGCTATTTGCTTGCTCCACAATGGCTTGTCCCTGTGGATTATAAGGGATGCCAAGGGAGTGGCTAATTTTCCATGTTGACAGGAATGATTGGAATTGTAGAGAGGTGTAAGTTTTTAGGGTTCATGGCACTCCCATTACCAACATTGCTGATTTGACTGCCTTAATGGCATGTGAGGCCTTTTCACTGGTTTGAGCAATGGTGAAAAGAAAGGAGGAGTAGGTGTCAACAATGACATGGACATACTTAAGATTACCAAAGGAGTTGTAATGGGTGACATCCATTTGCCAGAGGGCATTGGGTAGGAGACCATGTGGGTTAACTTCATATCTATTGAGGGGGCCTAAGGGAGCAAGGGGTGCACATGTAACGCAAGATCTGCTCAGATGTTTGCACTGAGAGATGGGTAGGTCAGGTAGAAGGTGGTGCAGACTGCGAGGAGAAAGGTGAAATTGTTGGTGTAGGGCTCTGGCTTGTTCTAGTAGAGGAATCTCTACAGACATAATAAGTTTATCTAATTTGTCATTTCCCTTTGTCAAGATCCTGGGGAGCTTGGTGTCGGAGTGTGCCTCCCTGATTTAACAAACTAGTCCAACAATAAAGACGACAGACAGGGTGGAGGGGACAGAAGAGGGGGCTACTCGCTTGCTCCGAGCAGCTGAAGAAACAGACAAATCCAGGGGCCTACTTACCGAATGAACTGAGGTTCTGGGTGTTGCCAACACTGTGGGCAGGAGTCTCTGTTGTGGGTTCTCCTCAGTCCAGCTGTGAAGACCCTAAGCTGGATTGGGTCCCCTGCCGACTGGGGGGTCAAGAGGAGTGGAGTCACGACATACAGACCCCGGGAGTTGGGTAGAAGCAAGCACTAGGTGAGGTGCTGCAGGCTTGTTTAATGCAGGAAGGGGCAGGCCTTATATTTCCCTTTTCTCCATCCCTAAGTCCCTTTATTCAGCATATTGTTTTCTGGTTGGTCTGCACCATGCAGTCTGTGAGCTGTCAGTGGGCTCCTTTTGGCAGGCTATTTGCAGACCAAGAAGTGAAGTGCATTCTCACTGAATCCCAGGGTTCTGGGTCCGTGCCATCTTTGGAGGCCTCCTGCTACAGAGTTATATAACCACCCATCCATCCTTGTGATATAGGTTGTTCAACTTAGGCCAATACAGGGGGGAGCAGCCATTAATGGGGTAATTGGTTGCAGGCATTAAAGATACATGGTTGTCACCAAGGGAGACTAACATGATTAGTAGGGGCTGGAGGACTATAAAGGAGGGACAGGCATTCCTGAGAGAACTAGGTATGAGAAAAGCAATGTATGATTTCTAGTTCACTGGGCCAGATAAGACTGACTTCATCAGAGTTATGAAAGAAAGCCTAATTCAATTGGGACCTCAAGAATGGTATGGGGATTTAATGGTTTTACTAAGCCTTTTGATGGGACAGGATCTTTGTAAAGTGTGAGAGGCTTTGGCAAATCTAAATGATTCTGGTCAGCATGTAAAATGTGTATGTAAAATAACAGAACATCCGATAAGATATATAAAAAAGACCAGACCAAAGAAATGGTCCATTTGGGTTACTCGAAGACAAATGTGCAAGACTTATGTAAAGCCCAAATCCCCAGGGAAAAAAATTGATAGAAAACAAAATTCGGTACTAAGGTGTTCCTGGAAGGTTTTAAAACCAGAAGAACAGCTTACATAGGACATTTGAAGTATAACAACAGTACAAGGGGTGGTTAAGAATCCCCAAGGATTAAATAAGATGCATTTATCTTCTGATAAAGGCTATACTAGGGGTGGAAGCAGGTTTTCCCACCAAGTCCTCCCCCAGAAACATGGTATGGTCAATGGGAAGATGACAGATGTGGGTACAGTCAGGAGGGAGACCCAGAGCCTGCCTGACTCAGGGAACAAAGTGCAGCAGGGACAGGAGAAGCTTCCTGCCTCCTTAGCCCAGTGCAGGGTCAGGCAACTGGAGCCAATACCTGTAAGTGTATCAAGAATAAAAAAATACAAAAAGACCCCATGTAAAACCCTCAAGGGCAAAATGACTCCAAAGAGATAACTAAAAATGGTAAAGAGCTAACCAAATTAACACCTCATACCCATGCTATGGTACATAACAAGGATCTATGGAGAAAACAGTTAATACGAATGGACAAAACCTTTCCATGCTTTGTGAGACCTTGTCTATGATTGATTTAATATATGTTAACCTTCCTTCAAGTGTTTTACAGATGTGAAACCCATTTGAAAGATACCTGACGCAGCAAAGGCCAGCTATAGCTGTAAGATTCTCAGGAGTTTTATCTAGGTTGGGTAAAATGAGGATAAAGACTCCTGAACTATACCACTGTTAAGAAAATCTACAGTACCGGGGTGGGTTGCCCCCCCTATGAGCTGTTGGTCAGAGAGAGATCCTTGAGGTCCTCCAATTCACCAAGGCTATTGCCATTAATGTCGGTGGTACACTAGAAAGTCGGTAAGGCCATGTTGCTGAGGACATTGCATGTTGTGAGAGCGGGAGAAGAAGAGATGGAGCTGAGACTAAGCCAAAAAAAGCTTCATGCCACTGGATGGATAATGTTCATATTGATACAGATGGTTGGGGAAGAGAGGATCCCCTATAATTCTACTCAACAAAGGACTCCGCATGCAGCACACTATGGACATGCTAAGCAATACCTGCAAGTACAATAATGGCTCAACTAACACATGTACAACTGACAAATCTCTAATTGGATAAGGTCTGCTCCTTGGGGTGGAACACACATCTGGTGCTGTAGACCAGGCCAATGCCTTGTGTTGAGACAGGCTATAGGCCCTAGTGGAGAATCCATCATGAGCATATTGTTTAGTGAGTATAGTACTCCTACTGGGATATTGTCTAGGCATTTGTATTTACATTCATGTTTGTTTAAATGTGTCTACTTTCTTCTATTTGTCTTTATAGTAGAAGAAACACCACTGAGCCATATCACTGGGCATGGCCTAAAGATGACTAATGGGGACACCCAAGAAGCCACTATATTGCCACAATACAAGAGAGATCGCCTACATCTATCACCCCTTCTAAGGCTCAGGGACTTTAGTGGAAGATGGACGGGAAGATTGTAAGAGCAGTGGAAAGGGGTGGAGCATCTCCCTATTGGCTAGTTCCTCCAATGGGCGGGGCCTGATGCAGAGCATGGACTGTGAAGGGGCTGCTGGGGGCCATCTTGGGACAGAAGCCACAAGCCACGGATAGCATACGTGGTGTGGGGGACATGCAACCAGCCACTCAGCAGCTGAGGGACAGAATGGATTGACTCTTGTGGACCTGGGGTGATTGCTGGTCCCAGAGGCATGAGTGAATGCTAGCAGTGACTAGGGGCATGGCATGGTCTGATAAGGCGGGCTCTGAGTCAAGGCATGGGGCTAGGCACTGGGTATGCATTCCTTTTTAAGTTAATAAACTCACATAAAATATATTATATGGTTTGTCTAATTGTGCAGGAGACCCAGAGGTAATTTGGGCCACAATACCACATTTTTGTTAACCATTCATCAGTCGAGGGACACTTAGGTTGCTTCCATCTCTTAGCTGTTGTGAAAAGAGCAGCAACAAACGTGGTTGTACGTGTCTCTACAATAGGATGAGTCCTTTGGGTATATGCCAAGGAGTTGACTTTGTCATATGGTAGGTTCATTTTTAGTTTTTTAAGAGTTCTCCACACTGTTTTCCATAGAGGCTGCATGAGTTTTCAATCCCACCAGCAGTGGATGAGTGTTCCCCTTTCATCACATCCTCCCCAGCATTTGGTATCATTTGTTCTCTTGACCCTAGCTTGTCTGATTGGGGTAAGGTGAAACCTTAGGGTGGCTTTAATTTGCATTTCCCTAATTACTAATGATGTTGAACACTTTTTGAGATTTTTCTTAGCCATGTTTATTTCTTCCTTTGAGAATTCTGTTTAGCCCATCTTTTAATTGGGTCATTTGGTTTCTTGATTCTTTGTTTTTTAAGCTCTTTATATATTCTGGATGTTAAACCTCTGTCAGATGTGTCACTGGTGAAGAAATTTTCCCATTCTGTGGGTTTTGTCTTCACTTTTTTGTTTCTTTTGCTGTATAGAAGCTTTTTAGTTTAATGAGGTCCCACTTATTGATTGGTGACCTTAATTCCCAAGCAACTTCTGACCGATTTTGAAAATCCTTTCCTACATCTCTATCTTGTAAGTTACTGCCAATACTTTCTTCTAATAGTTTCAGGGTTTCCAGTTTCACATTGAGATCTTCGTTCCATTTGGAGTTGACTTTTGTGCAAGATGAAAGATAAGGATCCAGTTTCACTCTTCTACAGGTAGAGATCCAGTTTTGCCAGCACCATTTGTTGAAGATGCTGTCTTTCCTCCATTGTGTGTTCTTGGCACCTTTGTCAAATATCAGGTAGCTGAAATTGTATGTACTCAGATTTGGATCTTGAATGATGTCCCATTGATTTATGTGTCTATTTTTGTGCCAGTACCTTGCTGTTTTTATGACTATAGCTCTGAAGTATACTTTGAGATCTGGTATAGTAATCGCCCAGCATTGCTCTTTGTGCTCAGGGTTACTTTGGCTATCCGGGGTCTTTTCTGCTTCCATGTGAATTTAAGGATTTTTTTTTGTAATTCTGTGGGGATTTTGGTTGGGACTGCATGGAATCAACCAACATTGCTTTTGGCAGGAAGGTCATTTTCACAATATTAATTCTTCCAATCCATCAGCATGGGGAATGCATCTCCTGGTGTCTTCCTCAATCTCTTTCTTTAACGATTTAAAATTTTCACTATAGAGATCTTTGATGTCTTTGGTCAGATTTATTCCAAGACACTTTTTTGGGGGCAATAATTATGAATGGGAGCATTTCCCTGTGTTCTTTCTCCAATTGCTTGTTATTGGGATATGAAAGGCTACTGATTTTTGTAGAATGATTTTATAACCTGCCATTATACTGAAAGTGTTGATCAGTTCTAGGAGTTTTCTGGTGGAACTTTTGGGATCTCTTAGGTATAGTATCATGTCAACTGCAAAAAGTGATAGTTTGACCCCTTATTTTCCAATTAGTGCCCCTTTAATTTCCTTCACCTGTCTTATGGCTTTAGCAAGAGTTTCAAGCACTATGTTGAAAATGAATGGAGATAGTGAACATCCTTATGTGGTTCCTGATTTTAATAGGAATGCTTCCAATTTTTCTCCATTTAGAATGATGTTGGCTGTGGGTTTATTGTATATAGCATTAATTATGTTGAGGTATGTTCCCTCCAGTCCAATTTCCTCTAGGACTTTGAACATAAATACATGCTGAATTTTGTCAAAAGTCTTTCCTGCATCTATTGAAAGGACAATGGGCTTTTGTCTTTGAGTCAGTTTATATGATTAATGACATTTATTGACTTGTGTAAATTGACCATTCCTGCATCTCTGGGGTAAAGCCTAGTTGATCATGGTGGGCGATCTTTTTGATGTGTGTTTGTATGTGGGTTGCAAGTATTTTGTTGAGAATTTTTGCATCTATGTTCATTAAGGATATGGGTTTATAGTTTTCGTTTTTGGTTGTGTCTTTACCCAGTTTGGGTATTAGAGTGTTGCTGGTTTCATAGAAGGAATTTGGGAGGTCTCCCTCTGTTTCTATTGTTTTGAATAATTTAAGTAGTATTGGTTGGAGGTCTTCTTTAAATGTCTTGTAGAATTCTGCTGTAAATCCATCTGGGCCTGGGCTTTTTTTAGTTGGGAGGCTTTGTATTACTGTTTCAATTTCCTTATATGTTACAGGTCTGTTTAAATTGTTGATCTCTTCTTGGTTTAACTTTGGTAGTTCCCATGATTTAAGATATCCATCCATTTCTTTTAGATTTTCAAATTTAGTAGTATATAGGTTTTTAAGATATTCCATTATAATGGTCTGGATCTTTAGGGTGTCTGCTGTGATGTTTCCCCTTTCATCTCTGATTTTGTTGATTTGCATTTGCTCTTTCTTTCTTTTGGTTAAATGGGTTAAGGGCCTGTCTATCTTGTTTAGCTTTTCAAAGAGACAGCTCTTTGATTCATTGATTCTTTGTATTGTTTTCTTTGTTTCTATTTCATTAATTTCTGCCCTGATTTTTGTCATTTCGTCTCTTCTGCTGGGCTTGTGTTTCATTTATTCTTTCCTTTCAAGTGTCTTGAGTTGCAGTGTTAGGTCATTTATTTGGACTTTTTCCAAGTTTTTTTAATGTAGGCACTTAAAGCTCTAAGGACTGCTTTTAATTTGTCCCAGAGGCTGTGTTGTGTTGTATTGTACTTTTCATTGAATTCCAGGAATTCTTTTATTTCTTTCTTAATTTATCCTTTGACCCACTCATTGTTTAGGAGTGTGTTGTTCAATCATCACAAGTTTGTGTAGTACCTAGGGCTTTGTCCAGTGTTGATTTTGAGCTTTATTGCATTTTGATCCAATAGAATGGATGGAATTATTTCATTTTTTTTGGTATTTGTTGAGGTTTGTTTTGTGGCTGAGTATGTGGTCAATTTTTGGAAAAGTTCCATGGGGTGCTGAGTAGAAAGTGTATTCTTTTGTGCTGGGGTGGAATATTTGAAAGATGTCTGTTAGGTCCATTTGATGTATGGTATCATTTAATTCAGAGGTCTCTCTGTTTATTCATTGTCCAGTTGACCTAATGGAGACAGCGGGGTATTGAAGTCCCCTACTATTACCGAGTTGGGGTTAGTCTGTGTCTTAAAGTCCTGTAGTTGTTTTTATTAATTTGGTTGCACCAGAATTTGGTGCATATATGTTAAAGATTGTAACATTTTCTTGGTTAATTGTTCCTTTGATCAGAATGAAGTGACCTTCCTTATCTCTTCTGATTACTTTTACTTTGAAGTCTATTTAGTCAGATGTTAGAATTGCAACCCCTGCATGTTTCTTAGTGCCATTAGCTTGGGGCAGTCTTTTCCATCCTTTTACCTTAAGGTAGTACCTTTCCTTGAAGGTGAGATGGGTTTCTTTCAGACAGCAAAGAGATGGATTTTGTTTCTTAATCCATGCACTTAGCCTGTGTCTTTTGACTGGGGATTTCAGCCCATCGATTTTTAATGTTATGATTGAAAGATGTGTATTAGTTGCCATCATTTTGATTGCTGTTTGTGTTCTCTGTGTAATTTTGTGTTTCCTGGGTACACCTTTATTTATTTTCTTTCATTGCCCCTTGGGTATACGTATTTCTGTCTCTGCTCTCTGTATTGCTTCAAGTATTTTTTCAAGGGCTGGTTTTGTAGACATGTATTCCTTTAGGCTATTCGTGTCATGGAAGATTTTTCTTTCCCTCTCAACTATAATACATATTTTTGCTGAGTAAAGTATTCTGGGCTGACATCTATTGTCATGCAGAACTGGAAATACCTTGGTCCAGGCTCTTCTGGCTTTTATAGTTTACACTGATAAGTCAGCCGTAATTATGATGGGCTTTCCTTTGTATGTGGCTTGTTGTTTTTCTTTGCTGCCTTCTCTCTTTGTTGTGTACATTTAGTGTTTTTACTATGATATGTAGTAGGGAGTTTCTTTTCTGATTCTGTCTATTTGGTGTTCTATGTGCTTCCTGTATTTGTATGGGAATGTCTTTCCTTAATTTCAGGAAATTCTCTTCTACAATCCTGTTTAAAATCTGGTCAACACCATTAACTTGAAATTCCTCTCCTTCCTCTAGTCCTATGATCTGTAGATTTGGTCCTTTCATGGTGTCCCACATCTCTTGCATACTGCATTCCTGTGTTTTTAAAAATTTTCCATAATCTTTGCTTGAGTGGTCCAGTTCTTCAACTTTATCCTTCAGTGTTGATATTGTTTTCCATTTCATTCATTCTAGCGGTGAGGCTTTCCCCTGTTGTTTCAAGTTGGCCTATTGAGTTTTGCACTTCCTTCTTCATTTCTGCCTGAGTTTTCTTCATGTTTCTATCTCTTTTGTGAATTCATTCAGAAGTTTATCCCTATCTTCTTTTAGCTGTTCGATTTTTTGTTCATGTGTTCTTTAAATTCTTTGAATTCCTTGATCATGTTTATGACTGTTCTTTTAAATTCAGTGTCCTGGGTTATCTCTAAGGGGTTCTTCTTGTAGAACTCTTCTACAGGATTGGTGGAGTTTGGTGGGGACATCGTGTTTGGATTTCCATTTTATTATTCTTTCGTTGTGATTTTGGCATGCAAATTTCTTTTGTTGTTTATGATTCTGATATGAGAATTAAGTTGAAATATGCTTCTGTTTGTATAATTGTGGTGCCTAGATCCTTTCTTTATTGGTTATGTAAATATGGTTGGTACAGGGTTCAGGTTCTCTCAGGTTTAATTTGGAGGGAACTGATGGCCTGTGATCAGCTACTCAGGGGTACCCACAGAAGCCCAATTCAGGTTCCAGTCAGGTATACTCAGGCTTCCTTCACCACATGAAGGCAGGATCCAGACTCTCTCAGGCAGTCCTGTGCATTGTCACCCACCATGGAGGCAGGATCCAGGAGCTGTCAGGTAGTCCCCTGTGTCCTCAGGCCCTCTGGTAGTTGGAGGCCAGAAGGAGACCAGAACTCAGCACTCCCTGGTGGTCTGTTGAGATCAGAGCTGCTACACCCATGGAGGTTGAAACCCACCCTCTCAGGCTGTCTCCTAGGATTTCAGCCTTAGCTTAGCAAAGCCAAATCTGCCCTGGGGCCTTGAAAAAGAACTTTATGAAATCCCAAGTAAGGGGATAGGTATGGTGCAATTAGAGGAAGCTCACCACTAGGTGGAGGCAGGATCTGAGGGCTCTCAGGCAGTCCCCTACATCCTCAGGCCTTCTGCCAGAGGGAGGCCAGAGGGAGGTCAGAACTTGGCACTCTCTGGTGGTCTGCTGTGATTAGACCCACTACCCAATGGAGGTCCAAACCCACCCTCTCAGGCTGTCTCAAAGACAAATATTACATATTTTCTCTTGTTTCTGGATTGCAGATTTTATATCAATACACAAACGTGTGTGTGTGTGTGTGTGTGTGTGTGTGTGTGTGTGTGTGTGTGTTCATGTTCCGGAAGGAGGGAGACTGGAGGGACACAAGAATGACCACAATGGAGAAAGGCAAGGGTGTGTGTTTGGGGGGGGGTGAATATGGCCAATGAGCATGACATACTTGAGAGAAATTGTCATTATGAAACCGAGTACTATGTATGTATGGTGAATATATATGAATAAAAATGAATGTAGAGAAATCCAATTTTGGACTTGAGAAGGTAAAAATGGCTCAGTCTATTTCCAGAAGGAACAGAACTAGGAAAAATAAGATCAGGCCGTGATAGTTTTGGAGATGAGATGGTTTTTAGATGTCAGGAACCACCACGGTTGTTGAGCCGGAGGCACTCACTGCAGATAGTTCTTTTCAGGTCTTCTTGGCAACAGCTGGTCCATCTCTAAGGCTTGGGGCTTGGATGCTCTGAAGGCTGTCACGTTCACATGTCTAGTTGCTGATGCTGGCTCTCAGCTCAGATCATAGTTGTGGTTGTTGGCCAGAATGTCTCTGTGTAGCTTCTCCATGTGGTCTTTTTTTTTTCCTTTCTTTCTTTCTTTTTTTTTTTTTCCCAATAAACAGTGCCTGGGTTCCAGGGGCAAGTGTACAAATAGCCAAACAGAAACCGCATCACTTTTTAGGAGCTAGCTCTGAGGGTCTCGGAAAGGTCCCTCTGCCACATTTTGTTCAGTTTGGGAGAAAGGGCGCTGCCCCACCAGTCGTGCAGAGAAGCACTCGGGTGGAGAAACTTGGAGAACTTGAAAATATTTCTGTAACCATTTTTGGAAAATACAATCTGCCACACTCATCAAGGCTGCCAAAAAATTTCAGCTGCAAAGAACACATACCCTCTCTTGGTTTAGTTAGGGCTACAATATGAAGAAAATCCCATAAAATCTCCTTCTACGCTTAATGCCCTACATAATTCAAATATTTAGCTCCAAGTTTCCGGCCCTTTTCACTTCTGATTTCTAAGTGAAGTAGAAAATTTATAACGTATTTTCAAATCACTATAATTTTAACTTTACACTCTTCTCTGTTCAACATTAGACCACTTGAGACCTTAACAGTCTCCTTCATGGGGGTTCTTATCCTGCAACGCAATCTGCTCACCCAGCTTTCACACCTTTGTTTTTTTAATTAAGCCTATTCCTTGGCAATTTCAACTATGTATATAATTCATCCTAATTACTGTTTCCCCACATGTTCTCCTATCTTCCACCCATCTCTATCAACCTCCCCCTCCGCCTTATCTCTACAAGTTCCTTTCCAGATTCATGTTTATTTTTATTTATTTTGTGACTGACTGTGTTTAACCAGGGTCATCTGTGTAACCACTGGTTTGGATTATTCACTTCCTTCTCACGGGCTCATGGTCAACCTCTGTACCTTAAGGTCCCCTTGCAGCCCACACTTAATAGTGGTGCCTTCCAGAAATTTGTCCTCACTGTCCTCTTGTCTTATTGCCCATGATCATTTCACCCACAGTTAAACTTTAGTTAAAAATGTGAGAAATGCACTCATTTCTGTCACTATGTATGTAATTTTAAACCTCTCTTCAACAAGTCACAGCTTACTAAATGTAGTATTCTGAGTGGCGATACGTGACAAATAGTAGTGTTCAAACTTAACCAGTTCTTCCCATTTAAAAGGTGCTTTTTCCAAACCTCTCTCACTCCATTAGACATTTCTATTAATCTAGAAAGCCGGAACTTTTCCTTTCCAGTGTAACATCTGCTATTACCACAAGCAGCTTTTTTACACCTTTCATATGATGTTTTTGTTTATTCCAGTCTTTCCTCATAATCTTAATCTGTCCTGAAAACAGAAACGTTCTCACGTTACTCTCTCCCTTTAAAAGTTATTCCAATAAATCCCTGTCATTGACTGAGTACAACCTTTATTTTATCATTTTTAAAAGGACTCTAATTCTCTATATTCCATATAGCTTTCTAATTCCACCTGTGAATATCTAGGGTTCCTTCAAAATGTGCCAACCCGGCATCCTGGAACTCTGTTCAAGAGCCATCTTTAGCTTTACCCGGTAGTCCAAAAGTTCTTTTGCCATCTCACAAAGTGCCTACAGGAAAACTTAACAAATCATACGGTTTGAGCTATTTGCATCGTATAGTGGATACTGTTTGCATTGTATAGTGAAACTGTTTGCCAATCATACTCTAATCATATCGTTGGGTTGATGGTTTATTTAAGAGTAAGAACTCTGTATCATTGTTTGTATTTCTTTAGTGCTAATTATAGTTTCGGTTGCAATATTATAGTCTGATTTGTTAAAAATAGTTGGATAGATTCTTATCTCAAATATCCTCTTATCTTCTTTACTTAAAGCAAGTCTTCAGGAGCTTTTTA
>NW_008334095.1:728621-732053 GCF_000622305.1 Nannospalax galili | reverse complement strand
ACCTTTTTTTCTCCCCCCCCCCCGCCACTCTTCTCTCTCTCTCTCTCTCTCTCTCTCTCTCTCTCTCTCTCTCTCTCTCTCTCTGTATGTGCTCACAGATGTGCACTCGCATATAACCATCTGGGGGAAACAGGTTGATACTGAGCATCTCCCTCCGTCCCTCTCCCCATTATTTTTTTCTGTTCAAGTGAAAATGTCATTAATTCTGTACAGTTGAATCAAAAGCAAAATTACACCCTGAAGTGGATGCATTTATGACTGCCACATCAACCTCAGGTTTTTACAGATATTTTTTACTGATTCCAAAATTTCATATAATGTACTTTGATCACATTCAGACCCCTCTCCCCTCTCTGGTCTCCCCACTTTCCCCATTTATTTCATGTCTTCCATTATTATCTATCCTTTTATTTTCTATTTAATTTTTGTTTTATAAGGGCTTATAAATTCTAATGCATTCCTTCCAAGTGCTCTTGAGTGTGGGCGTATAACCTGGAGTTGGACCAACCTACCAAGCATCACACCAGAGAGGAAGACTTACTTTCCTCCAAGTATCTACTGGTTGCCAACAGATCGTCAGGTAAGGCTGAGGCTTCCTGCCCACCTCCCCCATCCGTGCTGTGATCCATGGGTTCTGTGTAAGTCTTGTGCCTGCTGCCTGCCATATGCATTATGGGTTCATATGCTCAACCACTCTATGTTGACCAACCAACATGGTTTCCTTATATTCATCAACCACTTCTGGCTCTTACATATTTTCTGCCCACTATTCCAAAATGATCCCTGAGTCTTCAGAGGAGATGAGATATAGGTTTATCATTTAGGTCAGAGCACTCTTTGAACTATTTGTGGGTCCCTGTGTTAAATGCCATCTGCTGCAAGAAGATGTATATGAGTTGTATTGCCTGCATGTGTGAAGTGCACCTGTGTTGTGCAATTTCCACGGAGGTCAAAAGAGGGCATTGGATCCCCTGGAACTGGAGCTATGAATGGTTGGGTTGTTAATCACCATGTGGGTGCTGGGAATCAAACCCAGTTCTCTGCCAGAGCAGGCAGTGCTTAGCTGCTGAGCCATCTCTCCAGCCCAAACATCTTTCAAGTATTTCTCAGCCATTTGTGTTTCATCATTTGAGCTCTCTGTTTAGTTCCTTCCCCCAGTTTTTAATTGTTTTTTTTGACACATATTTTTTGAGTTCTTTGTACATTCTAGATACTAACCCCTTGTCAGAGGTATAGCTAGTGAAATTTTTTTCGATCCTATAGGTTGGAAATGATGGTGTCCTTTGCTGTACAGAAACTTATAGTGTCGTGTGATAGCATTTCTCAAATTCTGGGCTTGAATGTTTGTGTTATAGGAGTCCCGATCAGTGCTTTCTTCTGCCTGTAAGTTCCAGTATATTTCTTACTCGCTCCTTTATCAGATTCAGAATATCAGATCTTATGTTGAGGAACCTTATCCATTTGCAGTTGAGTTTTATGCATGGTGAGACTGGGATCTGTTTTCCTTCCTTTACATGTAACTATCCAGTTTGACCAGCACCATTTGTTGAATGTGCTTTTTGTCCAATGTGTATTTTTGGCCTCTTTGACGAAATCAGATGACTGTGAGTGTGGGATTTAACAGGCATAAATCTGGGTCTTCAGTTCTATTCCATTGTTCAATATGCCCGTTTTTAAACCAGTACCATGATGTTTTTATTAATATAGCTCTTTGAAATCTTTGAAATCAGGGACGATGATGCCAACAGCAGCTCTTTTACTGTTCAGGATTGTTTTGACTATTCTTGGCTTTTTTGCCTCCATATGAAAGTTGAGATTACTGTTTCATTTCTGTGAAGAATTTTGTTGAAATTTTAGTGGAGATGGCATTGTATGTATAATTTGCTTTTGGCAGGATGGAAATTTTCAGACTATTTATCTTACTGATCCATGAGCACAGGAGGACTTTCCATCTTCTGGTATCTTCTTCAATTTTTCAACGTCTTAAATATTTATTATATAAATCCTTCACTTCCTTGGATAAATTTATTCCAAGATTTTTAATAATTTTGGGGGTGTTCATGAATTGGGTTGTTTTCCTATTTTATTTCTCAATATTTTTGTTGTTGGTATATAAGAAGGCTACTGATTTTTGCATGATCATTTTATAACTTGTTCCTTTGCTCGGTGTTTATCAGCTCAAGGAATATTATGGTGGAGTCTACAGGGTCTTTCATGTATAGAACCCTATCATCTGGAAATATATTTCCAACTTGTATTCCCTTTATCTCTTTCTTTGTCTTATTGCTGTCCCTGAAACTACAAGTAATACTTGGAACGGGAATGGAGAGAACAGACTTTCTTTTATTGTACCTGATTTTAATGAAATGCTTTCAGTTTCTTTGTTTTTATTATGATGGCGGCTGTGGGGTTGTTGTATGTTCTCCTAGTATTGTTACATGTCCCATATTCCTAGATTCCCCATGACTTTTGTGATGAATGGATGTTGGATTTTGTCAAAAGCCTATTTTTGTGTCCAAAAAGAGGATCGTCTGGTTTCTGCCTTTAGTCTGTTTATTTGGTGGATTACATTTACTGATTTTATGTTGAACTATTCCTGCATCTTTGGAGTGAAGCCAACTTGATCATGGTGGATAATCTTTTGATGTGTTCTTGCATCCCATTAGTATTTTATTGAGGATTTTTGTGTGTATGTTTATAAGAGATATTAACCTAAATTTTTCTTTGAGTCTTTGTTTTTTGTGTCAGAGTAAAATTGGCTTCTTTGAAGGAATTTGGGGATGGTCTATTGTCTTAGTTTGTTCTTCATTGCTGTGATAAAACACTCTGACCAATACCAACTTGGGGTGGAAAGGGTTTATTCAGTTTACATCTCCGAGGTTGCAGTTCATCAGGGAGCCCAAGGTAGGAACTCAGGGCAGGAACCTGGAGGCAGGAGCTGGAGCACAGGCCATGGAGGAACGCTGCTTACTGGCTTGCTCCTCTGGCCCTTGCTCAGCTTGCTCTCTTATCCAACACATGCCCACCTGCCCAGGGGTGGCACCACCCACAGTGGGCTGGACCCTCCCACATCACTCAACAATCAAGAAAATGCCCCACAGACATGGCTACAGGCCAGTCTAATGGAGGCAATTCCCTAGCTGAGGCTCTCTCAACCCAGGTGTGTCAAGTTGACACTAAAGCTGTTCAGCACATCTATCCTTTTCTCTTTTACATCATAATTTCAGGTATATTGATATGAGTTCTTTGAAGGTTTGGTAGAATACTTCCCTCAAACCATCTGGTCCTTAGATCTTTTTAGTTGGGAGACAATTGTATCTATCTTGCTGGATGTGATTGATATGTTAATATTATAATATGTCATTTTGATTTAACTTTGGTAGGCCATACATATCTGGAAAATTATCCAGTTCTTTTATATTTTATAGGCTA
>NW_008334095.1:723771-728313 GCF_000622305.1 Nannospalax galili | reverse complement strand
ATTTATTTATTATTTATATATTTTGGTCTTTTTGAGACAGGGTCTCCCTGTAGCCCCAGCTGTCCTGGAACTCATTATGTAGACCAGGGTGGCCTTGAATTCACAGAGATCCGCCTGCCTCTGCCTTTGAGTGCTGGGATTAAAGGCATGCACCACCATACCCAGCTAATATAGGTTTTTAAAATATGTCCTGATGGTTTTCTGAAAATTTTCAGTGTCTATTCCTTTTCAAATCTGAGTTTATTAATTTGGGTACCGTCTCTATTTCTTCTGGTCAATTTGTCTACAGGTTTGTCAGTCTTGTTAATATTTTCAAGGAGCCAAGTCTTCCTTCCATTGGCTGTTTGCACTGTTGTCTTCTTGTCTGTTCATTATCTCCAGCCTTGATTTTATAGATTTCTTCTGAAATACTCTTTGTAGGTGATGTTTATTCTTGTTTTCGTAAGGCTTTAAGACACGTCATTAAGTTATTTATGAGATGTCTCTAGTTTCCTGATGTGGGCACTGTACATTTTCCTTTTTGGACTGCCTTCCTTGTGGCCCATAGATTTTGGTATGTTGTGTTTTCATTTTTATTCAATTCTAGGAATCTTTAAATTTCCTTCTTGATTTCTCCTGTGATCCAATTTTCATTCAGTACTGTGCAGTTTAGTTTCCATGAATTTGTGCCCTTCTTTCCATTTCCATTGTTGTTGGTGTCTAGCTTAAATTTTTGTGTTCAGATAGACTACAGGATAGTTCCATTTTTCTGTCATTGAGTAAACTTGATTTACAACCTAATATTTTGGAGAATTTCCATGGGCTGATAATAAGTATTCTTTGTGTTTGTGTAGAATGTTATGTAAATTTGTCTGTTAAGTCCATTTGATTTATGGTGTTAACTCCAGACCGTCTCTGTTTAGTTTTTCTCTGGATTACTTCTCTCTTCGTGAATGCTGAAGTCCCTGATAATCGCTGTGTTGGATGCAATGTGTAATTTCAGATCCAATACAGCTTCTTTTACGAAGTTGAGAGGCCCTGTGTTTGCATATATATATGTATATACATACATATATATATGATTCTGGTATATTCTTGGCATAATTTTCCTTTAATGAATATGAAGTGACCTTCCTTATCTCTTCTGACTAGAATTAGGTTGAAGTCTATTTTATCAGTTATTAGACTAGCTACACTTACTTGTCTCTTAGTTCTGTTTGCTTGGAATACTTTTTCCCAATTTTTTACTTTAAGATGGTGTCAATCATTGATGGTGAGGTTTGATTCTTGAAGGCAGAAAACTAATAGTTCTCATTTTTTAATCCAATTAGTCTGTGTCTTTTTACTGTTGTGTTGAGACCATTAATATTGAGCCATTATTTTTATTAATTCCTGTTATGTTGGTGTTATAGTGCTGTTTTCTTACACTTCTTTTGTTTTACTGTTACGAAACTGTTTATTCTTTGTGCCCTCTTTGTGTTTAATCTTATCTTGAGGCTGAAGTATTTCATATATTATTCTCTGCAAAGTTGGTTTTTTGAATCTAAATTCTTTAAATCTTTTCTTATCATGGAAAGTTTTTCTTCTATGAGTAAAACTTACCATTTTGCTGGTGTGGGCTGAAATTTATGCTCTTTCATGACTTGTGTGACATTGGTCCATGTCTTCTGACTTTCATACTCTCCATTGAAAATTCAACAGCTATTCTGATGGGCCTTTCTTTACATGTGATTTTATTTTCCTTCTTGAAGTGTTCAATATCTTTTCTCTGTTCAGTACATTTATAGTGTTCTGACTACTGTGTGCCGTGGGGAGTGTTTTTCTTGTCTTATCTCATTGGGGATCTGTTTGTCTCTTGTACGTTCATATCACTTTCCTTAGATTTGAGAAGTTTTCTTGTATTATTTTGCTAAAAATACTTTCTGCTGTTTTGAACTGGGTTTCTTCTCTGCCTATACCTATGATTTATAAGTTTGATGCTATTTTAGTGTCCCAGAAGATGTGCATATTGTTGCTGGCTGTTTTAGATTTGGCATTTTCTTTGATTAAGCAATCAGTTTCCCTAATCCTGTCTTCGAGATATGATATTCTTTGGTTCATTTTCTTAGTTCTTTTTTATTCTTTCCACTTAGCTTTTTATTTGAATTCTCAAATTTTTGATGTAAGTTTTATTTCAGTTTGGCTATTCTTCAGAGACGCTATCATTTTATTGAACTCTAGCCTTGGGTCTTAAACTGTTTAATTATTTCATCAGCTGCGTTTTCATGGTCTTCAGTTTTTTATTCATATCCTCTTTGAGTTTGTTGAAGATATTCATTGTTGCTATTTTGAAATCATTGTCTTGCACATCGGCTAGGTTGCCGTTCTCAGAAAACACTACACTGGGTTACTAATTTCTGTCGGAAAGGTACCGTGTTGGTTCTTCACGTTTGCACGTGTTTGTTGAGGACTGAGCATCTGGGCTTGGGTCAGTACTTTTGTTTCTTGCTATGCTAAGTGACCTCAAATTTATTGAGTGGAGGTTTATATCTTTTTTGTTACTGTTTCCCCAACTTGTCTTGTTATGGCCCAGCTGAGAGATGCTTGGTGTCTAGTCTTGGGGCCACTTCATCCTGATAAGTGGATGGGGTATGATAAGTGGTCTCAGTTCATTTAGGGTTAGATGCAATTAAAAAATATTTTATTTATTTATTTTTACTCTGCGTATGAGTGTGTTGCTTGCTTGTGTGTATGTAAGTGTACCAGTGTTATGAATGTCCATAAAAGTCAGTCTCAGAAGGCTATCCACATCATAATGTATTTACAAAGCATTTTTAATGTATTCTGTGACAACTTCATATATATATATATATCCAAATATATATAATGCATTTTGATCATAATCACCCTCATGACTTTCCCTTGTTCCACTCCCAGTTCTATCCAACAAGTCGTTGCCTTCTACACAACAAGTTCCCCATCTACTCTTACGTCTGTTTTTTAGGGGGTGACCCACTGAATTTAATAAGGGTTGCTTGCATGATCATGAGTTGGGGTGATTTACTGGATCATGAGCGCCTTACAGTGGACTGCACTGCTGAAGGCAATGACTCCCCTCCCCCAATAGCCACTCGCTGCCAATGGTTTCAGGGAGGGTTAGGGTCTCCCCAGCCTTTGCCCCATTGCTGATACAATGTTGAAGGGCCCAATAGTGTGTGGCTCTTGTGCAGGTAACCACAACTGCTATCGGGTCTAGAGTACAAAGACCATGTCATGTCCAGGAAACAGCATTTCACAACACTCCTCCCCATCCCTCATTAAGAACTGAACACTCAGCAGTACTTATTCTCAGTCACTTGAGCAGTTATAGGTCTCAGCATCCATCAGTGTCCATTTTAAACAGAAGCTAAGAGAAAATACTCCTACCTTTAAGGCTATAGAAAAAGGGAGAAAATTGAGAATTTGAGCAAATAATACAATGTATAATGAACCGTTTGGTCAATTAATTCACCAAAACTTATTTTGGTAACTATAATTGTACAGAGTTTTCTGAAAATGATGCAAGTATTAGAGAAAAACACATCAATTATCCTATTCTTTATTTTCCATTCTGTTTGGAATTCAAATACAGGCAAGTTTATGTGGGAAGAATTAGAAGAAACGGAAAAGAGGTATTTAGTTGTTGAAGAAGAGAATAATCAGTAGCAAGAAATATCATTAAAGAAAGTCTTATGGAAGAAAATGTATAGCTGAATATTGAAATGGTGCTAAGATTTTGAGATAAGATGAAGAAAACATTTTATGTAGAGCAATTCTCTTCTTTACGGTGTCATTAGTTTATCACATAAATTGCTTAGTATTTTTTGTCTGGGAATTTGCAGACATCATTCCTAAATTGGTCTCGATATGGTGATTGGTGCATTACAAGTGAGTAACAACAGTAAATAATTCATAATCAAATCTCCCTTGCAGGCATAAGTAAACATATAAATAACTGTAATAAATTAGAAGGGAACATGATGACTTTGATTTGATTGACAAAACTACCTGACGCTTTGTCTCCAGGGAGACATCATCAAGCGCAGAGCAGATTATCCACACAAATTAGACCTGCCTGCCCGACTTTGTTCTGAAGCTCAATTAACTTTGAAATTTAAAAATGCTTTGGGGAACCAGGTTTAGGCTGGTAATAAGAACAGCTGCTAGTTTAGTTTTAACCACAAAATGAGGTATTTAAAAATTTATCTGCATAGATCACGATAAACCAATATGAAACTAATCTTTAAGGAAATAACTAAAACATAAGAGACAAACATAAAATCTCAAGGATTGTTAGGTATTTTATTTCCTTTAAAAATTATTCTTTTGTGTCCAGTTTTCTTTAATATTTTTCTAGTCATCTGTCTATAAGTATGTTTTATTGGCATAAAAATTTCAGTCTTATATGGACATACTTTTTATAAGCATAGAGGTACTTATTTTCTGTCAAAATAGAGGAAAAGAGAAACTGATGTTCCTGCAAAACTATTTTTATATTTTATAAAGCAAGCCACAATGAACCATTTAAACCTGGCCATTCTCCTA
>NW_008334095.1:635579-723508 GCF_000622305.1 Nannospalax galili | reverse complement strand
CTATCTATCTATCTATCTATCTATCTATCTATCTATCTATGTATCTCATCTAATCTATCATCTATCTATCATCTATCTCTATCTATCATCTATCTATCTATCTATCTATCTATCTATCATCATCATCTATCTATCTATTTATCTATCACCTATCAGTATCTACACATAAATCTCCAGAATGATTTTAAAGCTATCTTTCATGTTGCATCTTATTTCACTTACCCACGTATTTTTTCCATGATCATATCACTAGACAGTAAATTGCTATTTACAGTGTTTTTCTTTTTCATTCCTTTACTCATTTCATGTGGTACCTTTTCAAAAATTTCTGTTTGGATTTTATTTTGGAGCCAAATTGCTGTATCTTATCATGTGAACATGTTCAATTTTATGGAGTAGTACAATATTGCTTTCAAAGTATTTTACCTCCTTATACTAATATCAGCAGTATATACCTGTTAAAAGCATCTTCAGTGTTTGTAACTTCAAGAACTAATGAGACTAGGTATGTGTGGGACTTCTTGTAGACTTAGCTGAAGGCATTCAGCATTATAAGTGTATTGTTGTCACAAACGTTTTACTCCCTGTGAAATTCCTGTTTGCATTTGCTTTAGGTTTAGAGGTCCTCTTCTCTAAGTTTTTGTCTGTGTTGGTACTACATCACTTTCCTCTCATGTGGCAACAGATTCCTTAACCTTTTTTTTTTTTTTTTTTTTGAGACAGGGTCTCTTTGTAACTCCTCAGCTGTCCTGGAATTCGCTATGTAAACCGGTTTGACCTTTATCTTATGGTTATCCACCTGCCTCTGCCTCCCAAGAGCTGGGATTAAAAGCTTGCACCATCATGCCTGGCTAAAATATTCTATTTTTAAGAAGAAGAATGAAGAATAGAGCTTACATTGAGAATAAAATAAAATAGTCATCATTTACTGAATCAGTTTTGAAATTGAGTGCTTCGGAGTTTTAACTGTTTATCGTAAAATCAAGCTCACAATGGTCCTTTCATGAAGCATTTAGTTATATGTTAAGCACTAACAAATATTGCATATTATTATGAATGTTTCCTTATTATAAAACCAAACATCTAGTACATGAAACTTTAAGCCCTGCATTCTAAATCACTATGAACAAGATGTTTTGTATCAGGTAATTTATTCTTGTGATGGGGAACCTTTGAATAAATAGTGATGATAATATTTCTTAATAGCTGTTTCCTACCACATACTGCACAGGAAACATCATTAAGGGTTGGATTCATTCATAACTCATCATTGTACAAGTCCCAGACTTAATGATATTTACAGAGAACCATAAATTATTTTACATGTGAATATTCCGCTACTTGCATAATTTTATTTGGCTCTATGTTCTGCATGTTATTGTTTTAAAAGAAAGACATCCCATCAATGCTACATCTTCAGTGATGACAGGGCATTCTAACGGCCCCACTTCAGAAGATCAAATGGCACCTGTTATAGTAATTTAATGACGTTTTTCTTCGATAAAATGGGTAACAACAACGTGATACCGAGTACTCATTTTACCCTTCGTCCCTGGATAGCGCCTCGGGCTGCTTGGGTGCCAGCGCAGCAATGCGCACTCCTGCTGGTGCTGTGTTGCCCTTGCTGTTGTTATAGTTAAAGTACTGAGGCCTGAACTAGGGTCATTGAGCTTTTTGCTTTTCTCCAAATAGTAACCAACATCATGAAAGTGTGTTTGTTCTGGGCTGGTGATTGCTGCCAAGCCTGATAACCTGAGTTTCATCCCACCCACACACATGGTGGAAGAGAGAACTGACTCCTGAAAGCTGTCCTCTAACCACACACACACACACACACACACACACACACACACACACACACACGCACACACACACTAAATGAATGAATAAATAAATTTAAAAACCAAAAAGAGAAATGAAAGAAAATATATATTTTTTATTAAGCTATTTTTATGTTTTTGAGAATTTCATACATATTATATTTGCATTATTTCTGTGTTTCTAAGCCCTCTCCAACTCCTCCTTTATGTCCTTTCTTATCACTCACAATTTATTGTCCTTTTCTTTGATTATTATTGTTACACACACACACACGTATAGAATATGGTTCAGTGAGTCCATTTAGTGGTGCTTATAAGTGCCTGTATTTGGGTCTGTGCACTTGCGATTAGATAGCCTCTTAGGGAGCTAGTCCCTGGAGTAAATTGATTCTTTCTCCATCAATATTCATTGATTGCCCGTAGCTCTCCATTTTGAGATGGAATGCCCATGAAAATTTTCACACCCATATTGGCACGTCAACTGGTTTTGTGATCATGTAGATATTGCTAAGCTACCATACTGTGGAGATTTCATTGATATGGCTTCACTGTCATGTCTAGAATTCAGTTAGCTTGCAGCAGGTGTCTTGTTCCTCTGGCTCTTACATTCTTTCTGCCTCATTTTCTGCAATACTCCCTGAGCCTTGAGTGTACAAGTTGCAAAGTAGATGCATCATTTAGGGCTGGGCACCTCAAAGTCACTTATTCTCTACATTTGACCAGTTGTGGAACTTTCTAACAGTCTTCATATGTTTCAAGATAAAGCTTCTTTGATGAGGAGTGAGAAGTATATTTGTTTGTAAATAGAAAGGGCTATGACAAAAGTAGGTTTTTCTCCTGAGTGTATGCCATCTCTAGTCATGTGTACTTATATAAGCTCACAGTACCACACATGAGTTCCGTCCCATTGAATGGGCCATAGGAGACCTGTTGATAAATCCACAGATAAAGCTGCCAGTATTGCTAGGGTCCACAAATAAGGAGGAAAATGGTTCTTTCTCCTGATTTTGGTTTACATCACTCAGTATGATACTTTCTTGCTAGAAATGGAAACAACCTAAATGTCCCTCAACCAGTAAATGGTAATGAAAATGTGTAACTTTTGTGCAATGGAGTTCTACGTGTAAAAGAAAAAAAATCATGAAAATTTCAAGTAAATGGATAGAACTACAAAAAACAAAAGAAAACATGAGGCTTTCAGAAGTCCCAATGTGGTGCAGAGGCCTGAGGGATTCCTGGAGGTCTACTAGTCTACAGTCTGCAATAGAATCTGAAGACGTTGATTTGACTATTGGCGAAGGAATGCCACAGCAACAAGATGAACTCAGCAATGAAAGAGAAGGCAGGCCACAAGTGCAGTCTTCCTGCAACTGTGATATTCTATACAGGTAAACTCAGACTATCCTGTAAGCCAATGTAATAAAGTTCTGTTCCTGTAGAGAACCCTGATTAGTGTAAATATTGCATGACTCTATTCTTTTAAAATGAGAAAAGACCTAGATTTTGATGAAAAGTTTGAATCTTCGGCACAGTTGCATGTATCAGTACTAGGTTACATTTTGAAGGTTTTATCAGTATTCTGAAGATGTAGAACTCTTTTCCTATATTTCTGAAATTTTTAATGTTGTGTTTTTCATATTGAGGGTTTTGTTCGGTTGGAATTGTTTTCTGGTGCATAGTAGGGACAGTCTTTACATGAAATAATGCTTTAAATTAAATAGTTCAGATTTCTGCATGTGGAAGAATGAAATGAGACCTCTACCTCTTACCAAAAAGTAACTAATAGATTAAGAACTTAAGTGAAAAACTCAAAACTATCAAATTACTAGGAGGAAACATAGGGAAAGTACTTCAGGACATTGGGGCTGACAGGAATTTTTGTTTGTTTTAAATAGGGCCTCAAAAATTCAGAAAATAAAAGCAACAACTAGGGTTACATGAAATAGAATTTTTCCTATAAATCAAAAGAATTATCAACAAAGTAAAGAGAAAATAAGTATTAATGATACTATTGACCAAGGGCTAATACATGGTATATAAGAAATTTAAAAACTTGAAAGCTAGACTGATAGCTTAGTTGGTAAAGTGCTTGACACAGAGGTATGAGGACCTGAGTTCAAATCCCCCACTATGCAGTAAAAATCGAGGCTAGGCGGCACACTCCTTTAATTCCAGAGCTGAGGAAGTAGTGATAGGATAGTAGCCAGTTTTTCAGAACTGATGAAGAGAGAGAGATTAAGGAAGACACATTGGAAGGCGCATGTACATACACAAACACAAGCGCGCATGCACCAGTATGCACACGTACACATGCACAGGGACTCAGACAACACACACATTAAAGAAGGGGGAAATTAAATAGCAGAAACCAAATTGCCACATTAAAGTGAACAATAGAACCAAATAGTCTTTTTTCAAAGGAAGATATTCCAGTGGCCAAGAAGTGCACGGGGAAAATACACAAGCTCAACCATAACCAAGGAAACACAAATAAAAGCCATGAAAGGTATTTCATTACAGGAAAACGGCTTTTACTAAGTGACAACAGACAACGTGCGCTGGCTAGGATGTGGAGAAAGGGACTTCAGTGTGTTGTTTTTGGGAATGCATATTGCAAAAATAGCACGGATGTTCCTCAAAGTACCAAGAACGGATTTGCCATATGATCAAGCAGCTCTTCTCAGTTTATATTGGAACTGGGGTCAATTTTAAATGACAGCTTGATACAACCTGGTACCCCCTGGGAATGAAGAACCACAGCTGAAGAATTCCCTTGAATAAACTGTCCTGCAGCCATCTCATTGATGATATGCAGGAGAGCCCAGACTGCTGTGGGTGGCACCATCCTTAAGCTGGTGTGTCTAGGCTATATGACAAGAGCCAGGAGTAAGTGAAACGGTCAGTGATCCGTTCTTGCCCTGACTCCCCACAGTGATGGACTGTTACCGGGAGCTGTAAGTTGAAATAAACCTTTTCCTTCCCAAGTTGCCTTTGATCAGAGTGGCTTATCACAGCAACAGAAAAGCAAACTAGTACAATACCCAAAGGAATGAAATCAGTGTGTCAGACATTAGCACTCCCATATACACCACAGCACTATTCAGAACAGTCAATAAATGTCACCAGCCAAGTGTCCATGAAGTAATGAATGGAATTTTTTGCTATTTGGTTATAAAATGATTGAAATCCTATCATTGGCAGCCACATTCATGGAACTGGAGATCATTTTGTTAAGTGGAATAAGCCAAGCATAGAAAAAGTACTGCATTTAGAAGATGTGGACCCTAAAAAGTTGATCTCATAAAATTGAGACTCAATGAGGATTCCCAGAGGCTTAGGAGGGAAAGATAGGAGATGTCCCTCAATGGGCATTATGCTACCAGCAGGAAGTTCTGTTGTGTTATTGTAGAGCGAGGTGATAAAGCTACGATGGTGCATAACATATTGCAAAGGCTGGAAGAAAGGATTTCCAATGTTTTCACCACGAAGAAGCATAATAATAAATGTTGGAAGAAAAAGATATATTTATTATAATTTAAACATTATACAGTGTGTGCATACAATGAAACATCACACAGAACCCTGAAATTATGTACAACTTTTATGCTTTTATGCATCAGTTGAAAAGATGAATTTGATTGAAAATTGTGAAAGCTGTGTATATTATACAATCATTAAAATACAATATCCAAAAGATACAGTCCAATTGCTTCTTTAGGCAGTAGAGGCTTGTGGTATATTTAATAGCGTACCTACTCTAGCATTGTGTGAGGACCTAGTCAGCACTGATCATGTGATCAATTTTGTCTTCAACAAGCTTCCATGCCTATTATAAAACTTTCCAAATCAGATTGAATTGCAAGAGACAATGCCTATCATGACTGTGGGCCAATGAACCAGGATGCTTCTGGTCTTCCTTTATTCTATTCTATAGGTTACTAGAAAGACATTATTTTGCTTACAAGTCAGAAAGAAAGAGAAAGACAGAAAGAAAGGAAGAAAGAAAGGAAGAAAGAAAGAAAGAAAGAAAGAAAGAAAGAGAAAGAAAGAAATTTTTTCTTGCAATCTGGGGAAACATTAAGTAAACTACTACTCTGGAGATGGCATTATAAATGGTTAGCACAGTTGTGTTGAATGAATTGCTATGTTTACATTGTTTTATTCAAGCTTTATCTTCTATTATGAAACAATGAAATGTGATTAATAAATCACCAGTTTATTTTCCTTGTTTGATTTTAAAATGCTTCAGCATACTTTAGCATATCATTTATAGAATAGCAAATATCTCTAATGTATAACATTAATAATCGGTGATAGACTTTATAAGAAATATTATATGTGTTGCCAAGAAAAGTTATGTACAAAGAGAACAAATCAACAGTTTGGGAGTTGTTTGTTCCTGAAGCCTGAGGCCTTCTGGTTGACTGAAGTATCTTTACCCTAGTTGAATCTCTGTACTTGGGGAACATTTTTTAAATTTATATCTGTTTTTATTTTCTGCAGCTACGCATGTGCACCCATGCCAGAAGAGGGCATCAGAGCCCCTGGAACTGGAGTTACGGACAGTTGTTAGTTGCCACATGGGAGCTGGGATCCAAACCCAAGTCCTCTGCAAAAGCAGCCAGTGTTCTTAACTACTGAGTCATCTCTCCAGCACCACAGAAAATTGCTTTTTTTTTTCTTTTTACATTAACAGTTTGCTGAGTTTAAGAGATTAACGACATATATGTTGTGTTCTGAGAGACCAGAAAATCAAATAGGTTAATTTCTTTTGTTTGTTTTATCTGAGGGAGAAGTGAAGTTTGGGGAAAAAACAAAAGTTTGACAAACTTTCCAGAAAATACGACTTAAAAAAAAATTAAGTCATCAAATAAAAATTTCAAAATACCCAATTGAATTTCTAGAATGAAAAAAGAATATTACACAAGGAGTTGGGGGAAGTTGGAGGAATGACGGGTGAATATATTAAAAAGACATTGTATCTATGTATGAAATTCTCAAAGAATTCATAAAATATTGCATTAAAATATAGCACAAAAAAGTCAAATTATTTCTCTAAAAATAATTTAATATTTTAGTAAGATTTTTATATACATGTAATACATATAATACATATTTAAGTATTAAAATATCTAAGAATTCAAAATTTATTGCTTTCTGATTTTACAGTTATGAGATAACACATACTCTATTACTTCCAAAGCCAGACAGTAGCAGAAAACCAGAACAGTAGCACCATAGTTCTTCCCCTAATTGACTATCAAACGGTGTAAGAAATGTGTTTCCAAATAGAATTCCATTTTCTAAGTAAGAGTTTTGTTTTAATTAAACAAAAATAACCACAGCCAGAGCATCTAAATACTTTTTAAAGTTAGGAGCTATTTGGATTGATTTGTAATATTCCACATTTTTCAATTCGTGGCTTTATAGTTTTTTAGTATATTAGGAATCAAGCACTTTCTGGCATTAAGGGACTATGTGAGACATTTTCAGGTAAGGAGGCAGAGGACACAAGATTGGAAAGAGGTGAATTTGCTGAGTCCTCTCAACCTTGGGTGGTTTCCTGAAATCCTTCACTCCATCATCAGCATATGCCTCATCATACTGTCCTGCTTTCTTAAAGGTCTAAATTCTCATTGATCAGCACCTCAGATTAAGATTTTCCATCTAGTCGGGCGTGGTGGCCCCATCCTTTAATCCCAGCACTTGGGAGGCAGAGGCAGACGGATCTCTGTGAGTTCGATGCCAGCCTGGTCTACATAGTGAGTTCTAGGACATCTGGGGCTACAGGGAGACCCTATCTCAGAAAGACAAAAAAAAAAAATCCATCTCTATAACGTGCCACTATAATTTTTAAAAATAGGATGGCAACTTAATAATAAGACAAGACTCAGATTTACAAACACGAGCACGTGAGTACCTTTCAGCTAAACGTGAGATGGCTGACTGAAAGCTGTGCATGGCAGACATAGGGTGTGTTGAAGGGGAATGACCTCAGGGCTTTCAGTAGCGGATTCCTCTTAATGTGGAAGTACAAAACACGGACAAAAGCTAAGAATTCATCTCATGTTTGCAAATTCATACATGTTCGGTCTATTTCTGCCCTTTGGCCACAAGTTTTGTGCCTTCACATATATTTAAGAAAATGAAAACAAGCTTATCGAGTCAAATTTGCATTGCCCGTGTACTCTTAGGAAGCATGGCTGACCCACTAGGCACCAGGGTCTTAAAGAAGACTGACCCCCCTCTCCCAGCCATCTATCGACAATCGCTTCTCAGCCATGGGTGGGACCTCATGCCTACCTTCCCTCTGCATGCTGGGAGTTTTGCCTGACCTGAGCTTGAGCAGGTCTTATGCATGTGGTCACAACTCCTGTGAGTTCACGTGTGTACCTGCCCCTTCCACCCTGTCCAGAAAGCCCTGTTTCCTTACAGCCATCTACCATCAACGTTGGGTGGGTAGGAATGAGGGGCTGGACCAGGGAGGAGCTGGGATATGGGAGTAAATGTGATGAAAATAGAGTGCATGAAATTCTCAAATAGCTAATAAAAATTTAGTAGTTAATCATATAAAAGCCCTATTGCTTTATGAGAAAAAAAGAGAGAAAAAGACAATGTTTTTCCTTGAAACTTTTTTTTAAATGTTTCTCTGACAAACTTTACAGTGAGTGATAATGCTTACTGCCTGTCTAACTGGCATCTGTTATGTCCTAACACTTGGGATTTTGTTTCAGACAACATCATACTACTGAAACTCCCCCAAACATAGACAACACCATCCACGTTTTTCTTACTGTATGTACAAGTCTTTTGTTAGGTAGAACCAGTAGCTGTTTACAGTGACTGTGATAGGTTGTCGTCTCTCCAGCAAAGCATGCATGATGGGTACTCAGTTCCCAACACCCCAGACTCACTCATATTAACCATTCGTGTTTTCATGGCGTATTACGTGTTAAGAGACACTTCCAGTGTTTTAATGGTCATTTCTGTGTGCTGTCTTGGTTCATTTCCTGTAGGTTGACTAGCTTTCATTTTTTGCTTATACATTTTCGGTAAATTTGGACTACTAGCCCATGAAGTTTTCTCTTTATTATTGTGGTTTGTTTGGAAGAGTTCCTCAACTGTCCACATATAACTATTTGTAGCACATTGCTCTTCCACTGATGCAACATTATCGGATGACTCCCGTCTGTAGCTCCACAGTCTCCTTGCTGCACGCGTTCCCATTCATTACCGACCCAGCCATCTTTGCACATGCATCACTTGACAGCACCTTGCAGCGCTGGCTCCTACTCTGTGTGGTAGGGACACTTCGTGGTTGGTGGGAACTTAATCAGCATGCACACTTTCTGCACAGACCCATGGTTAAACATCCCCCTCCAATGAAAAAAATAGAAACCTCTGCAGTTTCTGCCTCTGTCTCTGAACAGCTTTGAGGCACATTCTGCACAGTTCCTATAGACTCGGTGAAAGGATCAAGTCGTGATCAGAATATAGCAACAATATTTGTGACAGACTCAAATTCATCTAGCCCCTCATTCATTCTTCTCAGACACCACATCTGCTCCCTAAGTTTATTCCCCAAAATGAAATGAACATATTTGTGTCTTTATTTTAGGATCTGTGAATTTTTGGTTGTTGTATTTTGTTTGTAGTTTTGTTTTGTAAAGGAACTTGGGTTTCTTGTTTATATCTCTGTTTTGAAAAGAGAACTCAGGCTATGACATATAATAACACAGGAATTCTAGCACTTAGACTTTCAGAGTAAACTCCTAAAAACTATCAATCTCCAGTCAGCAATAAGGACCTAATTAATTACCAGTAAAAATGTAGGTGATGACGGCACAGTGTAGTAAGATCACCATTATACACACTCTAATTGATGGTGACTGTTGCTGAGGAATAGGGCGAATGCGCTGGTGGCACTTGTTTGGTTGGGAGCAAAAAATGATACCAAAGTTAGCTAGGTTTATTAATGGCTCCTGAAAAATGAAGTAGCAGCTATAGATGAACAAAGGAACAACTCAAAGCATTGAAACAAGCGTCAACTTCCCCTGTCTCTCTTTGCCTTTTATCTTTCCGTTTCCTTTGTCTTGGTACTGAAGATGTAGTCTTAGGCCTAACACATGCTTGGAAAGCTCTCCACTGTGAGCTACATACCCAGGTGTTATGTGACTCAGCTTGGCCTTGAATTCATTTATGTAGCCCAGGATGGCTTTATAGTGATTCTTATTTTATGTGTACACAAAGCAAACAGTTAGGAAAGCCAAAGGGGCTCTTGGATCAAGCTGCAGTAGTAGTAGAGCTGCCTGTGCAGATCTCTGTAAAACTCAAGACCCTAACAGAGGTAGAGAGGAACAATATAGCTTGAAATAGCAACACTTGTGTGGGCTAAAGACTCGTGAGCTGTCACATGCCCTGAGCCCTCTATGGTGGTGGTAGTAACTCTCTTTCTGCAGCTCTCACCTAGAAGCATTTTAGAGAACTCATCAACTCCCACAAGACATTTATTCTTTTCAAGATTTATCTCATTTTGTAGCACCAAGACAAATAAGAATCACACTACAACAGGAAACCACTAGGAAAGCACAGTGCACTCTGTCATGGTTCTCTGCAGAAACAGGAGCAATGGAAGAAGATATGTTTACAGTAGCTTCCAGAAGTCCCTAAAACCAGCCAGGTTCACTATACCCCTCCCTCCTCAATCATATGTAAGTAAGTGGCAAAGACTGCTAAGAGGCACCCTCAGCCCAACACGGAACAACTGGAAGAGGTCGACTAGCCAAGCTACCTGAAGGAAACAGAGACCAGCTGAGCTGCCTGGAAGGGGAGCAGACCACTGAACCACCCAGAAGAGACACTCTCCAACCTGTCAAGTTGCCAGCAAGGAGTGCATTGAGCTCCAAGTTTCCACCTTTCAAGAACCATCACCCATGCTGGGGTGGGCTTTTGTTAATGCAGCTATATTTGAGTAATATCTGTTCTTGTAAGTAACCCTTTACTCATATTCCTCTAAGTAATCACAATAAAACTCATTGGTGAATGAGTTGCAATTATATACTATTCTTACTTTGATCTGTCACTGCTTCCCTATCTGGGGTGAGTAGACATTTGTTCAAATAACCCCCAGTAATAGTGTCATACACAGTCACACACATTTATGGTGGGTCTTCCCATTTCAATGAACTTAATCAAGACAATCCTACACAGATGTACCCAGATGCCTGCTTTATGGACTATTCTAGATCTTGTCAAGTTTGCAATCAGTAGTAGCTTTCATAATTCCTCAGGAGGAAATACATATCCACTTGCAAATAAAGGTAAGATCTGACTAACGTGCTTTTTACAGTCAGGGGATAAAAATCAGAGTGAAACATTTTTCTTAGATAAGGCTAAGTGTCAGATAAAGCTACATGAAGGAAGATCTTTTGACATGGGAGTAAATAAAGTAGCAGTTATCCCGGTAAAATACGTTATACTGATAATGAAGATCTTGTGTTGTAAAGATAGGTTGTATATACGGAACACGTGAGATTCACTGGTATTTCTTTTTTTTTTTTTCTTTTTTGTTCCGTACCCAGTACTAACGTTAAAGAGACAGCTACAACAGCCTCAGTCTAGACTTCAACTTCATTCCACTGAATTTTCTGTGAGAATTTGTTACGATGGTGGAGCATAAAGATGACTAATGTTGACTCTGTTAAAGGTCTAGTTGCCCAGGCAGGTGCTGTCTCTTTCTTGTATGAAGTATTTAAAAAGATGCCAGGAGGAAATTGTCTGTGGAGTTTTGTGACACTGGACTTAATGGAGGGCACGAATCTACCTTAATAGCACTTGAGATGAATAAACCAATAGTGGTGATAAAAGCCCGATTCCTGAAGTTTCAGGGCCATTCAGAGTTCAGCCATGATTGAGTAACTGTAGTTTCATATTAACTTTACTTCATTGTAAAGAGATATTCTGAGGGAAGTGTTATATTATGGGAATATTAATTCTTACCCCCATTGTAGAATAGTAGTTCAATTTCCTATGGGTGATTAAGATGAATTACCTTGACCAGTATTTTTTTCACTATTTGATTCAGAGACTGAAGTCATCAGATACCAGTCTTAACTTCTAGTTCAATGGAATCCTTGTTTTCCTAGTGGAAACACTCTCCACTTGATAACTAAGGCCTCTAAGCCAAAAAAGCATAAAATGTGGAGACATAAAACAAACGTTTTGTTAGTGGGTCTTTAGGGGATAAGAAGGAGTGATACAACTCTTATTTCCAGACTAATCCAGGGCCTGGTTAAAGCAACAACAGTATATATCCAATGCTGATTCTGAGAACGCAACACAGCCTCCTTAAGAAATCTGCACCAGGCCAAGGGTTCACCACCTATTTAGTTCTGTAAAGGAATTTTAAAGGCATTTCTACCATTCTGACAATCCAGCTGCTTTAGGATGTAGGTAAAACCAGTGAACCCAATCATCATGACTTGTTTTCCATTTCATTTGTTATCTAGCGAGTGCCTTGATCAGAATCAGTGCTGTGTGGAATATCAGGACAAGTCATCCTTAGTAGCTGGGTGGGCGTTCTGAGGATTGTGCCAGGCTGGATACTTAGTGTTGACCTCTGCATTTGGTTTATTAAGTACCTATCAATCAGCCTTGATGAATGGAAGCCCATATTGACAGCCCATTATAAGCTATATTATTTCCACCATTGTTCATGAGTACATTAGCGATGACAGGAAGTCACTGAAGAATATTCAAAGAATGAGTAGCCCAGACCCTTGACAATTAGACTACCCCTTAACTGAATTCAGCATGTAGTATATATTTATATGATCCCCAATCATTCACACATATTTTTGTCATGCAGACAGGCATGTCCACACTCCTTCACATTTCCTTGTCAATTCTCCAATCATATTCCTTCTGAGACCCTGACCACCAAACCACACTATTGGCACGACCCAGGGCTTTGTATCCTTCTAATTACATGCCTTGACCATTTCCTTTTCTAAACAAAGTCAGTAGTCAGTGTACTGCTCAGAGATCTGCACACCAGGAAGACATCACTATCAATCTCTAAGGATGCTACATCTTTCCACTTATGAATGGAGTCTTCCTATCAGGAAGAACTATTCATACACCAGGCATAAGTGTTCTCTTCTTTTACCAACTAATTGTAACAGGAAACTCCCCATAAAGTCAAAGTACAGACTGAGAGAGAATAATGAAGTAAAGACCATTAGAGTTTGATACACTATATTACAAAATTTACTTGTGCCTTTAAGTTGCAGTCTGATCTTACCACATAGCTACTACTTCTGTGTGATGATGGCATCCTTTGGTATACACTCAACTTTATGGCTTCATGGTTAACAGAACACCTAATTAATAACAAATATCTCAGGATCCATGGTAATATTGATGGATAATATTTAAGAATTCAGTTCCTAATAATGCCAGTATCAGGCCAAGAGTGATTTTGAAACAAAGAAAGTAGCAGGCAGTGAATATAGTTCAATGGTACAACACTTGTTTACATGCTTGAGTACTTGAGTTTGATTCCCATAACACTAATAGACATGCACGCACACACACACAGATGCACACACGCACACATGGATGCACACATGCACACGTGCGCACACACACGTAGTAACGTACAAGGAATGGTAGGGCTCTGTTCCCAAGTCCTATGGGGCTAAGCTGTGATTTACCCTTGAACATCTTGTCAAAGACTCCAAACTGTATCCCCATTTGCCACTGATGCTTCCAACACAACTGAATTGCTGAACAACTTGAGTCAAGTGGCACAGCAGTCAGGAAGCATTCAAGAGCCTTTGTTTGGTATGGGATCCAGTCCAAATTAGCAACGTTTGAGTATGGAGGCATATTGACTGGACTAACATAGTCAACAAGAGATGGAAGGTCTGTAAAATCCAGACACCCACTGCATAATATGCCTCTTTTGTTTGCGGGAAATAACAGATACAACTAGTAATCTTTCACACTAAAAGGAATTTCATGTCATGTATTACTAGATCCCTTGGTATTCCATTAACATAGAAGCAGTCTGCTTTTTTTGTCAGATTTATTTCTCATCTGGAGAACAAAATTTGTCTCATCAGTAAGTCCAAGGAATTTGCTGCTCTTTCTGAGAGGAGTGAGGGAAGGAATTGGGGTGAATATGATCAAATATATTATATGAAATTCTCAGAGAATTAATAACAATAGTTTTTAAAAAACATTTTATTTCTTATTTTTATTTTATGTGTATGACTATATTGCCTGCATGTATGTGAGTGCACCTGTGTCGAGCAATGCCACGGAGGTCAGAAGAGGGTTTCGGATTCCCCTGGAACTGGAGTTAAGGACGGTTTGTAGTTGCCATGTGGGTGCTGGGAATCGAACCCAAGTCCTCTGCAAGAGCATTCAGTGCTCTTAACCACTGAGCCATCTCTCCAGCCCCATAAGCAATGGTTTTTATAAAGAAGTTGTTACTTTTTACTCTCTGGGCCTGGTCTATAAAGTTATCAATGTAATGGAAAGGTGTGGCAGGTTTGGGGAGAGAGTTGATCAGGACTACAAAGAAATACATAGTGATATAGGACTGGAAAGTCGATCTTCCTCAGGGGAACAGTGAATGTACATTGTAGCCTCATCAGATTCTAGTGATTTTCTTAACAGGTATAGATAAAAATGTGTTTGCTTTATCAATAGCTATATAACACTGGGCTAGGATGTAGTTCAGTGACAGACCACTTACCCAGTGTAACAGAGGACATATTTATTTGCTACACCACATCTGGTGTAGCAGCTGTAATTGGAGTCACCACCTGGTAAACCTTACAATAATCCACTGTCATCTGTAAAACCTATCATCCCTCATTCCTAGCCAGAGGCTAACTGGAATGTGGGATTCAGCACCTCTATACCTGTCATGTCCTTGATAGCAGCACTAAACTCTTCAACCCCCCCAGGAAGAGAGCGTTGCTTTTAGATTACTTGCCTAGATAGAATCTGTCTTAGTGACTTCCTATTAGTTCTCCCTCCCACAGTGTCCTAACTACAGAGGATAAAAAATCGATATTGAAATTCTTTCAGCTGGTGAGTATTCATACTGCAACTACACATCCCCAAGCTTCAAAATAATTACAGGATGTGTTTAGGAATCTACCAGTATCACTAGGTTCTAAAGTCCACTGCCTCTGTCCACTAACCATTACTCTGAGTGGTGCTTAATTGGGATGTTTCTCATCTCCTGGAATTAGGGTTTGTCCAGAGATGGTGTCCAGTGGTCCTCGAAAGTACTGGTTATCTAATTATCTCTGCACTTCTTTCCTCTATGACCTAAGAAAATGTTGCCGATGCCACTGGAAATGACTAGAACTATGAATAGTATGGATTTTGGGTTGTATAAAAGGATCTTTTCCTCAAGACCTTGATTCAGGTCAGAATCTTGTTCATTTAACTCTGAGATTTTTCTATCTATATAAATCAGAACATAGTGGGATTTTTACCTATTTCATGTTTGAGATCGCTATTAATAACTACCTAATCCAATAGATCTCTGTGAGTTTTGGTAATCTGATTGCCGTCATGACTTTATTACAGGTACCAAACACCTGTCTGCCTTAGTCAGATGGATTGCCATAACAAAATACCATAGACTGCATGGATTTTTATTACACATATTTATCGCAACTGTGAAAGTCAGAAGTTTAACATCAGATTCCGGAACATTAAGATCTCGATGATAGCTCTGTCCTGCTTTGCGATGGCCATCTTCTCACTGTGTGCACACATCGTCTTTCTGTTGGCGCGTGCTCAGAGAGGGTACAAGACTTTTGTACTTCTTTCCTTATTAAGGCGCTGGTCCCAGAGTGAAGCTTCCATCCACACACGGTTACAGAACTTGTTACTCTAAAGGCTTAGTCTCTGCTCACCTTCACACAGTGGATATGGCATCCACATCTACATTTTAGGAGAGTACATTTAGTCCTTAACATTGTCCTTGATGACTGGGTGCCGCCCCTTAGCTTCACCAATTAGTCTCAATGTCTATGCACTTCCAGGAAAAATTTTTTTTTGATTCACTATAGTTCTTATTATAAGATCTGCTCTACAGAAAGATTAATCCCAGAGACCTTTCAAGGATGCTGAAACTTCCATTACTTATAAATTTCTCACAGGTGTATAAAGTGTGTCATCTAGATCCTGAATGGCTGAGCTAGTTGGTTTTAACCTACACATACATGTATTCTAAGAACATTCTGGTCTCTCTGAAATTTTGAATCTCTTCCTCTGCCTTAAAGTGAGACCTATCTGGCACTTCTGTCTCTCTTATTGTGGACTCTCTTTTGGTTCATCCAAACAAGCGAATAGTTAAAGACTCTCATAATTTCTCAAAATGAAGGATTAGATGCAAAAAATGTATCTCTGCTTGATGAGGCTGTGCCAATGAGTTCAGCTTCATTCAACTTCATGCTTCAGTTCTGACGTATATCCCTCAGATATCGGTCTGCATAAAATAAGAAAGGCAAACAGTTCTTTCAGAGCTTAGCATGTGTTCTGCTGGGTTATATTCTAACTTGTGAGGGGAATGGTGGGACTTGAATACTGTGTCTATACGCAAAGAGGAGTGGTTCTTTCGGCTCCTGAGGGGGCTCCCCATTGCGTTCTAGGGCAACTGTATCAGGGGAAATCCTCACAGTTATTCAGGCAATGTAGCATTAATCTCTTTAGAAGGAAATGGGAGGAACTTCTTCATAGAGTGAGTAGACCTCTTCCATACAGAGTGACAGTACTGCTTTTAATAATGAAGGCCCATCTGAGTTAAGGGCTCAGGATTTCCAGTTTCATCCTAGTCCTCCTATACATCTCCATTTCAACCTTTAGGATTCCACTCCCTGCCAATCACTCTTCTCACTTTAAAAGTGGACACCATGTGAGGCTGGAAGGATGATTACATCATACCTCAGTGAGTTGTAGGATCCGGTTCTAGGTTTGGTTTTCAGCAGTCAGTCCTAAAGCTATAGAGGACAAGTGTTTCCTTCATGTCACACACAGAACCTTCTGGATCCTTGGCTTGTGTGGACTGAGAATCCTTGAGCGCATCCTTTTTCCACTTTGTTCAATTCACTTTATTGTGCTTGTTAATTAACAGAAGTGTTCACAGACATCACACAGCAAGGATTGCTGATGAATTCATATAGTCCTGACACTTAGGAAGGCAGGGCAGAAGGACTGAAGTTTGGGATCAGCTTGAGCTCCATACTGAGATCCTATCGCAAGCAAACACACAAACAGATAACAAAGGAAAGAGGGCATTGCACTTTACACGTACTTGATTAGGAGAATGTAATGATCATCGCTTGTGTATCATTGCTGCCTGAAAATCCCATGGAATATCAACGTCGTCTTTGCTAAGGGAGATAAAGTCATTAGCAACTTTAAATCTAATCAGATTAGACAGTTCCAGAATCCCCGGAACCAATTCGGAATTCTCATCCTTAACAAATCCTACTACACAAAACAGCGCTCATGCATTATACATTTGTAAAGCCTAAAGAAAGCGTTTTTAAAGACCCACCATGAAGTAATATCGTTTTGGTAGATAAATCGGTGCAATTTAGACATTACATGATGGATGCATACTTGTTAGTGACTTCTCATTGCCCTGAGCAAATTCTTGAGCTAATGGGAGAGGTTTTTTTGGTGTACAGTTTGAGAGAATACAGTTCTTCCTACCAAGATGAGGAACAGGTCACATCGCACCCACACAGAGAAGCAGAGGCATGCATGGCTCCCACACGGAGAAGCAGAGACATGCACGGCGACCCTTCACTCGCTTTCTCCTTCGCAGCTCATCCCATTCCACGGGACGGTGGACGGTGCTGCTCATAGTCACAGTGTTTCCGCCTCAATTAATCCCATCTAGTTCCCTCTCACAGACAAGCCAGGACGTTTGTCTCCCACATGATTCTAGATCCTTTGCAGTTGACAACTCCTCATCAAAACTATCAGAGCCCCATGTTGCTCTATTAATATGTACAATTTCATGCATTTATATATTAGTTAAAACATGTTTGATAGACCAGTTTATCTCCAGACAAAGAGCCATTATAGAATATCAGTTGTGTGTACATAAACACTGATGATAAAGTCTGACCCCCACAGTTATGACTGCTAAGTTATTTTCACTTTTAGATTGTGTGTAATTTAAAGGCTTATTTAGGAAATCTTACCTCTTTTAAAGTTTTTTTAATTAATTGAATTTTGTGAAATTCATACAATATATTTGATGGTATTTAGATCCCTCCCCATCTGCACCTCCTCTTACTGCCTTTCACCCAATGTAATGCACTCTAGTCTCTCTCTCTCTCTGTATATATACAGAGAGAGAGAGAGAGAGAAAGAGAGAGAGAGAGACTAATTCATGTCCCCCAAATGTCCTTCAGATAAGCCCAGCCTTAAAAGAGACTGACTCAGCAGCCATTGGTGCCAAAATTTCCTTAGGTGGGGTTGGCAATTCTTACCCACTTCCCCATGTCTATGCCGGGATTTTTGTCTGGTTTGAGCCTTCATGAGACTTGTGCGTGCTGCCAACATTGATGTGAGTTCCTATGATAAGAACTGGCTGTCTGGAAAACTGTTTCCTGGTAGTCATCCACCACCTCTCGCTCTTACAATCTTTCTGCCCACCTCTTGTGTGATGATTCCAGCACCTTGGGAGGTAGAAGTTTGATATAGTGTCATCTGCAAGTATAAGCACGCTGCAGTCTCTTGTTCTCTGCACATTGGCTAGTTGTGGGTCTCTGTGTTAATTACCACCTGCTGCATAAAGAGCTGCTCTTGTATGAGTTGAGGGATATATTAATCTATGGCTATAACAATAAGTCATTAGGAGTCAGTTTACTACTATAACTATTTAGTAGAAAGATAGTATTTTCTCTCTCCTATGTTCTGTGACCTGTCTAGACTCAGGTTCTTAGACCTGATATCAATGTCAGGTATGGGCTCCATCCTATGAAGCGAACCTTAAATCCAATTGGAGTGGTTGGATACTCCCGTAGTGTTCATGCCAGTATTGTACCTGTGGGCGTATCCTGTCAGGCCCGTGGCTGTAGTTCAGAGGATTCACAGATATGTACTACTGATGATTATTTTTTCCATCTAGGAGCATGCATAGATAGCACTTTTTTGAGCACATTCATTTCAAGAGTAAATTTTTAAATCTGTACTGGACTTATTTATGTTTCATGGGCAGAGAACGAGAAAATTTCACATAATATACTCTGGCTAATTTTATTCCTGTTTTTAATCTAGCACAGTTTTTAAAAGCAAACAAAAAACATAAACCTCATTCTCAATGCTGTTTAAACACATTGCCTGTTTGGATCAAGATTTCTCAAATGTCATTTTTCATTTGGATTCATAAGCTTACCTGACTGTGTCTTGTCTCTCATTTCTGATAGCATCATACTCATGTGTAATGCACTGAGATCATCACCTTCCCACTTCCACTGACCCTGTCCTTCCCAACTATAACTCTCCTACCTTCACGTCCAGGTTTTATTTTCTTTCTTCCCAGGCCCCATGAAGGCAGTCACAGGCTGTCCCTTGTCTGTGTGACAGCATCCTGCCACAGTGTTTCCCGTTCCTCCAGTTCTCACCGCCCTTCTGTTCCTTCTTCTGCAACGTTCTCTGGGTCCTGGAGAGGTGACATAGATGGCTCACATCACATACTCTTAGCACTTTGGGCAATTATGAGTCCTCAAGTTGGCTGTCAACCACTTTTGAGAGAGACTTCTCTGATCAAGGCTAAGAGTTGCAAGAGTCTGCGGGTATAAACATAAACGTTTAGACAACAGTTTAAATGCATGTCCATTTGACACAAAATGAATAATGGGTCCATCCAGAGCGTCTCTTACTGTTCTAAGACTTGAGGCATTGTAGTGAATGGTCGTGTAGAGAATGGAACTGTTTTGTTCCTAATGTTCATGGGAAGGCTGAGTTTTCTTCCATTTAGCACGGCATTGCCTACAGATTTGTCATAAACAGCCTTTATTATGCCGAGCTTTCCGTATCCTCTCCTTGCTTATTCTCTCCAGGGCTTTTATCATTGAAGGGATATTGGATTTTGTCAACAGACTTCCGTGTGTCTGTTTAGATGGTCCTGTGATTTCTTTGAATCCATGTATCTGATGTGTTACATTTATTGATTTATGTTCATTTTATATTTAATTCTGAGGAAATACAATAGCATATAAATGTTATTTACATTCTAGTGGTAGGTTTCTCCTTGGTTTTCCAAAAATCGTGTCCTTTTCTGCATCCCCCGTCCTTCCCATTTATATTATTTTAATGTACTATGAACTTTTGAAATCTATTAAAGCATTATTCCAACAATGAGCTTTTAATTTTATTTATTTGTTTGTTTTTGTGTGTGTAGGCTTTAGGCACACACATGCCACAGTGCAAATGTAGATCGAGTGGGAACTGGTTCTCTACCTTTACCATGTGGGTCCTAGGTATCAAATTCAGGTCATCAGACCTGAAGCAAGTGCCTTCACCTATTGTGTGATCTAAAAATATTTTTTATAATACAAAAGTTCATGTTATAGGAAACATTCTTTTTTTATTTTCTTTTTGTCTTTTTGAGACAGGGTCTCCCTGTAGCCCCAGCTGTCCTGGAACTCACTATGCAGACCAGGCTGGCCTTGAGCTCACAGAGATCCGCCTGCCTCTGCCTCCCAAGTGCTGGCCTTGATTTTTTAAATTCAAGAATACATACACATACACCCATCTTACCCCCTGACATCAGAGCAGAAAATGTCTTAGGGAAAATAGCTTATAGAGCTGCTTAGGAGAAAACTGCAACTCAGAGGGTCAATAAGAATTATGTCAACTGAGAGTTTTGCTGAAATGCTGGGCCTTTCAAGTGAACATAAATGTGGACATTTTGGAATAATAAAGAAAAAGGAACACAAGAGTGGTGAAGGGGGGACGAGGTGGATTCGACAGCCAAAGGTAAACTGGAAAGTCAGGGTGCTGCACGTAGAGACTGAGCCAGTGAAAACTCACGGAGGAGGAGGAGGAGGCTTCTAAAGGGCTGGCAGGTAAGGTGACGTGGGCTCCCATTCTGATAAGGGGGCTCAACGACAGCTAGTACTCTGAGGAGTTGGAATTTATAAAGCTTTGGGAAACTGAGGCAGGTTCTTTTTTTCATGTTACTCATCTCTGATTCCTAGTTAGCACCTCACAAGCTCTGTATCCTCATAGTTGTGCCCTGATTCTTCCTTCCTAAGAGATGGACCTTAGGCAAAGCTTATCGTGGATGCTCCCGGCCTGTCTAGTGTTCCCTGTGATGCTGATGTTGTCCCTGTAACTTGCTTAGTCAATGAGTCCATTTCCAAACCCTGAAACACAAAGTTGCTCTGGTTTACTGGTTTACTGTACATTATAGCTTATGCCAATTTTTGGCCATTTTGACTCTCAGCAAACCTGTTCACCTAAAGGCCGGAGCTGTCACTATGGTTTCATTAAAGTGTGTCTCCCTTGGTTTGTCCTACACAAAAATTCAATATAGAAAATGATCCATACTCTCCTGTACAGGATTCGCTCACTGAGTTTAGACCTTTATGCTGCGAGTTTCATATTTGTCTGTCTCTTTCCACTAAAGGACAATCTTCCTGCAGGCACAGAGTTATTTGTAGATATCTCAATTTTCAGTCTTTCAGTGCCCAATGCTCGGTGATTTCCTGAGTCAGTAAATGATGGCAAATCACGCTCCACTACATTAGTTTGGTTTTCTTGTGATGCTGCAGGTAGACACCGGGGCCTCAGGTGCCAGGCCGCAAACCAGCCCTTTCCTTTGACCTCCTCAGATTACCACCGAATCGCAGTTGCCACTTAGAGAATTCCCTTCAGCTTGCCGGAAGCATCTCACGCTGCTCCACTTCCTGAATGCTGCCGTCCTTCAAGATCCTCCAGTCTTGAGTTCTCTCTGGACTTTTATAAAATGGGGAAGTCCTACTGGGTGATTTTGTACTTAGCTAAATCCATTCTAAACTTTTCATCATTGTTCCATGGTTACATAAACGGAATACCTCAGAACTTCCTTCAAGAGTTTTGGTATTCGTTTGGCTTCCTCTTAAAGATGTCCATCATTTTAGGACTTCGGAACTTACTCCATACCTCTTTGTTTCGAGGACCCTGTAGGGCACTGTGATTTGCTCAGGGACAAGATTGTCAACAGTGTTCTGGCAGTCTTAAGCCATTTTGGAATTGTTCCTCAAAGCAGACGTTACGGTAATAAGTTCTCTTAACAGAGGTAGACTTCCCCATGCTGTGCATTGAAGCACAGGATTCCTGTAGGATTCTTTGTGATCTGTATCAAAACTGTGGGATAGCCACAAAAGTATGGAAAAGTTAAAAGTGCCATCTTTTCTAGTTCAGTGTCTAATTTTACAATCCCTCATGAGCTTACAAGCTTTCTTGGAATGTTCTCTGTGATTTCTTTTTGCTTTGTACAAGGGTTCATAAGTGTCCCTTCTAGAAATTGATGTGGTATCTTCCTCTTCTCTCCTATCACTTCTTCATAAATTTGGACAGAAAAAAATTCTCTCTTCTTAGCCTGATGTTTCTTTTTAGACACAGTTATTGTAATTTTTCTTGTAAATTAACTAATAAAAATGAAGCCAAGGGACATTGGCTTCCCGTGTGTAAGCCATCCCCAAATTACCAACAGGTGTTCATCCAGAGACTTCATTTCCTATTTTTACCTTTCTTTGTAGTTAAAGCCTCTCCACCTGTGTTTTCTTTTTATGTACAGTTTTAAATTATTAGAAATTTGAAGGTGCCTCCAAAACTTAAGTGGAAAATCTTACAGAGTGAGAAGCATTCAACCTGGATATTTTTATTAACGTATAGCTTTATCTTACACTTTAAAAATGCTACTATAGTCAGTATCATCATAGATCACAGCATGAAAATCTAGCAAGGAAGGGCTTTGGCTCAGTCTAATCTTGTTTTGTCAACTTTTACAGAGACCATGCTCATGTGTTAGGTCCCTATGGTGGAAACAACGCACATTGTCATTCAGTTTGGAGGTGTCATAATGGATGTGGGATCATTTCAGATCTCTAGTTGAACTTGTAAAAGAACAGGGATCCATGTTATGAACTATTAAAAAGGTGGGAGATGAATAGCAACAGTGTTTCAATGTTCCACAGAGTGAGTGTGGTGTAGCCAGAACCTGGACCACTAGGAATGCAAAGCAATGTATAGCTATGACATTGAACAGTTGAAAGGCTAAGATGTTTACTGAATTACAATTTATGAAAATGACGGCCTATGTCATATATATACTGTTTTATGTGTGTATAGCATGCAATATCACACACTCATACTTATAAGGTAATTTCATGTATATTCTATAGTCTTTTGGTCTCTATATGACACTAGCAGAATTATGAAACATGAGCTATAACACATATCAGGTATTTTTCTATAACCACTATGCTGTTTATAGAAAAGAATGAGAAATAACAAGGTCAGCTTTTCGAATGAGATGTTATCATGTAAGTCAGGAATCATGCAAATTAATCTGAAGTCTAGTACAAAAAGAACAATTTGGACAATTTCAAGGTGCTTACTTCACCCTTCTGAAACGAAGAGTAACCAGTCCTCACTGCAGGACTGGACCTGTTATTCACTGTCGTTCCAGGACATAAAAAGCAGGTTTCAGAACCTGACTGCCCATCTGTTTCAGCTAATAAATATCTGCCAAGTGTTGCACTAATCCTGTTTTGAGCTTTTTCTGGCAGGTATTTTTAAAGTATATATATATAACAAAATGTATTCACCCATCACTCATTAGAGAAGTGTCAGGAGTTAGAAGATGATGAAAATAATAATCCCAGTCAATGTACTAACTACTTCAAAATTTGATTTACTAATATCTCTCTAGTCCTGGTGAGATACTTTTAATTAACCCTTGTATTTTTGTATGTATAACATATATGTGTATATATGTGCATCACAAAGAAAGCAATCCAAAAGTCATTCCTCATGTTACGCAGTGACTTAGAATACTTTGTTCCACTCTTGTTTCCTTCCCTTTTGGCCCAACCAGTCACACTAACCCTTCAGTGCCGGAATTCCCCTATGTGATCCTGACTTGCTAACTTCTGCTGGATGTGTATGACGCTGAAGGACAGCTTAGGTAGAGAAGACGAATGGACATTCTTCATTAGTACATTAGAGAAGTGTCTCATGGTTAGGACCTTTAAAGCTTCAGGTACCTGGACCAGAAATATGGAATCAATGAACAAAGGTGAGCACCTTGGCAGATGGGGGCATCTGTCCAAGAGAGGGAACTTGAGAGCGCGGTACAAATAAAATCCAGCGAAATGTTTCCTTGGCGTCAGCATTAATTCTTAACGGGAGTGTCTCTACACAGCGTCGTTCTCCCAGGCATTTGCTGCAGTATTTTTTAAAAAAGGTTTTATTTATTACTTTTATTTTGTGTGTAAGTGTTTTGCGTGCATGTAGGTAAGAGCACCCATGTCATGCAATGCCCGTGGAGGTCAGAAGAGGCTGTAGGATCCCCTGGAACTGGAGTTACAGACAGTTGTTAGCTGCCATGTGGGTGCAACAGATAGAGGCTATTGCAGGGTCCCACAACTGGTCAAACAGTCCTAGGACTGGGAGACGCCCAGTCCTAGGTGACTGTAGGTATTTACAGTGGAACCTCTACACCTAAGGCTCATGGAACATCGTGGAACAGGAGGTAGAGAGAATACTAGTGCATCCCTCAACTCTCACCAGTGAAGTTTCCTTATATAACAGAGTGTGATGCACACAGAAGGCCACAACAGGCCAGGTTTTAAAGAATAAGAGACGGCAGAGTGTGTGTTCCTGGATAGGACTCCTATAATAAACTTTACACACCCTTGGCTCAAGGACCAATGCAGAAGTGGGGGGAGAAGGATTGTAAGAGCCAGGGCTGGTTCATGAACACAGGGAGGCAGAGGCTTTCAGGTCACTGGAACTTGGGACAGTGGTTGCACTGAGCACAGACCCATGCCAGTTCAGTAAGACAAGGGCCCAGAGCGGAGCGAGGGAAACGCAGCTGGCCCTAGTGGGGAACTGTTGGAGACTGGTTACTATTGGTTGAGGGAGAGTAGACCTTTTTCAAGATCTCTAGATAGGCTGACAAAACTCCAGTGGATGAATTTGCACCAAAGGACATCTGGGTACAAATGCTTCACTGGATAGGCCTTTACATGCACTGCAGAAAGCATGGTCTTGTGGGGGGGCATGGGTGGAGGAGGGGCTCTAAATTTGATTAACAACTGCTGTATGAAGTGTACAATGCTCAATGAAAATTCAAAAAGAAAGATTGTAAAAAGAAAATCGGAAAAACTCCTGTGGTGTTTCAACTGTATCTGGTATCAGCTTTAACAACCTGAGCAAATTTCCTCTTTAAATCTTATCTACTAAAACAACTTGTGAGTATTACAAAAGTTCTCTTAGAATCACTCTCAACCCATATTGTTATTTAGAGTGGCACCACAAGAATCCAGCTCTTTCTGGATTTTCACAACTCTGACCCTAAACGTTCTGTTGTAATGAACAAGATCTGTGTCTTCACCATAACTTAGCAAAGTTTTGAGACTCTGTAATCACTGATAGGTGTATTTGGAGACTTGGGATGATGCCAAGATGTGTAAATGATTCAACAATGCATGAGTATTTCTGCAGTTTATTGATCTCTCAAGGCACATTGCTACCAGCTAAAAAAGGTTGTTTTCAAAGTTTTTCCCAATAATAATCAGTTTGAACTATAATTTGAAATTTGATGGGTTTAAAAAATGTATCAATTGCTTATTTCAAAAGACCCTAGAGGATTTTTTTTAAAGACAGGGTCCTGGTCTCCCTAGAGAGGGTCTGAGGTTATGGAGTTGAATTCAGATACTCACCTCAATAAAGATCCAAGGAATTCTTATATACACCGAAGTTTGATATTCTGATTCTGTCTAAATGGACAGAAAGGTCATTTTATTACCTTAAACTATTTCATGAAAACTACTAACATACAGGTTATTTAAAACTCTACAGGAGTTTTGAAGTATTGATAACCTTTTTCTTTGACAATTTCATGTATATATACAAATTCTGGTTACTCTACCCCATTCCTTCTTTACTTTCCCTCCTATCCTCTAGTGGGTATATAGGACTGGATGCTGTGTCTGCCCCTCTCCCAGAATATGCTAGTTGCCAATAGTTCAGCAATAAATGGCGGTGCCCCGTGAGCCTCTTCTCCCTCCATAGCTGACTGTTGAGCCAACTTGTGTGGGCTCAGTCAGGAAGCACAGCTTCTGTGAATTCACGATGGCTGTGTTGTGTCATGCATAGGACCGAGCAATTCACAACCCTTTTCCTTATTTTTCAGCACACTCTTTCCACCTCATCTTCTGTGATATTCTCTGAGCCGTAAATGGATGGTATATATGTAGATATCCTGCTTAGGGCTGAGCTCCCAAGCCTTCTTTATTCTAAGCATCTTATGAAGTCATGGCTCTTTGTATTCACCCTTTACTGCAGAGACAGCCTTCTCCAGTTAAAGCCAAGAACAGCCTTATGTGCGGGTCTGAACATAGGTATTTAGAAGGTGGTTGATGACAGTCAATTTAGCTTTCTGTTTTCATTTGTTTCAGGATGTTTCATTTGATTTCCATCCATAGTTTTTGTTTTATTTTATGATCAGGTGGATGATATTCTTGAGGCCCCAGTCATTCCTGTGTGTAGGAATAGAAGAAGCGACTGTGAAGGAAAATTTAAAAAGCCTTCTTAATTAGGATTTTAGTTATGTTATATGAACTTTGGAAATAAAACATTGAAAAAAACACTGGAATAATTTCAGATTTTATACAGGCATTGCAACTAAAACTCGACTATATCTATATTTAGACTGCATGAGGGCTTATGCTTTTTATTTAAAATTTCCTACCTGTCCATATGTTTTATTTTAAAACTGAAACACTTTGAAAGGTAACATTAAAAAAATTATTTTAGGAAGACCTTCATTTTAGTTTATTTCATTTGTAAATAATGTTAAAATGAGTCAGAATGCATTTTCAACTTTAGTTGTTTAATATTTCTAATGAAATTCAATTTACAACGATTTATATGGTTGCTCATAATGTATATATTTTTGTTTAAAGCTCATTATGTGTTTAATTGTTTGTATTTGTCATTTCCACAGTTTTTTTGCATATGTTAAATTTGGAAATTTTGCCAAGTGGAAAGTCAAACAAAGACAATGCAGTGTATTAATTACAAAGACGGAATTGACGTGCATGTGTGCACTGTGTGCAATTAGCTATGGACCTTCACCTGTGCCTTGGAGAGTCTGCTTTACATTTTTTAATAGATGCTCTTTTCTACATTGCAGGAAAAATATTTTCCAGAAGGAAAATTAAAACTCTGAGAGGTGCAAATCAGAATCTTAGTCCTCATTAGGGCGAGTCTCTGTAAGATAAAGCATGGTGCACACACCCGGACGCACTCATATGCAAATAATGGGGGAAACGTGAAATGGCAGCTGGGAGCCAATCCCCTAGTTTTCTTAGCAGGTTATGTTCCTACCCCCAGTGCCACCCATGTTGTCCATTCCCTGACACTGAGATGCAGTCAGTATCTCTTCATCGAATGATAACCTCTCTTCTGATCACCTGCATTCTGAACTTACCTCCTGTGAAGTTCATGGGCAACTCCGATCTCTCTCACATCTTGCCCTTGCTTGTCACTTACTATTTCCCTAGAAAGAACATTGCTCTACTTCTAATTAGTTTTTATTGAATTTTTGTGATTTAGATACAATATAGTTTGATGGTATTTAGATCCCTTCCCATCTCTGTATGTTCCCCACTGTCCCCACCCGATTTAATGTACTTTCATATCTATGTCTATATATCTATATCTATATCATCTATGTCTATCTCTATCTCTGCATCTATATATCTGTATCATCTATAACTATATCTATATCTAATCTATATAATCTCTATCTCTATTTCTATATCATCTATCTCTATATCTGTATCCATATCGTCCATATCTATATCAATATCTATCTATATCTATACCATCTATATCTATATCTATCTGTATCTATATCATCTATCATCTATATCTCTCTATATTATGTAGACTTATCAGTAAGAAGATTATCAAGCAAAATTGCAAGAAATATCCAGACCAATGGTTGTGTAGACTTCATCACAGAAACATAAGTGATGAGGCAGGGTGTGGTGGCAGGTACCTTTTATCCCAGCATTTGGGAGGCAGAGGCAGGCAGGTCTCTGAGTTTGAGACCAACCTGGTCTACACAGCATGTTCCAGGCCAGCCATGGCTACATAGCAACATAGTGAGACTTTGTCTCAAAACAAACAAACCAATCCTCAAACAAATAGAAGAAATGTTAAAAAAGTAAAGCAGTGTTGTCACTGGGGAAAATCAGGGCTCCTTTCGGGGGTTCTTAGCTGTGACACACAAATTGTAGCAACCTGACTAGGAAACCTTTATCTATATCTATATCCAGATATATCTCTATATCTATCTATATCATCTGTATCTGTATCTATCTATATCTATATCTATATCTATATGTATCTATATCTATATCATCTATCATCTATATATCTCTATATCTATCTATATCATCTGTATCTGTATCTCTATTCCTATCTCTGTCCCTATCTCTATCTCTAGCTATAGCTATCTATATCGCTTATAGACTAGGATTTGTGTCCCCAAAAGTCCTTCAGTGTAGGTCCATCCACTGGGCTCTGCAAGACACCATCTCTCCCCCTCCCGCAGCCATCAATTGCCAACAGTTCCTCAGGTTGGGTTGGGATTTCTTATCCACTTCCTCATAGGACTTGTGCATGTTGTCACCATTGCCATGAGTTCATATGAATAACTGACCAGATGTCTGGAAGACTCTATTTCCTTGTGGTCCTCCATTTCCTCTGGCTCTTACGATCTTTCTATTCCCTCTTCTACAGTGATCTCTGAGTCTTAGGAGGCAAACATTTGAAGGCCAGGAATAAGCACTCAGTGGCCTCTTCTTCTCTGCACATAAGCAATGTGGGTCTCTGTGTTAATCACCATCTACTGAATAAGGAAACTTTTCTGCTGAGAGTTGAGATGCATTCATCCTAAGTGTAGAGGTTCCATTGAAGACGTGCAGCTTAGGGTTAAGTGTCTCACAGACACTCATTCTCTTCATTTTTGTAGTATTTTATTGATTCTTTGAGAATTTCATATACTATATTTAGACCATATTTAGAAACCCCTCCCCTAGCTCCTCTCAGATCCACTTTCACCTCTCTACTGGTCCTCACTTTATGTCATCTAGTTTTTAAAGCCCACTTATTCCAATTTGTGTTCCCCAAATGCTCAAGTGTGAGTCCATCCCCCCTCGGAGCTTGGTGAGACTACTCAGCATCACACTTGTAAAGAAAACTGACTCTGACTCTCCCTTCTCCCAGCAGCTTTGGATTGCCTATAGTTTCTCACTTGGAACTGGAATTCTCATCCACTTTCAGCCTCCCTGCTGGGTTTTTGTCTGGCTTGGGCTTTCACTAGTCTTGTACAAGTTCTCACAAGCAGTGTGGGTTCATATGTGTAATCGCCCTGTTGTGTCTAGAAAACACAACTTCCTTGTATTCATCTACTACTTTGGCTCTTACAATCTTTCTGTCTTCTCTTCTGCAATGACCCCCAAGCCTTAGGAAGACAGAATGTGATACAGGTGATCAATTTAGGTTTGAACACTCCAGAGTCTCTTATTTTCTGCTCATTGACCTGTGGTCTCTGTGTTGATCACCACAAGCCGTGAGACACTTGTCTGGTAAGAGCTGAGAGATGCATTAGGTATGGGCATAGCAATTAGTCATTAGTTACCTGGTTAACTCTATGGCCAGTGAGATTGATAATAGTTGAATCGTCCATATGGCCTGTGACCGGTCCATCCAGAAGACGTTGGCCCTGATAACAGTGCCAAACATGGCTGCACCAAGGTAGAGTGGGCTTTAAATCCTTAGAAAGGGTTACCTGCATATTTGTGCCACCATCAGGCCAGGCTATTTCTTATAGTACCTCACAGGGTTCACAATGGGTAAAGTTGATAACTATGTTTTTCTTACATGAACATGCATAGCACTCTCCTGTACTGTGAAAGGTAGACAGTAAAGATGAAACTTCAAGAGCGATATCAGCCTGGTTTCTCCTTGTTTTTTTTTTTTTCTACAACTCACACATGTAGTGTCCTTCAGCAATAGAGTCTTACCATCAAGTTCTGGAGGTCAACCAAGAGCAGTTCCAGTATCCAGCATTGTTTGAGGGTTTATGGTACCCCTTTGGTCAACAACTCAAAAGATGGAGCCCTTTCCTGGCAATGGGCTTTTTACTTGCTAGTCTGTGTGTCTGGTAGGGAGTTTTGTACATGTATTAGTACTTATGTAGTAGCATGTTTCTTAAGACTTCTTCAAAAAAGACTTTAATGCTAATTATCTCCATACCCTCTTTTAACCTGCCCTCCCGTTCCACCCCATTTAACCCCTTCTTTACCCATGTTTTCCTCTTCATATTGATATTTCTGAATTACATCTCCCCTTCCAGGAAGCCTCTGCCCATGGCCATTAGCTAGTTTCCTAACCCTCTATGGTATTTTTGAAATTTCTGTCATACTTTGGAGATTCTCTCTTCCACTTACTCTTCATGAATCAGAGTTTACTTGGTGATTATCATCTATTCCAGACTAAAACCTTTAAAGGACCAGAGACCATATCAATTTTCTTTTTTAAAATATTTTACTTACTACTTTTCTATTTTATTATTTTTTTATTATTTTTATTTTATTTGTATGATTGTATTGCCCGCATTTAAGTGAGTGCACCCATGTTGTGCAGATGTCAGAAGAGTGTTTCAGATTCCCCTGGAACTGGAGTTAAGGTTATTATTTTTATTTTATGTGTGTGAGTGCATTGCTTGCATGCATATAAGTGCACCGATATCCTGCAATGCCCGTGGAAGTCAGAAGAGGGTGCTGAATCTCCTGGAACTGGAGTTATGGAAGGTTGTGAGCCACCATGTCACCATGTGGATGATGTGAATCAAACCTGGGTCCTCTGCAAGAGAAGTCAGTGCTCTTAACCGCTGAACCATCTCTCCAGCCCCCGTATCAATGTTCTTCACTGCTACATCTGTGGTTTTTGGCACAATGGATGGAACATGGTAATTTCTCAGTGATATTTATGGAACACAAATAATGCCTTCAAGTTTAAGGTATTTTTATGCTACAGCTTAATAATTCCCCTTTCTTGTATTTAAATTAGTCTCATAATTTTCTATTGCAAAAATCACTTGGTAAGACATCTTAAGTGCATGTGTCTGTGGATTCATGCTGTACTTACTGAGAAATGACTGGGTGAATTGGTGTGGCTGCATCATGCCGTAAGGTATTCTGAGAGCCAGAAGACCAGGACTTCTGATTCTAGATAGTGTCTTCTAAGCTTGACAGGCAAGCTGCACCATGAAATTTCAACAATACTGTTATTTAAACAAGACATGCATAACGACACCACCAGTTGACAAGCCATTATGGATGGGTGAAATTTCACAAGGTCCAACCTCTAGATTAAGAGCTACAGGCAATCAATAGCTGCTGAAAGAGAAAGAATCAGTTATCACAATGAATGAGCTCCCTATAGGATGTCTAATCCTGAGTAGTGAGCCCTAAACACATACATATGTAACCACCAGTTACATATGGTCTCAGTAGATTATATACACGTGTGTGTGTATCTATAGTTAACAATAATTATCAAAGAAGAGGTCATGAAATTGAGAGGGGGGATGGAGGAAGAGTTAAAACAGTTGGAAAATTGTAAATCCAGTATTCATGTATGAAATTCCCAAAAAATAAAACCCCAAATTCAACAAGTTGTGTACATCTGACGGTAAGCACCCCTTACATCAATTCAGTTTAAGAGAAGACATCTTCATTTTCTTCAGTCCAAATCCTTTTCTCAGGATTATGACTTCCTTACATATCTAAGAGGGTAGAAATTTTAGCACCAATATATGTATTCCAAATTGTGGACAGTTATGTATCTTTGGGGATCTCCCCTACCATCTTTTAGAGTCATTGCGGTTCACCTGACTCTTCAAAAGTTTCTTAACGCTTTTGACTGTGTGATGACAATGCATGTGTGGTGATCTACAGGTGCTGCTGTTTCAGACTGAGCTGCCATCCTGCCTACTATCTGCCTGCATTTTAATGTAATAATCAACATCTTTCTGCTTATTAGGGTATCAGCAATATTTGTTTGAATGTCTGGTGGAAAGGGTGATCTGCTGCTGGGACCCTGGACTGAACACAGGCATCTTAAGTTCCCAGTCCTGTAAGAAAGATCTGGAAATTCCAGCACTTCAAACACATACAAGAGCAAGGATTAGCACAGGATAGCCTCTATGTCTCCTTTCAGTTCCCTATTGTTCTCCCTCTCTCTGAGGTCCCTTTACTCTGGTCAAATGCTTTATCTCCAAGCCAACGCATCCTTTCACTTCATCTGTGAGACTTCAGAGGCTGTCCTTATACAAGCAAACTTTGCGATTGTTGGCACACACACACACAACCCTGCTTTATTATGCCTGTCTGTCTTCATGTCTCTTCTTGATAGATTCTATGCTCCTTGAGTACAGGAAACATGTTGTTAAACTCATCTATTTGTACAGTCAGAGAGATGTGCTTTTGAATCCATCCTTACACTTTCCAGCTGTGTAAACTTGGGCAAGCCATTTTGCTTCAATGCCTCATGTATAAAAACAGAATTAAAGAGTCAATCCTACAATATTGTGAAGAATCAGTAAGATAAAGCTTAAACTGTGCTTAAAAGAGTGACTGGCAAATTCTAAGCCTTGAATACATGTTAACTATTGTGCCTGCAATTTCTACATCTTATGCCATGGAGTATCTGACCAGTAGTATCTGGGGTCTGGAATCAACCCCTGTACTTTCACTAAGGCTGCATCACCCTGTGGCTTCCCTCACCCATAAACAGTGTGGTGAGGGCACCCAGGAAGCACATTCTCAGGACACATGAGAAGACTGTTACTTTGTTTCAAAAATCTAATCCACCTGTTGAACTGCCTTAGACCTGCACTGTAATTCCACTAACACTCTTTTACTCACAATTTTCCTTACAAAGAACCAGATATGCATCAGAGCCTGATGGCTTTTCTAGAGTCCACTACCTCTTTTCCCATGGTTCCTCATAGCCCTGTCTTACATCTTAATTTTGCTTTTCATTGGCCAGTTGGAGAACTCAGACTAGCATTGGAAGTTCTCACACTGATTTGAAGACTGTTGGGAGGTGGAAATTTGCAGCCGGCTCCCCCATTAGCTGGTGGGTGAAGAAAATGATATTGTCCTTGCTGGGCCTGAATAATATCTGCTACAGAGTAGCAAGCCAACAAGGACAGAGGGCGCAAGGCGTTAACCCCATCACTTCATGTTTTAGTTAGTTTTCTGTTGCTGTGATAGAAACACTGACCAAAGCAATTTATAGAAGGAAGAATTTATTGAGCTTATGGTTCCAGGGGAATTACAGTCTATCACAGCAGGGAGGCGTGGTGGCAGAGGTGGTTGGAGGAGGAGCAGAAGCTAAGCTTCCAGCAGGCAAAGGAAACAAGAGAGCGCCTGGAGATCCCACAAAGCATAAGAACTCTCTAAGCCTGCCCCAGTGACGTGCTTCCTCTGGTATAGCCACACATTCTAAGACATCCCAAAACAGCTCCACCATCTGGAGACAAAATGCCCTAATACTTGGAGCCTACGGGGGCCATTTTCATTCAAACCACCACATTCCACCCTCCGCCCCCAGCCACCATAGATTCATGACCATATGAAATGAAAAATGTATTTAGTACAACCTTAAAAGTCCCCATAGTCATCACCAGTATCAATACTATTTAAAAGTCCATAGCCTAAAGTCTCTTGAGAGTCAGGGAAACTTCTTAATTGTAAGCTCCTATAAAATAAAAAGACAAATTACATACAACACACAGTGGAACCGATACACATTTCCATTCCAAAAGGGAGGAATAGAAGCATAGTAAGGAAATACCAGACCAGAACAAGACCGAAAACCAGCAGGACAAACACCAAATCCAGTAGCTCCACATTCAACTTCTGGGACTTGACTTCCAAAGGGCTTAGATGGCTCATGTGCTGGATAGCTTTAGTGTCAACTTGACACACCTGGGTTGAGGGGCCCCAGTTGGGGAATTGCCTTCATTGGACTGGCCTGTGGCCATGTCTGTGGGGCACCTTCTTGATTACTGAGTGATGTGAGAGGGCCCAGCCCACTGTGGGTAGTGCCACCCCTGGGCAGGTGGGCCTGTGTTGCATAAGAAAGCAGGCTGAGCAGGGGCCAGGGGAACAAGCCAGTAAGCAGTGTTCCTCCATGGCCTGTGCTCCAGTTCCTGCCTCCAGGTTCCTGCCCTGAGTTCCTACGTTTGGCTCCCTGATGAACTAATGATCTGGGAGATTTAAATCAAATAAACCCTTTCCTCCCCAAGTTGGTATTGGTAGGAATATTTTGTCACAGCAATGGAGACACAAGTTAGAACAGTTGGTAACACTCAAGAGGCTGAGTCAGGAGGACTGTCTCATGTTTGAGTCCGAAATAGGCTACACAGTGAGGTCTAGGTCAGCCTGGGCTACAAAGTAGGAAACTATCTCAATCATACAAACAAAAAAGCAGCTCAACCACTGAAGGTTTTACCAGTGGTGAAAATAGCTCTAGAAGTGAATGCTATGTCAAATACAAAGGTGGGGTGTATTTGAAGAATGCAGTGTAAACAGTACCTGTAAACACAGAGATGCCTAACTGTTGGGAAATTGCATTGATATACTGATGTCCTACAGGGATATCAACAGAATGAAGGCACCAAACAAGAGTTATTCTAATGGTCACGGCCAAATGACCTCTGATATCTTGAATACTGGATCTTATCTTTTGTAACAGAAATATAGATACATCTGAGTAACAGCCCATGGAGATTTTCAGTGCTTTGGAGATCCAGAAATATTTAAATATCAAAGAAGGCAGGTCTGTTATGAAAAAGTCTACAAGCATGGGCCAAACCCATGTTTTCACATAGAGAGATCCTAGCATCTTGAAACATGAGGTATGATGTTTGGTTCGTTACCCCTAGTAATACTGACTCTACAGGACCCATAAACCATTCAGGCTTTTAGAAGTAGATTCCATTCATTAATAAGAACTTGCTTTGCCCATGCTGTACGGCACTACAGCATCTTCCTCCTCCCCTGGAAGCATCCCTCATCTTCTGAAACACCCAGTTATGGATGTACTGGGACTAGTAAGAAAGACTAGCGATCAGAAGACATTAAAAGAAAGAGAAGAATTCGTTAGTGCGTACCAACCAGAACATGGAGAGTACATTGAAGAGTGGATTATAAAGGGACTGATTGGGGGGAGCATAAAGTAAGGTGGAATAGAAAGGGTTCACTAGTTTAAGGCCAATTTTTTGAGATGTATGCATAAAAATCATTTTAAGAAGATAAAGAAGGGGCTGGAGAAATTATTCACTCAGCAGTTAAGAATACTTGCTGTTCTTCCAGAGGACCCAGGTTTGAGTTCCAGCACCCATGTGGTGGTTAACAAATGTCCATAACTGATGCCCTTTTCTGGCCTCAAAGGGCATTGCATGCATGTGGTATACTTATGTACATGTAGGCAAAGCACTCATACACTTAGAAGAGGAAAAAGGAGCCAAAGAAATAGAGCAAACATGCTAGAGAGCTTCTTAGAAGTCTGGAGAAGTTATTTCCATTACTAAGCAGAGAAAGAATCCTATTTCCTTGAAGAATGGTGAAGGAAAGAATAAAGAGCCTGAGGATGGGGATGCTGGAATGCAGGCATCACGTAAGGACTATACACCCACCAGAGAACTGTGTCCCACAGAAGAGATGCTGTCACACTCATTGAAGCTCTCACACAACTGAGTGAGACACAGGCTACTTGGAATTTCACTGACAGCATTCTAACACAGTGCACACTCAGTAGAACAAAAGTTGGGGATTATTGCACCCCAAATAAATGGAGAACAGAATGCTTTCTGTTACATAGCATAAGTGTCGTGTCATCCCATTTGGAAAATAAACTTAAAGAGCTAGATAAGAAGCTCTTTTCAATATTGTTACTGGGTCAATGAACCCATTCATCGGTCATTTCCATAGCTGCTGAAGGTTGAAATTGATACCCTTGGCAGGTGGAACAAGAGGTGTGGAGTCTGTGGAGTCAGAGAGAGAGAGCACACTGTTGGTGGGACATTGTTGTTTCTATCAAACACCTGCGACAATGGTGGTGCCTAACATACTTCTTCATACTTTTCTAGCATTCACCTGTAGAAAGCCCATCATGGAGAGTGATTACAGACTGCTGCACAAATTAGGCAAGTAGCACTGTGTCCCCGCTTTTCTGGCTAAAGTGAAATCATTGCTGGAGCTCAGTGTGGAGATATTAAGTACAGGATGTGATTTGTCAAATGCATCTCCATTCCTCGTTGAAAAGCAGATTAAACAATAGCTTATATTCATGCTCAGCTTGAATGAGACATCGATACCATTCCCCCTCCTCCCAAGGTGCAGGGATTTTTGTAGAGAATGGGAAAGATTGTAAGAACCAAAGATTACCAAGTACTGCTGCTAAACAGTTTTCTGGGCACAACGGGGTGGTTGTACAAAAGAATTCACAGCAGCTGTGAATGTGGGTCCATGCACAAGACACGTACAAGATTAAACCAACTACACTCCCAGCATGACTGCAGGAAGGGCCTACAAAGTCCCATAGGTAGCTGAGGAGATATAGACAGTTGGTGGCTACTGGGAAAAAGGGAGTCTGTGTTACTCAGGAAAGCAGCCCCTGGTGGTTTGCTCATGTTCCAGTGGGTGGCCCTACACTCACGCATGTACTGGCAGCACTAAGTGGGTTGGAAAAAGAAGACATGGAGGAGGGAGGGATTATGGGAGAAGTTGGAGGAGCGGGAAAAGGGTGTGGATTTGCTCAAAACACATTGTATATATGTATAAAATTCTCAGACAATAAAAAGTGACTTGCATTATATAGTCAAATAATGTCTTTAACATTTTTGCATCTGAAATAGTTCTGTCACAGTTTAAAGATAGCGGAAGTTCATGTTACTCTCACAGAATGCCACACAGATTGGTTACGAATTGACATGGTTTTGAATGGATAAGATGAGCAAGTGGTGGTGGATATGCTGGAGTCCTTAGACACGGACACTATGAGGGAGAAGGGTAAATACTGTGCATATTCGAGGCTGCTATTCATCAGCCTGCCACTTGGGTTATGGGACTGAGCAGATTCTAAGTCATCGGAGGTTTCAAAGAAGGCAAAAAAGCAATGGAGAGATTATACAAGTCCTCATTAATGTGACTCATTATAGGCACCTGAACATTTGAACAAACTATGCTATCTGTAAATAGCATAAAGACAGAAAGAAAATAGCATTCTCTTTGAGAAAAGAAATAAAATGTTTGGTCTCAGAACAAAGTGACAGTGCATCTGGAAACAGGTATTATAAGCCTGACTGTCAGATTCGCCAAACCAAAGTCAGATGGATTCAGCAGATGCCCATTGCAAAGGAAATGGTATATTTGGCCTTAGCCCAAGCAGGACCAGATGTACTCCTAGCTGCAAAGCAGGTAGCAACGCTTGTGCCATCACTGTAATTGGACAGGCTTCTCCTTCAGTTCATGCCTATTTGGGTTTTTAAAACAGTAAGTGTGTAGGAAAGATTTGAACTGTATTCATGGTAGGAGCTTAATGTGTGTGTGTGTGTGTGTGTGTGTGTGTGTGTGTGTGTGCGTGTTTGTGTAATTTTCTGTTTGATCAGTGAAGAATCTGGGATCAAATGAATGAAATAAAATAGATTTCCCTTAAGCAATAATAGGGGGCTGTAAAATGTCCTGGCTCTAACTACATACAATGTACTTGTTTCTGCATGCTTACCATAAAATGATTTCTTCGTTTTGGAAGGAGACTCTGGTTCATTATTAGAAATTAAATTACAATAACTAATGTTCTACATTTAAAGCACTTAAGATGCAGTGCCCCATTTGCTAACCTAAAAATTGATATCCACATATGTTGAGTCATTTTTTTAATTACTTGCAAAAATGAGTAGATATAGGGAGGGGCTGTGAATTTACGCATGCTAATGAAATCTTAAAATAAAACGTTTCCACGTGCAACTTCCAGTCTTGTTGGATAACTTTACTTGATTGAAAATTACTTGAGAAAGATGAAATCATAAATTACCTTAAATTTACTGAAAGTCTGTGAACCACCTATATTAAGTATGAAGCTGATACAGTGTCAGCTTGAAACGGAAAGTTGTGAAGACAACATGGCTTCATCTCAGGTTCATCTTCCGAGAGGAGGCTGACTCACATTGGGTCCAATACCAGGCAATGCTGTGCTAACTTTCTACCATGGTTATAACCGTTCCAATTAGCATTCCCATCTTCTCTTGGTTCTACTCACATCTCTGATTATTTGTGTCTACTATGAACACTTTCTGACTTTCAAAACTACTGTTGATTCATTCATTCACTCATTCCTGAATTCAACAAAACTTTAACTTATTATGTATTAGGCGCTGTGTATTTAAATGATTCTTATTCCCATTACTGGTATTATGAGAACAATAGCCACATATCATTAGGTCATGATGTGGTACCAAAGGAGGCATTAGTGTAAAGTTGGGACTAAGATGAGGAAATATGGCTCCGTGTTGTATGTTTTATTTTTGAAAGATTTTTATTTTTAAATTCTGTTTATCTGTGTGTGAGTATGTTCATGTGTGATTGCAAATGCCCACAAGAGCCAGAAGGGGGTGTCAGACCCACTGGAGCTGGAGTTAAAGATGATTGTGAGTTACTTGTGTCCTCTGCAGGAGCAGGACATACTCTTAACCATTGAGCCATCTCTCTACAGAACGTATTTTTTTCTCACAAAACTCATACTGTAGTGGCTCTCTCCACTTTTTTGCACTCAAATATAGACATAAATATCAGGAAAGCTAAACTTAATCACAAGGAAAAAGGGTGTTTTGATACTGGTTATATATTTTGTGTCTCTATGGTAATTATTTGAGGACACAGTAAACTGCCTATTTTAATATATTATTTAGTTTTTCATAAATCATTTCTAAAGTATCTAGTTCATGTTGTGGCTAATCCAATTGCTATAGAATGTGACATCCTAGATATGATGAAAATTATCAAAGATGTGTGATTCAGTCATGTAGGTACAAATTAAGTGAAAATGGGAACAAATAGTAATATGGGGCAAGTTTATATTAAGAAAAGTTGTAAGCATGATGCAACTGGGTGATATTGGTACGAAATCTTCGTTATGTATCAGATTTGCGTTGTGACAAAATTACTTAGAATACTTGGGAGCATGGGCTTAATTTGTGTAAATTGTGTTCTCAGCAATGAGACAAACAAATCATCGACCAGCAGAGGAATATCATCACAGAAGTCGTTTGGGAGGTCGCTTGCACTGATCGCTCCCTGGGCTTCTTGAGAGACCATGTTCCATTCTCCTGGTCACTGTGATTTTCTCACAGTTTTCGAACACATGACTTACTTTAGCACACACGGAGCCTTATATACGGGAGATGAAGATCTACAAAAGGTTGAACTGAAAGATTCTAGAAAGTCCAAAGCTACAAATAGCTGAAAACTTCTTTCAAAGGCAGAAGTGATTTCCTAGTTCAAGCCCTTATGACACTTTTACTGTTTTTCAAATGACTGTATTGGGTGTGCTTAGAACCTACTACATCCTTTGAAATCAATTTAATAAATTTAGTTTACTATAATAAAAAGTAAACCAGAATTCTGCCTCACTTTGTACATCCTAGACTGGGATCCTATGATTATTTCTGACTGGTCCTGGGAGTTTTTCTCCCAGTTGTGTGCGTTCAGGCCCATCTGCTCCCCTGGCACTGTGACAGCTCACACTCTTTCTGGAGTCCTGACTTGCATAGCTAAACAGAGGTATGGAGTTAATGCTCCCCCTCAGCTTTGATCTGCTAAGGTAGCCCTCTGTGTTTCCACACTCGAAGGCAACACTTTTATGCTCAGCCACACTTCTCCGTTTTAGAATTGATTCAGGTTACAGAAAAGTTACAAAGTGAGAGCACAGAGATTCGATATAACCTACACCAGTTACTGCTATTACTGGCCTTTTCCATCTACAAACCAGTAGTTGATGAGCTTTAACTAAAATCCTTGAGTTTCTTAAATTTCCCCTCATGATATTTATTCTCTGTTAGAGGTCCTTCACAATTAATTGGCACACCATTCGCATGTCTTGGCTCCATAGCTTCAAAGAGTGATGGTAGATATTTGTAACGTATTCTTTTTTCTTTATTTTAAAATGCTTAATGTTTGTCTTGTTTTTTTTCAATGAATATTTCTACTGAATTTTTGAGCCTTTCATTCAAAACATCTTAACCATCTTTACACTCCCTCCTCCATCCGTACACCTCAGTAGCTTCCCTACTGGATGTCGTGCATTTTGCTACATATGCTAAGGTCTATTGAGTCAAGTTTATTTACCCAGCTGTCCATCTGATACGAGAGTTCTCTGATGATTTTTACATTGGTTAAACAGTTTAGTTACGAGATTTTGGTGGGAAGGCTACAAAGGAAAAGCTGTGTCACCATATTAAGTCAAGAGTATACATTACCAAGCTGGGCGTGGTGGCGCACACCTTTGATCCCAGCCTTCTGGATGTAGAAGCAAGGGGATCTCTGTGAAACGGAGGCCAGCCTGTTCTACATAGTGAGTTCCAGGCCAGCTGTGGCTACAAGGAAACCCTGCCTGAGCTCTTTGGAAGGTAGTCATTAGTAGCAGTCACATTTAAGACACAAGGCCTTAACTTTACATCTTTGAAACTGACATGTCTGCAGTAACTGTTTGTAATATTCATGGGAAATTTGACTACTGTTTTTCATTTATCCATAAAACAATTCCTGTCAGAATGGAGCTATGAATACTTATTTTATACTTGGGTCTATAATCCAATATTAATTTGTTTTCTTTGCTCAAGTTATGACAGTTTTAGCAATTTGGAAATATTTTTAAACTTTTAATTGTATTTATTTATATTATTTTTTGGTGGGAGGACACACATGCCACTGTAGACTTGTGGACGTCAGAGGATGTCAGAGTCAGCTTGCTTATGCTATTTGGGAAATTGGAATCGAACTCAGGTCCTCTGGCGTGGTAGCAGGAGCTTTTCCTTTTGAACTATTCTGCCAGCCTGGGAAAATCTTTACGATTTTGATGATTTGATTTTGAACATCATTCCTTTCTGTCAGTAAAATATACTATAGTCTTGTATGTTTATTTTCTGTTTAATCTTATGGATAGCAATTTTTCCATGAAACACTGGTTCCTTTAATTGTGGGTGTTAGAAACCAAAACTTGAGTGCTGATTATACTCTTTACTATAGGCAGTTCCTTGATTTTCAGACAGTCCATCTGACAAAAAAGGAAAAACGTGTAAAATTGTCTTGTATTCAACCAAATGTATGCATGAAGTAAGGCGCTTCTGTACCCAATTTCCTCTGCTTTTTCAAGAGACTACCTCCAGTTACCTCTTACCTCGTTTAGGTGAGATTGTTTTACATTTGTAATACTAATTATTTTGGTCCCATTGTACTCTATCCTGTGATAGTGACTTCCCAATTTATAAAATTTGCATGCATGAGTATTTCACTTGCTGTTTAGTAAAGTTCTAAAGGTTTTGACAAGCACAATCATATATCCTCATCCCAGCAGCATATTTTCTTGTTCTAAATAGTTATTGACTTTCACCTATTCAGTTTCACAAGAATGAACTACAACTACCTCTTTTCTTTAAAGAGCCAACCAGTGCTTTTTCTCATAAAATATTTTACAGCTAGCCAGGTGCGGTGGCACACACAGCACTTGGGAGTCAGAGGCAGGCAGATTAGCTGTGAAATCCATGCCAGCCAGCCTGGGATAGTCTACACAGGGAGGAGTTCTAGGTCAGCTGGGGCTCCATGGGGAGACCCCGCCTCGAAACAAAGAAAAGATCCCTCCCCCCGATTTTTCCAATTAAAACAAACCTAAATTCCAACTTTTGTTGGAGATACAGTGTTAAAACTTAAAATCTGGGGCTGGAGAGTTAGTTCCGCGATTAAGAGCACTGGCCACACTTACAGAGGACCCAGGTTTGCTTCCCAGCACACATGTGATGGCCAACAACCACTCTAACTCCAGTTCCAGAGGATCTGACACCCCTTTCTGACCTCCTTGGACACTGCACGATACAGTCGCACTTATACACATGCAGGCGATGCACTCATACACACTCAAATAAATAAATTAAATATTTGAAAAAACACAAAAATCTAAGCGAAAGATCTGGTCCTCGCTTTTATATGACTTACACTGAAGAGAATCTTCATATTGTATTATGATCTTCCAAGGAAATTACCAATATTTTGAAATAGATGGCATTGTTCTATGAACACTAATTTATGATCTAATGATAAAGAATTGCAATTTTGTAAACTGCAGAATACTGGTATAAGGGGCTTAAGTATAGCAGTGACTGATACCTATTAACAACCTGGAAACTTGTAATATGATAAAACTACAAAAGAAAGTCAGAAAAAAACTAAAAAATAAATAATAAAACAAGCACCTAATTGCTTCAGAGCTAGGAAGTCCATAAGAGATCAAATGGAGTAAAAGGTCATCAGATCCAAGATCCCATCTACCCAATAAGACTTCTTCCTCAATTTAGATTGCTGTTATCGGGGACCGAGAAACACCTTCGTGTACTGAACCCCATGTTTGAAGCTGACCAGTAGCTAGTCAGAAAGTGAGTAGTTAGGAAAGAAAGTAGCTCCTGATTAGATACTAAGCTCCATTATTTCATGCTTACTTAGAGGAAAAGGTTTAGATTGTATCAAACTAAACTGTGTGCAGCACACTTGGTCATTTGTCACCCTAAGTAAATTAAATTCAATAAATATTTCTTGAATTTGAATATTATTAAAGAACCTGCTCTAGGCAAATGCTAGTATATGTGAGTGTGTATGTGTGTGTGTGTGTGTGTGTGTGTGTGTGTGTATGTGTAGCACTGTTTTACATTTGTCTACAGTATTCATTGTAGTCCTATGCTGTACAAGTTTATGGCTTAGAACCATAGACTGTACCACAGCCTAGGCACTGAGTAGGTATCCTAGTTTGTTTTCATTGCTGTGACAAAACACTCTGACCACTGCCAACTTGGGGAGGAAAGGGTTTATTTATCTTACATCTCCCACGTCACGGTTCATCATGGAGCCCAAGGCAGGAACCTGGAGGCAGGAGCACAGACCATGGAGGCTCACTGCTTACTGACCTGCTCCCCACGCCCCTTGCTTAGCCTGCTTTCTTATGCTACACAGGCCCACCTGCCCAGGAGTGGAACCACATCACTCAGTAATCAAGAAGATGCCCTCAGATATGGCCATAGGTCCGTCCAATAGAGACAGTTCCCTAATCGAGGCTCCCTCAACCCTGGTGTGTCAAGTTGACCCTAAAGCTATCCAGCACAGTTGACCCCTGTCAACTTGACACACAAACACATCACTATTAAACTATAACCTTTCCAATTCTTGTCCCCAATATATGGTGTTAACGTCAACATCACAACGTAACAGTACAACCTTAAAAACCCCATAGTCCTTAAAAAAATCCAAACACCTGAAAGTCCATAGTTTCTTTTAAAAGTCTCTTTACTGTGGGTGGACTTCTGTAAAATCCAAAACAATTACTGTCTTATTTCAAAGGGAAGAATTGGGCACACCTAAGCAAAACCAAAGTCCAGCAAAGTAGCTCAAGGCTGGACATCTGGGATTAACTCCGGATCTTCTGGCCTCCAAAGGGCTCTGGCAGCTCCACCTCTCTAACTCTGCCATCCACAGCACACACAGCTCATCTCGCAGACCCAGGCCAGCTCCATGCCACACCTATCGCTGTCCTTGGTGGTCGTCCCACGGTCCAGCATTTCCAAAAAGCTGGGGTCTCCACTGAAACTGAGGCTTCACCTTCACCAATGGCCTCTTCTTGCCTCTTGGGGTACAAAGCCTCAGATTCTCTCCATGACCCCTTCAATCCTGGGGTCTTCGCTGCAACTGAAGCTGCACTTTCACCTATGGCCTTTCCTGACCTCTCAGAGTGCCAAGCCTCAGCTGTTCTCTGTGACCCCCTCCACGCTTTCAACACCAGAACCATGCAGGAGACTCTTACACATTACCAAGTCCTGCTTCCAGCTTGAAATAGAGGTGCGGGTCCCTCTGTATGCTGCCCCTGAGGAAATACCTCCCAGAAGACTCCACCACAGTGATGCTGGTCTCTTGTTATTTACAGCTGATTTTTCAGCCCCAGCTAACCAGCATCAATTGTCCCAGTAAAGCAAAGGTTTTACTTCAGGTTCTGGTCTCTTCTTAATCAGAGCTGATTCTTCAGCCTCAGTTCTAAACATCACAGGAACAGCCCTGACAGTCTCTGCTTCCCTTTGAAGCTTCACAATCCAGGCCTCCATTGTTCACAACTCTTTCAACATAAGTGGTCCAAGCTCCACAGCAACAAACTCAGAGCACTCAATAGCTTTTCCAGCCCAAAGTTCAGAATGCTTCCACAATCCTCCTAAAAATACCAAGGTCAGGTCTATCACAGCAATATCCCACTCTCTGGTACCAATTTCTGTCCTAGTTTGTTTCTCCATTGCTGTGACAAAATACTCTGACCACCACCAACTTGGGGAGGAAAGGGTTTATTTATCTTACATCTCCCAGGTCACAGTTCATCAGGGAGCCCAAGGTAGGAACTCAGGGCAGGAACCTGAAAGCAGGAGCTGGAGCACAGGCCATGCAGGAACGCTGCTTACTGGCTTGCTCCCCTTGCCCCTGCTCAGCCTGCTTTCTTATGCAACACAGGCCCACCTGCCCAGGGGTGGCACCACCCACAGTGGGCTGGGTCCTCCCACATCACTCATCAAGAAGATGCCCCTCAGACATGGCCACAGGCCAGTCTCATAGAGGCAATTCCCCAGCTGAGGCTCCCTCAACCCAGGTGTGTCAAGTTGACACTAAAGCTGTCCAGCACAGTAGGTTATATCACCTAGGCTTCAAGTACACTCAAGGTGTTCATACAACGATGAGATCACTGAACAATAAAGTACTTGGAATTTATCACTGCCACTGAGTGACAAATGACTGTGAGTGTAAATATGTGTGCGTTCACTTTCAAATCTAATTTTGGGGTGCAGGAATAACCTAATGACAAGCTTCAGTATGCTTATTATACAGTATATGGAAAGACTAACTTCTCATTTTATACTAGCTTCATGTTGTAGAGTGTACTGTGATAATTAGGTACATTATATACCATTCCATTTGGTGAATATTTATTAGCATCTCACCAATTGAGTGAAATCATTGATTCCAGGTGGCCAAATAGTGTCAGATGTTTGGTAGATAGCTCTTAACTGGTAATATATAATAGGTGAAACACAAAGGCTTATTGGTTTATACAAACACCTATATAAAAATTTGTTTGTGTTCTATTTTGCCCATACAAACATAAGCTTTGAATCTTAGCTTTCATTTATTTTTTACCTGCTATTTTTATACTGACACCAGAAAATATGTCTGTTTACTACAGAATAAATGCGGTTTCCTTTAAACATTTCAAAAGCATACAGAAGTTCAGGTTTTATGATTGTAGGACGGCTTCTTTAGGTAGGAGTTCTGCATTGCAAGGAGCCCCACACAACACCAGCCACGAACAAGCCAGAGTCCTGGCTGATGGCGAGATGACGGTTCCTGGCAGGCTTCTCATGCAGTTTTGGCAGAACAGGAGTGATACATTAGTCATTTTCACAGAGAAGACACTGGTCCATGCCAGTCTCTTATTTGGGGTGCCATCTGCACCACTTTTTGTCAGTAAATTTGAAAAGAAAATATAGCCTCTGGTGGATACTGTTCCTATTTTGAAGTCATTGTTTGAGGTAAGCTCTACCACTGTTTTCAGAGTGCAGGGAAGTCATTGTAACAGAAATCGCTTCTGGGCACTCTGTATTAACTGGAATACTTCCTCAAAATCATTCCAATGAGAATTAACACTTCTTTTAACCTTAAATTGCTCATAATTTATTAGCTCTTGAGTTCTTGATTAAAAATCAGAGGAAAGAGTAAGCTCTAGTTTCGCTTTATTAGTGATGGAACAACTCACTTAAATATTGTTTGGGCCTCATATGTAAATGCGACAAGGACAGACAGTATTTGAAAGGTTGTTTGATACTCCCGTTAAGGCCAGCAATAATTAAAGTTACTCTAAATGTAATGGTCAGTGATAACATAAGGGGATAGACCTTTCAATGTTTGCTGACTCGACTAAATATCTATTTTAGAGATTTCAGGTAAGTATAGCTTGCAAGTTCTTCGAAGAGAAGGGTTAAATTGTGGGCTGCTTTGAACAGAGCAAGCATTCACCAGATATTTGTTGTGCTGAAATGAAGCACAGATGGACGTGCCGTAATGGCTTCAGAAAAGCTTCTGTGACAGTCACGGAGTTTCCAGACATCATTGGTGTAAAATACAACTGGGAAAAAATGGTTGCTCATCGCTGTTCTTTGTGGGGAATAAGAAAAAGAAACTTATCTAAACGTCAGTATGAGAAGTTTGATGATTGGTTAAAGGTCATAACGAAAGGTTTCTTTACCACGAGTATCACATAACTACTAAATAAATAAGGTGACTAAGGAGACATATCTCTTGCTAGTAACTAATTTAAAAAAATGTGCTTTGTGTAGGACCTATGAAACATTTTATTGCTATATTTAAGTCGCAAAATACTCTTTCAGATAAATATAATCTTTATTTTCATTTAAGCAGAAGGTAAACAAATTCAGGTTCTATTTTGGTGGTAATCCGCTTCTCAGTGAGTAGCTTTGAGACACACATTACTCATGTTACCTCAGAGTATGACTGTAGCTCACTAATGTATATAAAAAGCGCATCTAGTCAGGGCCAAGATGCTTTATATGATATCAAGAAGACAGCTAAGGCGACATGCACAAGATTGGCAGAGAGAGGGAGGGGGGAGGGGATGAAGACAGTCAGCAAGAGTGGGAATAAGAGAGAGCGCCGTGTGTAATTGTCAAAAGTCACAAAAATATAAAAATGGACATGAAATTCTAAGAAAAAACAGCATCTAACCAATACAACTTTTGGATGGTTTATGTGTGACAATTCTAATCTTATAGTTAAAACGTCCCTTAAATGAAAGTCAACCTTTGCCTAGTTGTGTCTTGGAGACAAATTTGGTGATAATTTCTTATAGTCCTTATCTGGAGAAAAGGCATTGCCATTATTTCTAATTTCGAATCTCGTTTGGAATATGCCTAGAATACGTTACACATAGAGATTTTGTTTAATTGTGAAGGTAAATAAATGAAGCTTCTCTGAAAAAATTTGTGCAACTTGAAGTGTTTGTCTTCTTACAGATTTATGAGAGTCAGTGATTTACTCATTACTTAGGCTCTGGAACTAGGTTTCACCTTTGTATCTGCTCAGTCCTGATTCTACATAGCTGGCTTACCGGAAAAAGAGGAGGCCGTCTGTTAAGCAAAATAAGCCACTCAGAAAGAAAACTTCGTACATTCATCTTCATATATTTTATTGAGCTTTTGTACATTTCATACAACAGTTCTTAATCAAATTAAGACTCCCTCCCCATGAAACATACCTGGAACTTTAAAAAAGTCAACTGAAGGAGCTGGAGAGATGACTTAGCAGTTAAGAACACTTGATGTTTTCCCAGAGGACCCAGGTTGGGTTCAATTCCCAGCACCCACACGGCATCTAACAGCTGCGTGTAACTCCATTTACAGGGGATCTGATGTCCTCTTCTGGCCTCTGTAGGCTTTGTATGACACACAGGTGCACTTACATTCAGGAAATACACTCATACACATAAAATTTTAAAAAATACATAAAGTTTTTAAAAGTCAACTTGAAATCAACTTGAACGTGGGACAGTGATTACTAGGAAGAAGAAAGAGACATGATCTGTGTACAGTGCATACACGTATGGAAATGACACAGTGAACTCCATTAACATGAACAATTAATATGTTAATATTATGTTATGCTAATATCCAAAGATACACAGTAAAGACAAAAAGACCTTATAGAATTTCACACATCCCTAGGTGACCAGACTTTGATATTTTGGCAAACTACCTTTGCAAGAGAGTTAAGTGGAAGAAAGATATAAACTAAAATTTTATATTAATTTTAAAAATTAAATAAAAAACCTGGGGAAATAATGAAATTTATATCCATACTCTACTGCTTTATGTAATCAATACTTTTTCAGAAACATTTCATTATTACTTGAATCACTAACAAAAATCTTAAGATTCTATGCCTATACCCGTAATTACCCTGTACCCCTTATATCACTGCATCCTATCTCTCCTTCCTTGAAAGCACCACCCCCATTGGTCCCTTACTAGTTAGCTGACCTCTAATGTCTTTCCAATGAAATGCACAAATCTAGCATCCACGTATGACAACGGAAATTTGTCTTTCTGGGTCTGGGTTACCTCTCTTGGAATGATTATTTACAGCTCCATCCATTTACTTGCAAATTCCATTTTTCTTAATAGCTGAATAATAGTTCATTGTGTAATAAATGGGCCACATTTTCATTACCCATTCATCAGTGACGGACACCTAGGCTATCTCGATTTCCTGGCTGTTATGAGTAGAGCTGCTGTGGTAGGTTAGAGTCCTTTGGGCGTATTTCCATGTCTGGCTATAGCTGGATCATATGGTGGATCAATTCGAGCTTTTTGAGGAATCTCAACGCAGGTTTACATAGTGGCCGCACCTCTTAGTCTTCTCGTCAGCAGTGAGTGAGTGTTCTTCTTTCCCTACATTCATCCCAGAATTTGATGTTATTTGTTTTTGGGATTTTAGCCATTCTGACTGGTGTAAGATGGAGCCTAAAAGTAGCTTTGTATGTCCCTGATGGTTAAAGATGTTGAACATTTTAAAAACTGTCTCAGTCATTTATATTTCATCTTTTGAGAACGCTCTGTTTATTTCCTTGCCTCCGCCAGACACCACAGGCTAGCAAATAGGCAGTCCAGTGCCAAGAATGCTTTACTTATTTTGGAGTTGGCCCGAGGGTGTTCCATAGACCCCCAGACTTTGTTATCTATTGTTACTGCTCCTGCTGACATCCAGAAAGCAAATGTAAGACCAAATGACTAAAGACAGCACATACTTAAATCATTGAACATGGACACATCGAACTGGTACTGAACTCGAAGGGTCTTCCCTCTGGGCTAGCATTCACAGTGAGGGAAGTTGATATGCTTCTTACCAGAAGAGGGAGAGAGTCATCATCTTTACCTAGCTGTGAACTCTGTGAGCTATAATAAGGACTATTCTGGCAATACACACAGTATTGCAATTGCGCGACAAATATCATGTGTATAACCAAACGCTTTCTGATTGGATTTAAGTCCCTCTTCACAAATGGAATCCACACCTGTCACCATTACTGGGTCCAAGAACGTGTGGCTAGAGAGGTCAGAGACCCCAGAGGAGACCTAGTACTACTATTCAACTAAATTGACATAGTATTAAAATGCTTCCTAGTAACTTACAACTCTACACATAGATTCGTGCATCTCAATCCTAATCAGAACAGCTTCTTTTTCCATTAGATGGTGATTAATTTACGGAGACCCACAGCTGATCAATCTGCAGAAATAAGAGACTGTGGAGTGCTTGCCCAAAATGAGACATCTAACTCTCACTGACACCTGCAACACTCGGGGGAAACTGTGGAATTCCGAGAGGAAAGAATGAAGAATGTAAGATCCACAGTTAGTGATGACCACAACGAAGCGGTGTGTGCAGCTGCGGGGGTGGGGTGGGGTGGGGTGGGGGTTTTGCAGTGTTGCCCATATGAATCACAGTGTTTGTGATGATATGCACAAGACCTGTCCACGCTCAGACCAGAAGAAATGTGGTGTGGGAGAGGGATGCGGGCACCCATAGCTGGAGATGTTAATTGATACCTCCTGGGGGGGCGGGGAGGAGAATTGGTTTTCTTTAGACATGTGATCCCTGGTAGTTCAACCAAGCTCCAGGGCATGGACCCACACGCAAGAATATTTGGGCAGCACAAATTGAACTGATTTGACTTTAAAAGAGAAAAAAAGAGGACATTAGGTTGTGTGAGTAGGAAGGTGGGGTGTGTCTGGGAGAAGAATGAGGAGAGGGTCTGGATGTAACCAAGGGCTGGAGAGATTAGGGCTGGAGAGATGGCTCAGCGGTTAAGCGCACTGACTGCTCTTGCAGAGGACCCGGGTTCGATTCCTAGCACCGACATGGCGGCTACGAACCGTCCTTAACTCCAGTTCCAGGGGAATCTGAAGCCCTCTTCTGACCTCTGTGGCATTGCACAACACTGGTGCACTCACATACATGCAGGCAATACACTCATATACATAAAGTAAAAATAATAAATTAAATAACTTAAAAATCTCAAAGAATTAATAAAAATATTTTTAAGAGACCAAAAAGAATATTCTGAGTGATGATTACATTTCCCAATATTATGTGGAAATATTAACATCATAAAACTTTTGATTAATGAAATTATAATTATAAATTGTGTGGTTACAGTTTTCATATTATGTTTATTTATGGATTGTGAATATTCTTTTTAAAAATATTTATTTATTATTATTTTTATTTTTTGTGTATGAGTATATTGCCTGCATGGATGTAAGTGGACCCCTGTCATGCCTGTGGAGGACAGAAGAGGGTGTCAGATCCTTTGGAACTAAAGTTATCTGCCATGTGGGTGCTGGGAATCGAACCCAGGTCCTCTGCAAGAGCAGTCAGTGCTCTCAATCCCTGAGCCATCTCTCCAGCCCCTAGATTGCAAATATTCTTTATCTATAATATGATATAGTTTTGTAATTAAATCAACATATGTGAGCATTTTAAAAATTATTATGTTATTTTTATTGAATTTTTATACATTTCATACATCTTTATTTAGACCCTTCCCCTCTTTGCTTCCATACTGGATCATGAATTCTGCCATCTCTGTTAAGGTCTATCAAGTCAAGCTTATGTCCCCAGATGTCCCTTGGCATGAGTTCATCCACTGGAACCTGGTCAGCCTATCTAGCATCACTCCCTTAAAGACCATCTCTCTCTCACCCAGCAGTGATCAGTTTCCAAAAGTTCCTCAGCTAAGGCTGGGGCTTCTGACCCATTTCCCACTTCTATGCTGGGTTTTGGTTTGGTTTGAGTTTGCCTAGGTCTTGTGCATGCTGTCACCACTGCTGTAAGTGCACATGAGCAAGTTCACCCCTGGCTCTCACAGTCTTCCTGCCCACACTTTCACAGTGGTCCCTGACCCTTGGGTGGCAGAGGTGTAACATAGGAGTCCTATCCTGGGACACACAGTCCTAGTCTCTACATATTGGCCAGTTGCGGTGTTCTGTGTTAATTGCCCTTTGTCGCGTGAGGACGTTTCACTGGTGAGAGTTGAGAGATGGATTAATTCTCTCTCTGCCCCCCGTGTTCCACTGTGCTCCCTGAGCTTTAGGTGTAGAGGTTTGATTTTAGATGTCACTTGGGGAAGAACACCTCACAGACACTTATTGCCTGTATTTGACCAGTTGTGGAACTCTGTAATCTCCATCTGTTATCAAAAAAAGCTTCTTTGATGAGTGATGAGAGGTACACTCATCTGTGAATATAGGGATTCACATGTAGCATACAGTAAGACATTCTATTTGTCTAGGGATGTAACAGACATAGGGTTTTCTCCAGGATCTAGGACCTCTCCAGTCACGTATATTTGGCTAAGTTTACAGTGCCACACATGATTTCCTTCCCATTTAAGTGGGCTTTAAATCCAATCAGATAGCTTTTGAGTACCTTCGAGATAGAAGTACCACTACTGCACTGGTAGTTTTCTGTACCTATCATTCTTAAAACAAAAACAATAAAATCCCCAAAATGATTCCATGTCAAAGTTCAGCTTGAAATTAAATTGCCGTAGTTTCTATCCCACGTAAAGAACTTATTCTTTGTCTGTTACAGAAGGATAATTTGAGGAGAAAATAGTGTTCAGAAAAATGGAAAGGACAACTTTAGGTGGTCGAGCGTTTGCCTAGCGTGCTCAAGAACTTTGGCTTGATCCTCAGCTCCAAAAAAGAAAAAGAAGAAAAGACACATGGTCAAACTTAATCTTACTATATTGTTGAATATTTACAAGGTGACTATTATGAATCAAGATGATTTAATTATAAATAAAAAAAGACTTCTCTTGATAATCTTTTTAAATAAACATGTTGCCCTTATTGAGCAAATCAGAATGAAAACTGTCATTATTTGAAATTCTCCTGTTTTAGTCTGAACGTGTCATGGATCCTGTATGTGGTTTCTCAAGACTGGCATTGGTGGCCTTTAAATTGTGTCCCGTGTTATTTGTAGCTTATTCTGTCATTTATTCAAACATAGAGAAACTTTTCAACTCATGCCAATGAGAGTCAAAATAAAATTAACATGGAAAGGAAAGTTTTGTTACATTAAGAAATGATGATGAACCTAGCTTATAAAAATTCAAATTACATTTTTTAATAATTATTCTATAGTTATAGACTTTAGAATCACAGTACCCACAGAGTGGGAAGACACAAATACCTACACTGATCTCTCTACAAGAACAGAACATCCTGCCGGCTACACAGAGAAAAGGGAAGCAGAAAGCTGTCTTTAAGTGGCTCTTAGGTTTATAAGCTCAGCAAACACTTAAACTGAAACTTGATATCTGACAAAGGTAAACGGCTTTACTGTCATGCTCAAGAGTTGCCTTGTGCCATTTATCTCAATGAAATGATAGACCAAGAAATGTTAATTAGATCTTATGGAGTGATCAATATTGAAGAGCCTTTAATTTATGTTTCCATTTTGAAATGTCCTCTGAGAACGGTAGTGATGGAATTCTTTCTTTTTGTTTGCTCGTTTTACTGCTTTTTCCTTTGTTAAAAAATTTTATTTAGTGCATAAATTTTCTGGCATGTATCTATTATATATGGTGATAGGTGTGATAGAAACATTTTTTAAAAATCTTTTTTAAAAATTTTATTTATTATTCTTTTTTATGTGTATGCATGTATTGCCTGAATCTAGGTGAGTGCACCCGTGTCGTGCGATGCCCGCAGAGGTCAGAAGAGACTGTCGGATCCCCTGGAGCTGGAGTTATGGACAGTCATTAGCTGCCATGTGGGTGCTGAGATTCGAACCCGGGTCTTCTGCAAGAACAACCAGTGTTCTTATCCGCTGGGCCATCTCTCCAGCCCCGATAGAAACATTTTACGCCAGTACATCATGCGCTGTGACCATATCCAAATTCACCCTCTCCCTTCTGCTGTCGTCCCTCTTGCTATTTCCTTTCATCCCCCGCACAGTCCCAGGACTATCATGTCTAAATTATTTTATGCCTCTATATGGAACCCAGGACCCGCAAATGAGAGAGAAGGTGAAATCTTGGTCTCCTTGAGTCTGTCCTAATAGGATGAGCAGCAGTTGTATCCATTTTCAAAACCCACAATCTTGTTCTTCCTTATGAAAAAATGAAGCCCCGTTGTGTACAAGCACTCTCTTTCTTTGCCCATTCCTCTGTGGAGGAATACTGGTGTGGGGGTCATATAGTAATTCTATTTTTAGTTTTGGGAAGAGCTTCAGTGCTCTAAAAGCTAAATATTGAAAATGGAACCATACAGTGAAGAAATGGGAAGCAGTTCTCAGAAGGTGGGAATTCCAGCAGCAGCCACACTCTTTCAAAAAGTAGGTCTGTTCCACACATTCCTTTGAAATCTCGAACATGAGCATATTAAACATACATCTAAATTAGACATCGTCAGAATCTACTTCTTCAGTGTTTCTGCTAATTTAATCGAAGGTATTATGCAATGTTTTCTTTATTTGATCAGAGTAAGTGCTATTCGTGATATTCTAGTAGGGTCAGGGTCATCTCTAGAAAGCACATCGTTCTTTGCTGCTGATGTTTTCATTTTGGAATTCATTCCTAGACTCTATCTGTCAACTATCTGTTTATCTACTATCTACCTACTATCTGTCTATGCTCTATCTATATCTATATCTATATCTATATCTATATCATCTATATCTATATCTATCGATCATCTATCTATTTATCTATCTATCTACCTACCTATTTACTATCATCTATTGACTATTATCTATTTATCTATCAACTATCATCTATCTATTGATCGATCTATCTACGACTATCTATTATTTGTCTATCTATCATCTATATAAACTCTCTTTGGACAGGTAAGATGCATTATCACCATTCATTATTATGGGAATTCATTTCTCAAATTCTTATTTATGTAAATTTTGAAAAAAAACCTTTACAAGGGTGGATGCATAGTAAATATACTTTATTTCAGAGAAGTATCAAAAACAGTCTAAGTGGGGGAGGCTAAGCATAATGGAACAATAGCATGACCAAAACCATTACTTACAAGATTCTTCCATCTGAGTTATATGTATGTTCAATATCTTTATTAGGAGAAAACCAGCAGAACATGGTGATGTTATTTTATTTAACTGTCACTGTATCACTTAAACACAAAATGCTGATAATTTGTCTTCAAATGGAGGAGTGTGGAAAAATTCAAAATCTGTTTGGCTGCCTTGTAAAAAAGGAAGAAAATAAGTTCAAATACATGATTTTTCATTTTGTCTGGGTTAAACTTATGTACTCAGCTTAGAAATATCTAAAATAAGTAGAAATGATTAAAGAATGATTAATTTAGAAATGACTAAAATAAGTACAAAGAATGAGGAGAAGAAAGAGGAAGAAGAGGAGGAGGAAGAGGAGGAGGAAGTGGAGGAGGAGAAGGAAGAGGAAGTAGAGGAGGAAGAGGAGGAGGAGGAGGAGGAAGAGGAAGTGGAGGAGGAAGAGGAGGAGGAAGAGGAAGTGGAGGAGGAAGAGGAGGAGGAAGAGAAGGAGGAAGAGGATGAAGAGGAGGAAGAGGAAGAGGAGGAAGAGGAAGAGGAGGAGGAAGAGGAGGAGGAAGAGGAGGAGGAAGAGGAGGAGGATGAAGAGGAGGAGGAGGAAGGGGAAGAGGAGGAAGGGGAGGAGAAGGAAGAGGAGGAAGAGGAGGAGGAAGAGGAGGAGGTGGAGGAGGAGGTGTGAACGCCGAGGTGGCTGTAGTTACTAGCTGTGCTCCTTGGGTATATTTCAGGGTGTCTTATTCTGGCCTCTGCTGACTTTTTTTCAATAAAATCATTCTTAAGGTCACAAAACTTCCAGGTCCCACCGAAATACTTAAACTACTTCCTCAACTTGGCTTTTCCACACTTTTTGAGACTGTTTTTGTGCTTGCTTTCTAGAGTTCTTCCTAACCCTGTACACTTGCTGTGCCCTGGATTCTTCTCCCAGGGTCCACCTAGCCTGCTCTCATTAACGTTGCTGCTGAATTCTAAGTTGAAAAACTCAGTAGATGCTGTTATCCCCTCATTCTTTCCTATCAATCCTGTCCTGCTCCCTTGATCTGAATCTCTCTCTCTCTCCCTCTCTCCCCCCTCTCTCCCCCTCTCCCCCCTCTCTGTCTCTCTGTCTCTATCTCTCTGTCTGTCTCTCTCTGTCTGTCTCTGTCTCTCTGTCTCTCTCTATTCTCTCTCTGTCTCTCTCTCTCTCTCTCTCTCTCTCTCTCTCTCTCTCTCTCTCTCTCTCTCTCTCTCTCTCTCTCTCTCTCTCTCTCTCCCCTCTACCTATAAGACTGAGCCTCACTCAGATTCCGTCACAGACCCTTTGCCTCTGCATGCCCATTGTCAACATGGTCACCCTCAGGATTTCAGTGTCCCCTTTTCTCACTCTCTACTCTCTAAACCTCTTCTGAGGCTTATCTAATATGGTGATTTGGATTTGAATGAGGTGTCCCCCCAGAGCTCAGGAATTTGAATACTTGGCCCCAGTTGGGGGTGGCCTTTGCTGGAGGAAGCATGTGAGTGGGGCAGGCTTTGTGTACAGCCAGGTCCCATTTTTCTCTCTCTGTTTTCTGTGTCTGTTGGAAGGTGAGAGTGTTCAACTTTCTGTTCCAGCCTCCTCTGATACCATTATGGACTTTTATCCCTGTAAGCCAAATAAATTCTTCCCTTGGTCATTCTGTTTTATCACAGCAGCACAAAAGTAACTAATACACCTGGCATTTGTGTTGGCCATGCCAGTCATGGAAATGGATCTTCTAAACGTCAGCCACTGACCAAAGATAAAATTCTGTAATGAATAGAACCATGAACCCCGCCCCCCCAAGACAACCAAGAGTATCAGCACTCAGTCTCTGTGTTCTATGATTAGGAAATGGAGACTTACTCCAATCCATCATCTTCTGTCACTCTGTGTCAGGCACTGTAAGCAAAAGTGCACACGGAAGACTATATAAAACAAACACCAAAGGTCCTGATACTCTAGTTGCCTGGATACATTTGCCCATAGGAATGATTGAATAACCATTTGCTAATAGCTCAAGTCTACTAAATAGGTCATAAGAAGTTCATGTGCTTTAGTGACTCCCTCGTATTACCAAGAACAATAATAAAAGAGACAAGAACAGATGCCGTCACACAGCTCAGGCCAAGAAAATATGACATTTTCAGCTTTTCATTTCCTTTTGACTACCATCATTACTTCTTCAAATTTCGAAGTTAATGTTGGTCAGTATTAAGTCAATGCTGCAGGGCCAACACATTGTCGAAGAGCACAATGTCAAAATTACCCCTAAAGAACAGCCCTGTAAAGCGGTAGTTGAAAAACTGTTTTGTCAGGATGTAAATAGCGTCTTTGTTTAAGGGGATTAGTAGGATGCGACACTCAGACTGTATTGTTCAATGCTTAGGAGGTTATGCTAGAGCTATAGGTTAGTATGAATAAGCAAATGTCACTCTGTGACTATTTTCCCAAGGGCATAGTTAATTTAGGAAAATAGTAAATAGGATATGAAAATATATTATTTCCCCAGAGGTTTAGACATAAGTAAACAAGTAGTAACAGTATTTGTATGTTGCAGAATCAGAATGAAGTAAACAACTTTCCCAGGACATTGTACCCCTCTCCCTGAAGGTCTGTGGACATTTCCCCTATCTCCAACTTTGCCTTCCATGAGCTGTGCCTGCAGGGATTGTGATCCACTTGTTACTCAGGACCTATGACTACTTGAATCAGAAAAGAGCAGACTGCACAAACAGAAGGGAATTTACATAAGAAAGTTAAATAGACCAGTGCCACGGAGAAGAAGTCCCAGCACCTTCCTGTCCCTTGCCTAAGTTGTCTTGCATGACCACCCCACTGCAGTCTTTAAGATGATATTATTTTCTTTCAGCAAAAGTCAAAGTCATGCTCTTTTTGGACCATAATACTTCGTTTTGCACTATATAAATTTGTGTTTGCTGCCCATCACTCACCCCTGCCATCAGGAACATCTCATTACATCTTTCAAAATCAGAAACTGTCCTTTTCTGACCCTCAATTTCACTCTAATCAGTTGCGTCCCATGGAAGCTACTATTTTCTTACGCACACTCCACCTACAGCCTGTAGTCTACAAGATATTAGTAACTGGCCAGACCTTGGTGATGGACAGCTCTGTGTTGCCATGTGTCAGTCTAGACACAGACCATTCCTTTTCAAGTTCTCCTGTTTTCAATCATAAAACCTAAAACAATATAAGCATATTTCCCACTAATTTATGTCAACAGTAAAGGTATAAAGCCAGCATACAATGCTCAGTGAGAGGCCTGGCCCTACAGTAACTGCATCTTCCAACTTTATTCTATTAGCAGTTTAAACTTTCTTAGATTTTCTGAGCCAGTTTTTCCATAGATTCTCAATTTTTTTGAAACTGAGTTTTTATTAGAATTGTCATATTTAGCAAACAAAACTGCAGGATGCCAGTTATATCTAAATATTAAGTTAACAACGCTATTACAATAGTCAGAGTGTTCTTTTTGAGGGCATACACTTACACTAAAAATGTCCTTGTTCTTCTGACATTGAAATGTAACTGGGCACCCTATATTTTACCTGTAAACCTAGTTGTGGTAATTTATGAGCAGACTCATCCAATTGATTTCTGTGACTTTTAACGAACAGAATAATTTAATACAACATTTAAACTGTACATTCCCACTGCTGCTAATCAAGAACACAGGAAGCAATTTTACTCATCCTGGGAAAATCCTTGCAACCTAAATATCATCCAGTAACTGATCCCGTTTAACTATCAGAAATATCTTTCTACATAGTGAAAGAGTAATGTTGAAACAGTGCATCTAAATGACCAGGGAACCTTCCTATGGATTTGACATCAAGGCTGCGACAAATGGATTTCAAGTTGTCTTAACACTGAAATTCAGAAACTCTTGAATGACAAAACCCAAGGGAGGGCTCCTGGGGGGAACCACTGAATCTCACTCTTCATTCTCCTTATCTTTAAAATGTAAGGTAATATTTCTTTGCAGATTCCAAAAGTGTCACAGTGATTCACATCCATGGACTGTATGAATATGAAAATTCAATTTCCTGCTAAGCTTAAGAGGATGGTAAATAATATGTAATTATGCATATGCTGCAATAATTGAAAAGAACATATACTTTTACAAGAATTATTTCAATTTGATAAAATGCTTTGCTTTAGTATCATAGTCACAGGAACGGTTATAAATGGTCAAATATTTCCCTTTCAAAGGAGGTCTACCATTAAGATTGCTTTTGAAAGCACGTATTAAAAGGGGCTGGGAAGTTACTATAATTTTCAGTTCATGTTACTTCCTGAGCACTGTCACTTCTGTCTATAAAGCTGTAGAAAGTGAACATTAGCCCTCTAAAGGAGTCATATTTCAAGGATCAGGTGGGAAAGACAGGAGTGTTGGATGCACCTCACCGCACTGCTGTTCTTCCCCAACACTTTGCACAATGTGAGAATGTTTAATAATTCCAGCCCGACTTACAGATAAGAATCTTTGGTGTCACATCACAACTGACAGTGCTGGTGTGAGATTTGCAGTAAAACAATATTCCAGCTGTAGCTTGCATTTACAGAAATAAAACAGCAGAAGTGGAGGGAAAAGGCCAGGGGAAGATAAACACTTTCCTCTTGCAACAGCACTGACAGTAAATTATAATAGCTACACTGAAGCATGGACAGAAAAATCCAACCTCACGTCCAAACACTAATAGGTACCGCATCAATTGGAATCTATTCCTCTATCTATTTTCAGGTTAGCCAGTTACTGTTTAGTTTAGAGATCTCCAAATATAAATAAGCTCTTTTTCAAATAAAGTCTATGGCAACTGTTGGACAGGCGGCCTTATTTTTCTCCCATTAATCACTAGAAACTTCACACGGCGTGAAAGTCTCATGGGATACTTTTGGCTGGGAAAAAGATCCTCCCTCCTCCATTCTAATCAGTCCATCCCATCTGTAATGGCTTTAGAAAATTGTTAATGACATAAAGTGACAGTCAAAGGGCTTTTTGGTCTGTCAGTGTAGGGTTACTATGAGCTCTCTGACAGACTACTCCACGCAGGCCTCAAAGCTGCTGGAACATGATCTGGATTATGAAGGAATAAATTTGATATGTTAGCAATCACAAGCAGGAACTGAGAAGAAAGGGTTCCTTAATACAGTTCTTTGAGGCTATAATGGGAAATACGAAGATAAATCTGGCGCAGACACAAACCCACATAACACTGCTGCAGGCACACAGAATATAGATCTCGGTTATGAGATGTGTAAAACACAATGGCCTGAATAACGAGCTAAGTATATAAGTGCAAACAAACTCGTTTTTATAGCTAGCGTGGCATTTTGAATGGAGTTTGGAGCCGAACGGACAGTCTCCTACTTACAGATGAACATGGGAAATGTAACAGTAAGTACTGTGCTTTTATTTATAGAAGCTAATAAAATCTTCCAGAAGACTACAAGTGTAAAGCAAATTAAATCTGGAATTGGCCTGCCTTGTAAAAATTGGAAGACCTTTGCTCTAAAACACCGTTTTTCTTCCAGGTCCTTTACCTTGTTTTGAACTTAGGAATCTTGAGCAGTGATGTGAGAATGACTGAAATTTTAGGCATCTGTTAAATACAGCAACATGACATCATAAGGTATAATCACATTCCTTGCGCTTTATAATGCTCTGCACAGAATTGATAAATAAATGCATACCTGGGATTTGAATCGGTTAAAAATAGACAGTAATACAAATGTAAGTGGAGATTGGGGATATCTTTAGGACGATTTTATTCTTATGCATTAAAACATTTTCTTTCATGTCCTTTTTTCAATTTCGACAATATTCACCTCATTAAGGTGTCACGGAAAGTGACGATGTAAACAGTTTCCCACACATCTCCTGTAGGTTGCGCTAAGGGCTATAAAAAGAGTGTGTTCTGACAATTTCATGTATATTGAAAGACTGGGTAGAAGATTTTTGCCTAGTTATACAGAGGTTCTGCTTAGTAGCACAGAACGGCTGGACAATATTACCCCAATCCCACCACGGACAAGGGGATCCATGAGAGGGAGATTCGTCCCACATAGAAAAAATTTCAGGCATTTAGAAACAGTATTATTCCTCATCAGTCTCAGACAGTCTGAGACAGGCTCCACTTAACAAATCCTATTCTTAACATATGGCTTCAAGAGAAAGCTTTCAGCTCCATGTTTCTCTAATTAGACACGATTCCACAAGCTTAGATGGGTAGGAATAGGCACCCCCCAACAAATCATACCTATTCTGCAGTTGTGCATTAAAAACAAGAATGAAACAATAAAAGAGCAAGAATAATTTGTCAGAAGATAATTCTGTGTGAGCTAAGTAGTGGAATCCAACTGATTACATTTCCTCTGTTGAATGTCATACATTCTTGCTGAGAATTATAGTTAGGGCCAGGACAACAGTGGCTTACTGGGAGAAGCTCACCATTTGGCTTAGTAGTAGACCACAGACCTTGGATAACCACACTAATTCTTTCAGACTACCAGGAAGTCATCTCATAAATATCTATTTCAGTGCTCTAAAATTATTAAATGACATCATGATGACCTGATTTAAAGAAAATGTTACAAGAGGGCCTTAAATGGTGCCCTAGTGGCTTAGAAGAGTTAATGCAGTTTCCTTAAGTGCCCAATTCAGTTTTAGTTTGCAATGCACAGAACAGGGAATGTGTCTCAATAACTCACTGACAGGTCTGTCTAATATAAGGATATTAAAGGAGATAAGATTTTTGAAGGACTCTATCAGGGAGTAGCTGGTCATTCTGAGTAATTCAGCTCTACTAAAGAAAAGAGGGAGAACGTTTATTCTATTTCATGAAATGACATGTTACCCAATTCTAGAACTGAAAATAAAGTCAATTAACACTGATAAAAGAAAAAAAGGAAGAAAGTTGAAGTCACTGGAAGTTCAAAAATCATTTAAAGAAACATTGAACTGGTACTCCTTTTTCAAGAGGTAAAAAAGAGACATGAAAGTAGATGGGGAACTTGAGATGGAGGTTGCTGCAGGAGGGAGGGAGCCGGGGACTTCAATATATAAACATATGAAGCTGTCAAACAATAAAAATTCAAAATAATACAGTAAGATTATTATACATGACATATATTGTTTCTTCTAAAACATAGCTGACATTTATGCATAGCCCACTCTGGAAGCACACAATACTTATTTTCTTATAGTAGGAGTGTGAGACTAGGGAAGTGTTTGTCCAATCTGTCATTGTATTCCAAGTCATAGAACTATAGAATATATGAGAAAAGCAATGAAAAGCTATAACCTGACCTTATATCACATGAAATATATATTTCTTATATTTTGTTTACTGTAAAAGATGTCAAAACCTGTAACTATGTTGAATGGAGTTTAATATATCCAATTATATGATCATGTTGGGCCCAGAGACGACATGAGAGCATATGAGAACACAAGCTATGATAAATGGAAGGTAGTCTGGGGTTCAACTTAGAAAACACCTCTGGCTTTTAAAGACTATTTGGTCACCTGGGCTGGAGAAAGGGCTCAGCAGTTAAGAGTATATACTGGTCTCCAGAAGGCCTGATTCCAGTTCCCAAGACTCATATTAGGTAGCTCATAACTCTAGTTCCAGGGGATCCAGTACCACTGGCTTCCTCGGGCACCTGCACTCACGTGCACATACCTACACACAGATACACTTAATTAAAATTAGTAAAATAAATGAATTTTTGCTTTGTTTTCCTGAGGCAGGATCTCCCTGTAACCCCAGCTGGCCTGAAACTCATTATGTAGACATGGCTGGCCTCGATCTCATAGAGATTTGCCTGACTCTGTCTCCCAGGAGCTGAAATTAAAAGTGTGTACCACCATACCAGCCTTATAAAAATAAACCTTTAAAGATAATTTGGTCAAATGAATAAAAATTAGTTAACAGAACCATATTAATGTAGAATGAAAAGTATTAACCATCAGCCCTTAAATTGCCTTAAAATTGTAAGTATACATCTAAAGTTTAGAAACAGGCCAAGTAGAAATGTGTTCCTGTTATAACCTATTATATAATAGGAAGAAACCTTTCCAACTGATGAATGAGTAAAGGGTTCTGACGTCAATACGGTTAGTTTTGAATAGAATGACCTCAGGTTACACCTCTGGGTTCTTAGCTTGGTTTATAAGCATTGCAGTTGTAACATCTTGAGAAAACCACAAAAATGTTGTTCACTTCACTAGTGTACAAGTTGTTGACCTAAAAGTACCTACATTGTTGAGTAGTTCACTCATAACGAAGCACAATAAATGCCAGTTATCGCTATTTTTTAATGTATTGGACTGAAACAAATTATTAACCACATAGGAAATAACAATCATTTACCTTCTTAAGCTTACATAAAAATAAAATTTGATGAATTAAAGAGCCCAGTGGAAAGAGAGAACCATTGTTGTGTCATTTTGCCTGTTACGTGACAGAGTAAAGTACCTATTCCATTGAAGTCGAACTTGGTGAACTAGTGAGTTTATTGGGACTACCTAGAGAAGTACACATAAGGGGCCCCTTGAAGTATGGCTGAATCAAAGGCAGCTGAATTATGGAATGTGCACCCTATCATGGGTGACAGTCCATGATGGCTGCCTCCCAGGAGCTCTCGGCACTACTTGCAGGCAGCCATGTCCGTCAGTCTCTTGTAGAAGTCTTGGCTGATTGGAGAGTCTCTTCTCCTTCATCATCGTCCTTGCTTTAATAACCATGGAGAGTTGCCTTGTGAATCTCTTTACTTACAGCAACTTCCTAAGATTTGTGAGTTGTTTACTTCCAGAGTCTAATGAGCCTCCTTCCTCCATCTAGGAGATAATGCTTTAATTCAGAGGAAATTGTTACACAACAACCATAAAAGGAGACAAGGAATGCATTTGGATCTATGTGTGGGGAAATGCAGGAAATCAAGTGATAGAGTTAGATAAGGCTGGTAAACAGTTTTATCTTCTGATGGAAAGGCTAAATATAAAAATAAAAGACACACGGATGATAAGAAAAGTATTTATAGTATATAATAAAAAGAAATACAATGTATGAAGGATTGAAACCATCAAATATTTTACATGTAATCCAGCACGTATTTGCACCTCAGATCATCTGTGTCCTCACCTTGCTGTTATTTCTATTTTCAGAGCTTTAGTCTACTCCATCTTCAGTAATTTTTCTCCCCATATCACGGGACTAGGTTAAGTGTTACCCCAGCAAAGCCTCTTCTGTGTTTCATTCTAAATTGTTTCTCTAAATTTCCCTCTCATGGCATACTTTTCCCTTAGGCCAAAGCTCTTATTCTTTACCGTAGATTTATGACTATTGGTTTACATGCCTTCCCCCACTTGGCAGTAACTCACATCTTCTTCCATTTGACAATAGTTCACAGGGAGCATCCGCAGGTGTTTGCTACTCTATAATAAACCCTGACATACAGAAAATATCGAAATCATGAAAGTGAAGATATTAAAAGGTTCTGAATACTATGTCAAGCCATTGAGCCTTCACATAAAGGATAGCCACTGCTATGGTTTGAATAAGAATTATCACCTGTAGGCTCATGTATTTGAACACTTTGTCCCTAGTTTATGGTTCTGTTTGTGGTGGACAAAGAGCCTTCATGAAATAGAGCCTTGCTGGAGGAAGCACATCACTGATGGTGGCTTTGAGTGTTGATAGTCCCACCCCACTTCTCTTTCTGGTGCATCTTGATTGTGAATAAAATGTGATCAGCCTGCTTCCTACTCCCGTCGCCGGGCCGCCCCCACCATTATGGGCCCTAGCCCTCTGGAACGGTAAGCCAAAATAAATCTTTTTCAGCCCTAAGTTGTTTTTTAGGGTATTTTCTCAGGACAGCAGAAAAATAAGTAATACAAAAATTAGTGCAGGAGGATGGGTTGCTCCTGTGAAGAAAATGACCATATTGTTTTTTGGAGGAATGTGAAGTTTTTTTGAACTGTGGACTAGAAAAGCCATTAAATGCTATAGACAGAGTGTCAAGTGCTCTAGAGGGAGTGTGAAAACAGTAATGTTCACAGTATTGTGGAGAGGGAGCCCCAGCTCATGGGATTTCAGAGGAGAATAGGACTCTACTTGAAACAGGGTTAAATGCCACTTGTGTGGTATTTTGGCAAAGAAAACAGCTCTATTCTGCCCACATGTTAAAAATTTTTGTGAGACTGAATTTAAAAGTAATGGACTAATTTCTGTGGTGGAGGGGGTATCAGGACAGAATAATTTTGGTACTGTGGCATGGCTATTACTGATTACTCTTATGCAGATCTACAGTGTCAAATAGCAACAGGTAGAGCAGGAGAAATTAAAAAACGCAGTTTAGAGAGAAAAAGATGACTAGGATTTTTAAGGTTGTAATCAGGTCATATGATGTAAAGGTGACAGTGACTGTTAAAGGGATTCGTGCTTCCTTATCCTGCCCTGGAGTAGAAACTAGCTCAGTCTCGAACTGGAAAGGAGAGTCTGGGGGTTTGCTTGCTCCTAGAAAGTAACTGCCTAGCAAAGTTCTTCACAACTTCAACATACAGAAACTGCTGCAACTGTAGTCCAAGGGGGCCGGGATCCATCCTGACTCAACTGGGCAGTGTCTTCCATGTGATTTGGTGGCAAGAAAGATACAAGATTGAGGGGATGATGGATTCTTCCTCTGTGGTTTCAGACGCTGAGAAGAGGCAATGAGTGGTTGGGTTGGAGTTCCTACAGGAAGCCCCCAAGAGACTGTTGCATGAAACTGTATGAGTGAAGTCTGGGTTTCAGCGGAGATCCCAAGAGGTTGGGATGCCAGAGCATCTAAGTCTATTAAAACTGAAACCCCAGATACCAGAAATGAGGTTAAAGAATTTGATCCTTACCATGCTGGGTTTCAGTATTGCTTAGGTCCAATCTTCACTAGGCTCGCATTCTTCCATTCGGAATGGGAATGTATATTCTGTGCAATTTTATACTGGAGGTATGCAATTAAAAATTCATGAGGGGGTTACAGTTTAGAGAATACTTTTAGTCTCAGGGGAGACTTTGAGTTCTGAACAGTATTGAGACTGTTAAAGATGATGGGGACTTTTGAAGTTGGACTCAATGTACTTTGCATCATGGGAAGGCCATGGGCTATGGGAGCCTGGGCTGGAATATGGTGGCTTGAATGAGAAACACTGGGTCCCCAGCTGGTGCAGCTGTTTAGGGGAGTTTATGGAACCTTTAGGAGGTAGAACCTAGGAGGTCTATCAGAAACGACACCAAGCCTTCTAAGAGATTGTGAAGCTACAATGTAAGGATGTTTAGTGGAAATAAAAGAATGGTTCCAAAAGTATCTGAAATTCAAATATTTTAACTGTTGTAGAGTATAGAAACAGGGAAGTAATGATCAAGGAATTAAACTCCTGATTTTAGAGCAGATTGTAAACTTAATGCTCCATCAAGACGTTTGCAACTCTTTTTCTGAGTAGTCTAAAGTCAATTAAAATTTTGAAAATAAGATTATTTTTGTCTTCTTATTTGCTTATCTTGACTGTGAGGACTAAGTTATTTGGGTTACTCTTCTAAAGACCAAAGTAAAGTTTAATTTTCACATTTATACAACTCTACTATAATTCAGTCACAAGTCTGTAGAATCAAGGTTGCCTTAATAAAGAGGATTCTGACAAGTATTGTCAAATTAATTTCCTTTATGTATGTCTTACCATCACTACCACTACAGTAACAGTAATGAAGGTTGCAGTATGAACAGACATCTATTGAACATCTTATATAAGACATTGCAGTAGATGCTTGACTCAGTCTGTCGAATGAAGAAGTGGAATTTGTGCACTTAAATGTCCCAAGTCATGTAGAATAGCATGGTATAAAAGGAAGCCTGGGGAAGTTACTGCTTCTGTGGTTGAGAGAGGGGGTTGGTGATAGATGCAAAGATATTCAGGACAGAACTTTATGGAAGAGGCAGGAATTCAAATATGTAAAGAGTGAAAATTTTAAGATAAAAGCAATATTCACATAGCAATATTATGGAAGCAAGAGACAGATCTATCCTGTCTTCTAAAGACATGTGTTCAAAGTACTGATTTGGCCAAAAACTGCAAGCTCTTAGAAATAAATAAAAGAAGCATCCAAAGAGCTGCTTGGGAACATAGAGTGAGGCATCTTCAGTGTCAAATTAAGGATGGTTTATGTTGAGGATATAAAGATCACTTAAAAGTTTTGAAGCTATTTGTGGAAAGTTCTTTTGAGATTTTTTTTAATCTTTTTGAGACAGGGTCTCCCTGTAGCCCCAGCTGTCCTAGAGCTCACTATGTAGACCAGGCTAACCTCGAACTCACAGAGATCCACCTGCCTCTGCCTCCCAAGTGCTGGGATTAAAGGCGTGTGCCACCACACCTGACTCTTTTAAGATTTTAAGAGAAGAACTATGACAGCATGTTCTGGGTGAACTTTAATGGTGAAAGTTCAGGTTGAGGAGGTCTGGAAAGATGGCTCAGCGGTCAAGAGCTTGCTGAGGACCCAAGTTCAATTTCCAGCCCTCAGATCTGGCAGTTCACAGCCATCTGTATCGCCAGCTCTAGTGGGTCTGATAGCTTGTGGGGCACACATGCACACAACTGGCACTCAGTGACACAGACAGACAGACAAATAAATAAATAAATAAAAAGTAAATAATAAAATTGTAAATTCAGGTTAAGCACACTAGTATTACAATTTTCCTTTCCCTTTTTATTATGAAATGTTTCAAAGAAAAAGAAATAGCAAAACATAATGAATCCCAAACTTTGACCACACACCTTAAATCATCAGTGCATGATCAATCATGTTTTAATTTAAATTCTTAATTTGGTAACAGGTTTTATATACCAACCATCATTTTATTTCAACTAGATGTATTTCGATACGAATAATTTTTAGGCTACTGATTGAACCCAGAGTCTGTATATGCCAGAAAGACACAAGCCATATCTTCTGGTCCTTGAATATGAATTTCTAAAAGAAAAATGTTCTTGGGGAAAAAACTCATAGTATCATCATAATACCTAAAAATCAACAAATTTGTATAAAAATTCTAAATATTTTACTGGTATTCCAGTTTATATAATTGTGCATGAAATTTCTTTGTAATGCATTTGTGAGTCATTCTCAAATAAAGTTCACTATTTTCAGTTCTTTCTGAACTTTCAAATGTTAACTTCATCTTTCACTTTTTGGTCGAAATTTATTTACTAAAGAGACATAGCTCTTCTTCTCTTTACTGAGTTATCATCATATGCAAATGTTCTGCCTCTTTTTCTCCCAGGATAAGACAACAAAATTTAGTAGCTTAGACATTTTTTTTTTGCTAAGAATTGTTCATTGTTTATGTTGTATATACTACTGAAGGAGCATCATGGTATTTAGTTATAATTTTATAGGTTCTTGGTAGAATTTATTATAAAATTACAATATTCTGATTTGATTATTCAGTTTCATTTATTAACAGAAGTACTATTTGAAAAGAATTTCCATCTATAATTGACACAGAAAGTTTTGCCCTATAGTTTGTAAATTGCATTAATTTCTAGCATGTTTCAAAGCTGACTAATGAGTATTATTTTTTGTAACAGAACTATTATTAAATCATGGATTAAAATATATTTTATATTTCATGCTATTTTAATCATCCTTATTTATATTCAATTTGTCTAACCTTTGTCCATGGGAATCCTCTTTCATTTGACTTCTGAAACTTTATAATATCACTGACTAACTATTGAGAGCTTCCTGGGATTTTTAATGTCAAGATGTCTCAAATGTATTGTGATAGTCAATATTATCAATTTGACAGCATCTGGAATCACTCAGAGGACAAGCCTCTAGGACACCTGTGAGCATTATCACTATTAAGTTAATTAAGGTGAGAAGATCCACCTTAAAGGGGGGCACACCGTTCCTTTAGCTTTTTTGACTTCTCTGCCGTAATGGACTATGATTCGAAATAAACCCTTTCTCTTTTAAGTTTCTTTTGTAAGGGTATTTTATCACAGCAGTGAGCAAGATTTAAATTTAAATTATGGTTTAAATTTCCTATCTAGAATCAGGAATCATTTCTTTCTCTCAGGAGCCTTTATCCCCGAATTATGCATTATGATATTTAGAAGCCAAATAATGGATACGAGAGGTCTCATATCTGAAAAACTGGATATTGAGTTTTATGTATCTTGGGAGGAAAAGCTAAGAACTGTTACCAGTGGTTTCAGACTTCTTCCTTCCGTGGTGGATTGTACCCTTCAACCTAGCAGAAAATAACCCTTTTCTCCCTTCAGTTACTTTATCATGGTATTTTAACATATTTGGAACAGAAACCAAGACATTATCTATGTTGTTGTATACAGTAAAAATTTAAAACTACGTAATTTCCTTTCTGTCCCAAAATATATAAAACTAATATATACAGTCAATTTATTGTTTTAAAGTTACTATACGCAATTCCTATCACTGTTGCTTTGTGGGTGCATTTATTTCTTTTTGTGTTTGTTGATTTATTCACTTGTGGCACACTGAAGCTTACACCCAGGGCCTGCCACATGTGAGAACCATTCTAGCAAAGATACACGTTTCCAACCTCTTCAAACGACTTCATTATAGCAAGCATATAATATGGTGGTTCCCTCTTATACACGTTTCCAACCTCTTCAAACGACTTCATTATAGCAAGCATATAATATGGTGGTTCCCTCTTACACTTTGCTTGTTAAGGATTGACATTTTTTTCCCTCCAGTTAGAGTCTATCTAGTTTTGGGGGAAATCAAAACCAGAACTAAATAGTAATACTTTAATGGAAGTTGTGTATTTATGATGTTTTCCACGTAAGAAAATTGAACGTCTTTCCATTGTTTATTTAGACATTTGTGTTTCAAAAAGTTTAAAGCCCTTTGGTATAAGGAACTTAGAAAGGTGTAAATGTAGGCCTGAGAACAATGGAAAAAATAGAGCAAACCAGGGCCAACCTCACGCCTCTTTATTTATTTACTTTTATAGAGATTGCATCACTTTTACTTTTATTTATTTACTTTTATAGAGGTTGCATCCCTTGAACAATTTTTCACAAGGGTGAAAGTGATCTTTGTTGCCCTGTTAGAGCCAAGTTCTTAATTTTAATAGTAACTAAATATGTCAATCAAAATTGCGCAGGACTAGAGAAAGATATCTCTATGTAGATGATGGTGTGCGGTATAGCACTGACAGGAAACGGGGATTAAGGTCATAATTTGATTTCACGTTCAACTATTTGGGTGATAACTCAGCTAAGCTACTCTTGTGATTTGAACCTAAAACATCCATTATAGGCTCAGGTGTTTGATTGTGTATACGACACAATCAGCCGGCTTCCTGTTCCTTTCTCTGACCTTCCTTCCTGACCTTCCTTCAAGCCTTCCTGCCTTGATGAGCTGTGTCCTCTAGGAAACTGAACAAACATAAACCCTTCCATTTGTCTTTTATTTCCAAAAATATATATTCCAAAGCTACTTAATTTCAGATCCTATCCCTACAGCTCTCTGAACATTTTCAAAAGGAAAAACCTTCAAGGATTACCCATGGCAAAGCAAAGACTATTTCCGGTATTTTGTGACTATAAACTTGTGTTAAATGGCTTCCTGGTAATAGAATTAGCCACACATGCTTCTGGCTGTCCTACTGAGAAACTTTAAGTCATTCTCTATTGCTGTCAGTATATGGCAAATGGATATATATTTTAGAGGCAAAGAGGTACAGAAGAGAACTTGGGAACAAAATTAGACTCTGAAGTATCACAATTTTTATAATTTCCCCTTCTGAGCTCAGGTCTCAGGGTAGACAAAGGTCACATATTCCTTTTTCACATTGGAATAATTACAACATTAGATTATTAGTTTAAATTTTATCTTTCGTTTTGTTAAATAAGTAAGGAGAATTTCTTCTTTACCTGTGAAATGATGGGTGAACACAAATAACTGCTCCACAAATAACCTCTGCTCCACATTGTCACCAAAGTGTCCCCAAGTTTTATTCCTGCCTAGGGTATCTGTTATACACAGTTCCTCTCTTAGATTTCCTGCAGGCAGGAAAAATCCTTTGTTCTTAGTACTGCCAAAGCTTCCATCTTCCAGCAGTGACCGCAGTTTAGCACCTGCTCATAAGATGTGTTTGCACATTGTTGCTACCTTATAGTGACATATATATTCTCATCAGGAGACTGTCAGAGAATTCAAGGGATGTTAACATTTTTTGGTCTCTGTGTAAAAGTGATGTTTCCTGTTAATTTTGTTCTCTTGCTGGATTCTCTAAGCAAAAGCCTTCCGTGGGAGGCAGAATGATGTCATTATAGTCATAGCATAAAATTTTCAGCCTTTAGAGTGAGACATATTATGGCATATATTTCACTACTTTTAAAAGTAGTGAAACAAGAGCTTGGACAATGATGATATGAATTTTACATGTTCAAGTGTGGGTACTACGGAAGGCCTGAGAACAGCGTTGGGACTAATATTTCCCCTGGAATATATGACTTTTTCATTGTAGTTTTACAGGAGCCAAGTCCATCCATGGATGCCCGTGTTCGTAATACCAGAGATACGGTGATTTAATTTCAGAGATATAGAGATATGTGCACGCAGAGGAGTCTATCAGGGCACTCAATAAAAGTGTCTTGAATTGAAAATAAAAGAAAAAGAAACTTCTGATTTCAGCTCTATATGCATGAAGGGTCTCCAGAGTAGGGAATCAATAGGAGAACATATAGTTACACAAAATATATGATATATAAAACCCACATAATATAAAACACACATGTATATTATATGTTATGTATAAGCTATTTGAGACAGGATAAAACTTTGGGACACTGATAACAATGTACAGAGAAGGCCCTCAGTTACTTCGATAATATATACATAAATATAATATAATTTATGAATAGTTATATATGTCTATATCCTCCATCTCTCTTTAATATTTTTATTTTTTATTTTTATTTTATGTGTATGAATGTATTGCATGAATGTAGTGCACCCATGTCATGCAACGCCCATGGAAGGTAGAAGAAGGCATTGGATCCTCTGGAATTGGAGTTACAGATGGTTGTTAGCCACCATGTGGGTGCTGGGAATCGAACCCGGGTCCTCTGCAAGAGCAGTCAGTGCTCTTAACTCCTGAGCCATCTCTCCAGTCCCCATCTCTCTTTTATAGACAGAGCTAGAGTACCAGAAAAACTAGGGACATCGTTCGATCAGAGTCCAAACCCTGAGAACTCAGCTGACAGTGTGTTTTATCGTCTGATTCCAATGACCTGACAATCCAGAAATTCTGATATTTGAGAACAAAAGAGCAACGTCTCCGCTCCAAGTGGGAGTTAATGCCACCTTCGTTTGGCTTTTCTACCCCTCTCAGGTTCCCTCCCCACAGCGGAATCCCACCAACTGTGGTGGAAAAGATTTTCATTCAGCTTACATAATCATATGCTAATGAGTTCTGTTCCCCCATACAAACAAAAATAAAAAAATTCAGGTATCTAGGAATCCCTCATCCTAGTTGATCTGTTGAAAACATTGCCATCAGGAACATGAGGAAAGGTTGGTAGTAGCCATTTCCACCATTAGTAGCAGGAAATGTTGGAAAAAATTGAAAACAGATGACTTCTCTTGGGCTTATCAAACAACAGAATTTCCAGAGATAACCGACGTCCAGAAAGGCATGCAGATGTACTCTTGATTGTCTTTCTGGAGTAGCAGCTCCTGTAGTCCTAAAATGCTAAGGAGGCTTGATGATTTTGATGGATCCCTAGAGGCTGAGCGGGGTCTAGTGCAAGTAGAAATTCTTGTGGCTGGCTATATCTCTTTCCCTTCTTTCGGATTTTACCTCTAGGAACCCTACAATCTATCTAACAATAACCTTGAAGATACAAATAAATGTCTTGTCCAGGTTCTAGCAGGAGAAAGAAAAAATAGATGCTGCAAAATCAACCTGGAATGTTCTCTTGTTTACCTAAGGGATGACCACGTCCTCCACACCAGCATCCTTTGGTCTTCTATGACATACCTAAGGTAACTGGGGGCTAAAGACTCAATTAAACTTGAGATTTAATCATAATGTAGCATTCTATCCTCTTGGAGTCTTTGCCATTATATTCATAAGGATCACATGTAGATGTGTCAAAGAGCTGTGAGACAGAGTATCTTTTTAAAAATATTTTATTAATTCTTTTTGTTTTATGTGTATGAATGTTCTGCCTGCACGTATGTAAGTGCACCGTATGTATGCAATGTCCATGAATGTCAGAAGAGAATGTCAGATCCCCTGGAACTGGAGTTACAGATGGTTGTTAGTTGCCATGTGGGTGCTGGGAATCAAACCTGGGTCCTCTGGAAAAGCAGCAAGTTTTCTCAACTGCTGAGCCATCTCTCCATCCCTAAAGAAACGTTCTCACATATACCAAATACTACAGGGGAGACCAAAGCAGGGATGTTAAAATAATCTGAAGTCTCTGATTACAAACAGCAAACATTACAGCAAACATTGAACATGACCCCACTTGTAGCCATGTTATCATAAGACTTCACCCATAAGCCCACTTATCTAATTTTTAAAATATATGAAACATCATGTCTGATTACCAAGAAAATTATGACGCATGCTGAAAGTCATGGTAAAACAGCCTAAAGGTAAAGCAAGTATCAGACTGTGCTCAGAAATGAGACAGAGGCTTGAATTATCAGAAACAGTAATCAATATAACTGTGATGTTTTCAGAATTTTGTCAAAAAAGTGGGCAGCATCCAAAAAGGATGTAGAAAATAAGTAGAAATATGGAAACCTCAAGAAAAATTCAATGGGAAAAAGTGGAATGAAAATCATTGTGGCAACATTGGGAGATGCACCAGCAGAGTTTCTTAATTGAGGCAAACAAGTTAACTTGAAATAGACTATTATAAATTGTCACGTAAATGCACACGTAAAATGGTAATCGTGCTATTAGCAGACGATTCAGCACATGCAGTATAATTTACATGTAATGGATGAATAATAAACACGGAAGAAAAGAAACAGTTGAAGCCGTAACTGCTGAAACTTTTACAAACTCAGTGACATCTATTAAGCCACAGATGTGAGAAGCTCAGAGAACATAAACAGAAAATCAGCAAGAAAATAACAAACTAAAATTTAAAATGAAAAGTGATAGAATTCCCTTCAAATCTGTATAGCAAAAGAAAGTGATGAAGAATATTCAAGGGTTGAAAGAAAAAGCAGAATGCGACCCACAGTTTATTATCCAATGGAATTATTCTTTTTTGTAATTAAAAATAGTGTTTTTTTTATGGAGCAAAATGTTTTTGTTTTATTTATTCTCAGTTTTGAGAATTTCGTACACGAATACTATATTTACGTCATTTAAAGCCCTCCCCCAACTCCTTCCATGATCCCTTCTGGTTTCTTCTCAAGTTCACGTGCAACAATAATAATTATAGAAGAAGAGGTCAATGACATTATTCTTTAAAACTAGGGAAAATAAAGGCCTTCCTCAGACAAATATTGAGGAATGTCATCTATAGAAGAAACATTGTAAAAATGCCCTGTAAAGGAGGAAAATTATAGAGTTTAGAAACTCAGATCTATATAAAGAACCCAAAGAAGAAATAATGTAGATATTAAGTAAGATAAATCAGTTCACTTATTTTAACTAATCTGTAATATAATTCAAAAGTAAAAATAGTAACAACATATAGAGTAATTATAACTCATATGTAACCAACATATATAATTGCAATGACATAATGGGAGGCAGACTGTCTAGGACTACAGACTTTCACAAGGCTTCTGCAGTACACATTACACACAACTGTCTAATGGCGGATAGATTAGTTCACAGTTTACGGAAAGTTGTAGGGTTACCACAAATAAATAAATATAGTTGAATATAACATTGAGTTATATGTAATGATGAATAAAACAAAGAAAGAATAAAAGGAGTAAAAGAAAAAAACACTAAATGGAAAATAAAACGTGGTAGTTATTATTAAATCAAGTATATAAAATCATTTAAAATGTGAATGGTTAATCCCAGCACTTCGGAGGCAGAGGCTCATGGATCTCTGTGAATTCAAGCCTGCTTGATCTAAATAGTGAGTTCCAGGCCAGCTGGGCCTACAGAGAGATCTTGTTTCAAAAAGACCAAAGTAAAAAACAAAAACAAAAAATGAAACAAAACAAAACAAAAACCAATAAAATATGAATGACTTAATTTTGAGAATTAAAAGATGAATTATTTTTCACATCTAAACACCAGTGACAGTCTTCATAGCATTAGCTAATTCAAGAATTCATAAGGAATCACAGAATACTCTGAATAGCCAATGCAAACTTGAGGGAAAGAACAGAACATGAGTATTATACTACCAATTTCAAAATTTACTGACATTAAATAGCATAAAATGAAGGTCTAGAGATAAATCCCACATTTGATATTTGACAGTTGTACTAAGTAAAAGCACATTAATCTCTCATAAACTGCTTGTCAATATGTGAAAAAAATGAAGTTAGGCTGTTATCTATTACCTATAATAAAGTCAATTCAATTATGGATTAGAAATATAAACACAAGACCTGAAACTACTAGAAGAAAAGTTGGAAAAATGCTTCATGGAATTAGAATTGGAAAGGGGTTTTGGTTTTTGTATTTTTTTAAGATCAGATTTCAAATTTCAGAAAACAAAACAAAACAAAACAAAAAAGTATACTAAATGAATCTATAAAGCTCTGTATAGCAAAGTAAACCAACAAGATGAAGAGAAAATGCACAGAGGTTTTGCAGAATTAGAGAAAATAGACAAACCTGGTGGTGAATTCCTAAAACCCAGCCCTTGGTAAGTAAAGGTAAGAAGATGCAGGGTCCAAAGGAAGCCAGAGCTACATACAATGAGATTCTGTCTCAAAAAATCTGAGAGAAAATATTTGTCAAGCGCACATCTGATAATGGTTATTAAGGACTCCAAAATCTCAATAATGAAATAAGCCAAACGAAAACAAATAAAAAACCCTTAAGTAATCAGATGAGAAAGTAGACCTAAATAGACATTTCTCAAAAAAAGACATGCAAATGAGCAACAGATATACAAAACAATGCCAGTGCTCAGCACCACTAACAATGACCACATCAATATCTATATTTAGAATGACACGTTCTGGTGAGCATGTGGAAACTTGATGGAATCTCCAGCACATGTTTTTAGTGAAAGAAATCATTGTGAAAAGTTACATTTTACCTGATTTAAAGTGTACGGTACCATGCTAAGGAAAACCTATACACACAGTAAATGATTCTTCATTGCTGGAAGGGAGGGGAAGAACTGAATCCTTGAAACAGAAGACTTACAATTTGGTGCAACTATTGATCGTAATACTGCAAGCCTTGATGGGTATTGTATGCTTGTGAAAACCTATGGAAGAGTGCAGTACAAGAAGTAAAATAACATGCACAATTAAAAACTATTAAATATTAAAAGCTATTTTAAGAGTTTCTGTGATCCCGGGATAGACTTCAGTATGTGACATAAACTTTTTACAAATATATAATAAAATAGCATTCCTGAAATTAGTGGGGTTAAAAGGTGCTGAGTGAGTTATTTTGGAAATGAATGCATGAGGAGAAACATAAGAGACTGTGAATAAGCACCATATTCCTGTTATTAAAATATTCTCTCTGTGGAAGTATGAGTCAGCCGTTCTTACACTGCACATGTGTTCTTTAATAAAATAGGCAAATGGAAAGAAATCACTCCAGTTTTCTTTCTAATGGGATGAAAATTGATAAAGAAGCAGAAGAGGCTGGAACAGTCAGTTGACAGAGGACTAGAGATGAATGCATGTGTCTCCTTGATGTAGACACAATGTTCATCTATGTTAATCTTCACAGTTGTTTGTGGGTGGATGCATTGCTATGCAGAGATTCACTTGTGTTGTTGGAAATGCCTTACAAGCGACTGTCTGGTATCTGCACACTCACATAAAAGAGAAGAAAAGCACACCTCTGGGCCTGATCTTGACTTTTAATGCCTTTGTCCAATAGCAGGAAGTAGAGTTCCACAGAGAAATGGCTAGTGGATGGTTTAGGGTAGAAAATATGTAAGAAGCAACTGCATCATCTTTTCATGCCAGGAATCATTAAAGTCACCCCCCCAACACTTCAAAATAAGAAGAAAATCTCAAGAATATTTAAAAACGTTTCAAATCTATTTACTTCATGTGTTTGTCTTACCTGCATGTATTCAAGTGTACCCATGTGTGTAATGCCCATGGAGGCCAGAAATGGGAATCGAATCCCCTAAAACTGAAGTTACAGATGGTTGTTAGCCACCATGTGAGTGGTAAGAGACAAATCAGGTCCTTCACAAGAGCAGTCAGAGTTCTCCAGTCTCCTAAATCTCAAGAACATTTAAAATTAATTTTTAAAATATAATTTATTTTTATTATATATATGTTTTGCATGCATGTATGTAAGTGTACCACATGTGTGCAAGTCCCATGGAGACCACAAGAGGGTGAAAGATCCCCTGGAACTGGAGTTATAGACAATTGTTAGCTGTCATGTGGATTCTGGGACTCAAATCTGGGTCCTCTGCAAAAGCTGAACTTTTTCTTAACTGCTGAGCCATCTTTCCAGCCTCCACTGAAAGTATTTTAAGCTGCTTGAAAATGAAAATACAATTTATCAAGATGTGTGAAATGTAGCAGGAAATTCAATATAATGAATGTGTTTATTATGAAAGAAGAAAGGTCTAGCGTCAACATCTAAGCTTCCATCTAGAAAATTAGCAAAGGAAGAGCAAATTAAACACAATATTAGCTGAAGAAGTAAATTAACACAAGAAAAAAATCAATTAAATTGGCTAGTAATAGGGGTTAACACCTGCAATCTCAGCATTCAGAAGGAGCCTGAAGAAGGAGAATATTGAGTTCAAGTCCAACCTGTCCAACAAGTTCCAAGATGGCCCATCATGTGCATAGTAAGACTGTGCGTGTGTATGTGTGTGTGTGTGTGTGTGTGTGTTTAAAGAGAATTAATTGAAAATAATAAGATAAAAAGACTGTAAAATCACAAGCTGGTTTTCTGAAAGGAATCAAGCTTGATAAGCTTCTGGTCAGGACAATTAAGACAACAAAGACAAGACACAAAATATATAATGCTAATGCCATTAATCAAGAACATTACCACAGATACAATGAATAGCAAAAGATCTTAAAGAAATGCTGCAATTATTCTATGTACACAAAATGATCATCTGCATGGAATAAGCCAATTCATTAAAAAGACATCTGCCAAAAGTTCTATCAGTTAAGCACTGTGAATACTTCTGTGTCTCTTAAAGACATTGAATTTCTTTGCAACATTTTTATAATATATAAAGCAACAAGTCTAAACTAATTGTCTATACACTTTTGCAGAAGTCAGAAGCAAACAAAGTACTTTCTAATTAGTTCTGAGTCTAGACAAATACATCTATCTATTAAAAACAAAATCATTTTAAATGAAGCTATAGATTAATATTTCTCATGCATATAGATACAAAGTTCTAAAAACATAGTGAATCGAATCCAATAATTTACCAAAATAATTATATATGAAAATGCTATATTATGTTAAATATCATGTGAGATTCATCCTGGTTATGCAAAACTAGTTGAATATTTGAAAATTAATGTAATCTGTCATATCAACAAACTAAAAAAATACACAATCGTATCAGTAGTTGAAGAAAATGCATCTGAGGAGAAATCCAGCATCAGTGTACTTTAAGAGCTCCCAGAAAAGTAGGAATGAGGGAGATTCCATAACTAGGCCAACACTACAGTAACCCTGGACCAGCTCAAGTCCAGGAGCAGTGCAGACCTTTTCCCTTCAGTCATGAGCATTGCACTGACCACCTAAACAATGTAATAAAACAAGAGAAAAAAAAAAGACATATGGGTGGAGAAAAAGAATAGAACTGTCTTTGATTACAAATGACACCATTATGTCTGTAAAAAACGCAAAAGAATTGACACAAAAATCTTAGAACTAATAAGCAATCTTAGCAAGGTTGTAGGAAGCAAATTTAGCATAATAAAAGACAATTGCTTTCCTGTGCTACGAAAAGTGGAATGTGAATTTAAAATGTATTACAATTTACACTATTATTAGAATAATGAAATGCTTATGTATAAATTTAATGAAATGTCTTCATAAAAATCTCTAAGAGGAAAACTACAAAACTGCAATGAAAATTACAAAGTAGACATGAATAAAAGGGGAGATGGTCCATGTATACAAAGACACAATAGTGACAAGATGTCAGTGAGTCCCAATGTGATCTATGCAGGGTGAGATTTCAATCCAAATTGTAGCAAATTATTTATGAAACTTACAAACTGACCCTGAGGTTGCTATGAAAAGGCAAATATTCCTAGATAACCAACTTACTTTAGAGGAAAAACAAGAACAAGGACAGACATAACGGAAGTGCACACAACTTACCGATAATTTAGCCATTAAGCTGATGTAATGACCACAGGTCGTAACTATATATTTAAAAAATTAAGACAGAATTTGAATTTTTCCATCATAAGGATGAGTGTTTGAGGGACAGATAGGTAATACTTGATTTAAATAATACATGTTATGCATGTATCAAAACAATGTGATAACCAATACATGTATAAATGTAATACATTTATATTATATTTATTTATTATTTTGTGTGCTTTTGTGTGTGTCTGTGATATATGGGAATGCAGTGTGTATGATGTACAGGCATGTCATGTGTGTGTGTGTGTGTGTGATGTATGGCCATGCTGCGTGTGTGTGCCAAAGGTGTATAGACAGAGGAGAAAGATGTAAAGGTGCCTTTGCTTACATAAGCTGACAAACTGTGTAAAGGCACAGAGGAAACAAAAGCATACTTGTGAGTGAAAGAAGTTTACACACTGATGTCGTTTAGTTGGAATAATTTACCATAGAGCCTTGCTTGTTTAGCTCCACAGTAGACATGCTACACATGTGTAGGGATATAGCTAGAATTATAATATTTTCTCTATTGCCTAAATTGTATAATATCTTGTAAGACAAAAAAAAAAACCCATGGCAACAGTAAAAGTATTAATGAGTCCCAGTGTTTGTTGGGAAAGAGAAAAGAATGATCTGGAACACAGATTTTAAGGAAATGAAACCATTCTGTTTGGTACTATTGGTGAGTATGTTACCACGCACCAGGGATTACACAACAGCAGGAATGGCCCCTAATGGACACTATGGGCTTTGATGAGAAAAAAATGTGTCACTATGGGGTCATTGACGGAAAGAATTTTACGACCGTGGGTGGTTGGCATGAGGGAGGTTGTGCATATGTGGGAGCAGAGGCTGAAGGGCAACTTATCATTTTCCGTTTAACTTTTCCAACAATAATGTTTATAAATTCTAAGAACAAATTCATGCATAATCTAATATTTTGATGGAAAAGGTCAACAAAACTCATTTTTCAGAATTTGAAACTGTGCATTATAATGTAACAGTACTATAAAATATGGAGGTGAAGAAGCAAATTATTTTTCAATTTATAATTAGGTTTGAAGTGTATATAAGAGACAGTAGGAAATTGTTAATGCCTTGAAAATGAAGTCTTTCTACTATAAACCAAAGAAGCTCGGGTCCTAGAAGCAACTGAGACAACATTGGAACATATCGCAAGGTTTGTTAATGCTGCGAAGAAATTGAACAGAGCTTAAAGAAAGCAGAAGCAGACACTGGAGACAAAGTCTGCAATTTACTATTCACGTTGGAAATAAGTCATTACCACCAGTATTTTTTTTTTTTAAATCTTTTTGAGACAGGGTCTCTCTGTAGCCTCAGCTGTGTTGGAACTCACTACGTAGGCCAAGCTAGCCTGGAACTCACAGAGATCACCTGCCTCTGCCTCCCGAGTGCTGGGATTAAAGGCGTGCGCCACCACGCCCAGCTTACTTTTTCTCTGTTTTCTCATGTTTTTCTTCCAGTACAGTTACAGCTGAGATTATAGTTTGTCTATTTTCTTCCAGGGTAGAACTAGCTAGCTGATGATGTTTAAGGATAAAGCAGAAAACTCAGTGGAATTTGCTGAGTTCATGACACTCCTGTGTAGTTTTCTGATGAGGCATCTCATAATCAAGGACAACATAGAAAATGTCCAAGTTCATTTGTTTAGTCTTTCATACAATGACTATTTATTGAGTGCATGTTACTGAGTACTTGCTATAAGCCAGATTCTATTTGTGGATATAATATCACACCAAGGAGATATTACTCTGTCCTTGTACGAATTTACTGTTGATGGCAAGAGATAAACATCAAGCAATAATAATTTAGGATGATACATATGAGAGACGGGCAATGAAGGAGGACAGGCGTGAGCACTGGCCTGTGGAAGTCAAGAAAAACTCTGAAACTGAAAAACAAGCTGAAGTCAAAGATGAAAGCTAGATACTGTGGTCTTTAATTCCAGCACTCGGGAGGCAGAGGCAGGTGGACTACTGTGAGACAGAGGGCAACCAGCTGTGGCTACCGGGTAGACCCTGCATCAGTATCTCAAAAAGACTCCCCGCCTCCCACAAAAAAAAAAAAAAAGTAAAGGTAACTATTGGAGGAAACCACCACTCATCTCTGGAAAAAATAAAAAATATTTACTTTAATGGCATAGACAGGGCTTAATATGAATTTACTGTCAACAAATAACAGTAAAGAATATGGTAATTGTGTGTGCAAAATATGAGTGACTTTGCTTTAAATATGTGCTTCAAAAATTAAATGATTAAATTGGTTCTATTATGGATATGAAATCATGAGTGAGTCTTTTTGGTGTTTTTCTAAATGTAGTTAAAATACTCGCATAGAGTAGAAATATTTTTCAAAATTAAGTAGTTGAGTTGCTTCATTGTGTTTTAACAAATAGCTTGTGTCTTTGTTCCGCTACTTCTAAATAAAGCTAGCATTCATCATCCTATTTTTTATCAATGCAAATTGATTTCCTAAACTATAACTCTTTTGGAGTTCCCTTTTACAACATGCCATTCTTGACACAGAAGTTGACCTTATAAGGAAAGGGAGCTGTGGCCTCAGAGGGCTCTCCTGACCGGTCCGAATGTTCATTATCAGTCCAATTATCCCCTGATAATTGGCTGCCTTTGGGAAGAATAAGTTGGGATGACTTCACCCAACATGCACATATTCTTAGCATCCTACTCACTACTCTTCAAGCTTCTAAACTTTTCCCTAAGTAAGGAGAGAATCTGAGTCTAGCTGTTAGTATGCTTTATTTGCTCAACAGTTAACTCCAGATCCTGAAGGGCCTCTCTGTTGTTATTCAAGGGAGTCCTCCTTGCAAAAAACTTTTCACTCTGACTGCTGCAAGACGTCCAGCTTTCTCATTTTGTCTTATACAGCATTATCAGCAAACAAACAAACAAGTCTCCCTTGTTGAGCTCTGAAATTTACTCATTGGATAACAGCCTCCAGTTGAGGGACTTGGCTTGTTACTGCTCGCATTTCAACACTTCTAGGTGGCTGGCTGATGTCCAAATGAGTCCAGGGAATGGCCAAGGAGAGAAATAGTGATGGAATTTTTCAGAGGATAGGGTGTTTGCTTTTGTGTGTTTCTTGAAATAATTAGGCTGAATTAAGTCCATGTTCATGGCTTAATGCTTTAAAGTTTCTAATTTGAGATTCAAATGTCCGCAGTTTTATTGGTCTAGTGTTCCAGAAAACTTGTTAGCGGGATAAGGATGTTTGTGTTCTTTAAGACTCCCTTTTTTAAAAAAAAATCAGTATAAATTTATCCATTTAATAAATAGTTCACTCACTGGCCAGAAACCAAGTGGACAAACTGTATTCACTAACCCTTTAATACTTGGCCCTTTTGTACGGTGACCCAGCCCATTATTAGATAATGAAAGAGTGTATGAGAAAGTGGGAGATTATTTATGATGGAAACAAAATGAAACTAATGGGACAAGATTTGAAAGCTGTGATGCATGAAAGGTACCGTGCAGGCAGCTCTGGCACCATGACAAATGGAGATAAAGGCTCAGCGGGAAGCAGGAGTGTGAACATGACGATGAAGAAGAAAGAATGGATTTCCTGAATGAATCCTTGCCATCTGGTGTTTGTTTAATACACAATGAAGGTCAAATGGCTACTGATCCTTTTCTCCATAGTCCAGTGACTACAAGAATGAGGGGAATCAATGAGTTTATCGATATGTCTGGAAATGACTCACCATATGATCTCACTGAGTCGATAAAACGCAAGGAACTCACCCTCACTCTTTCAAATGTGGTTCAGATCTATGACTACAATGTTCTGAGGTTTTTGGGTTTTGTTGTTGATGTTTTTGTTTTCCCAGTTTGCTATGATAGGTACATTTTTCAAAAGTAATGACACAAATCATTGAACTTTATATGTGTGTAAGGTTCCAAAGCATGGTCAGGAGAAAAGGCTAAAAAGCATGTACTTCTCTCATTTTCAAACATGCTGTTAATTATTTGTTTTTGTTGAAATGCGGTAGATTAAAGGAAAAAATTTCCACTGTGCCTTTTCTAAGTATGAGAGTGATTGCACACCTAGTTTATTTAATTATTCCTAAGGGACATATTAACTTTTGTTGAAATGTGTTGGCTAAGCATTATATGTAAATAGCATATGCCTTGGAAACCACATGTGATTAGAACATATCCTTTTACATACATACTCTTTTCTAAGGCTGGTCCACTGATGTTTCTCCATAGTCTACTCCTGGAGCTCTTACCTTAGACTGCTGAAGTTGTAGTGCTTTCTGTTGAGTTATTTTTCAAAGACAAAAATAAAGATACTTTTCTCACATTAATATTTCTCAGCTGCCGTAAAAACAGGGTTAGGAGAAGCCCAAAATAGAGGAGCCAGCTGTGGGAGGCTGAACTTTTTTTTCCAGGATAACTCAGAAAAGTCTTTCAAATTCATTTCATAAGGAGTGTGTTAATGCAAATACTGTGTCACGTGCCTGCACACTGTAGTTTTTAAGTGTTGACGCAGTGTGTGTTATCTTAACTGTGACACCAGGAATGGTATCTGTTGTAGGAATAATAGAGTTATGAAGCCCACCTTGGCACAGATACACATAATATTTTTATTTCTTTTCATTTTGAAAAGACTCTTATCCTATCTAAATAAAAGAGAAGTGGGCTGATTATGAAAAATATCTCTTTCTCCTCTAGTAGACTCACTTTGTTTCATTCTAGGTGCCAAACATTTTGTTGATGTTTTGACTTTCTCCTCCCCGTGTGTCAGAGTATTATATGTTGCCTTGACTACCCCGCCTCCAAAAAAAATTACCCATCATTGTACTCTGTGGAGGCACTATGTTCAAATATTGGTCTCTTTACTTTCTCTGTGCATTTTGACATAATTCAGATAATAATGTAAATATAATTTTATAGCTTGCGAATTTTGGCTTAATTGTACACTAATACTTTGTGTGCACAGAACCTTCTCTGACCTATTCTTTGACCTAGATGTCCTGATTGCTTACTTTAGTATTTGCTTTCTGCTTGTGATGTTGTGTCATAGCATGATACCTGTATATTTTTATTTTTCAGATGAAACCCCCAGGTATCAGGAAACCACGCTTGTGTTTCTTTTGCTACATAAAATAAGTGTTTTACAATATAAAAATCTGCCTCTGGTGTCTATGCTACTGACAACAGCTATTTGCTGACAATTCAAAATTATCCGTCTACTGGGGATTTTAAGACAAAGGGTTGACAAAACAGAAATCTAAAAAGTTTACAAGAATCAGTAGAAATTTGAATTATAGAACCTAAAATGGCCCATGAAACTTCAAGACACTAGTATTGGGTTTGATTGACAGATTAGCTGTTTAATGGGCTTGCATGTCTAGCCCTGAATTTAATCACAGTGAAGGTACATGGCTCATTTCTTGACATAAAGTAATGCTAGCTTTTTGGCTAACTGGCTTTCGTTTAGAGAACCAGTCCTCTGACGTTTTTTTTATAGCAAGCACATTCATGCTGGTTGACAGGCCAACAGTCTTTGGATGATCTGCTTATACTTTGAGTTAACTTAGAAGATAGCTGGATTCAACTGGGGCTTGTAAATCCTCAGGGTAGAAACGACTTCCAGATTAATTGCCTTGGATTTCTCAAGGTGAAAGGTGCAATAGAAATGTCACAATCTGATTACTGTTATTATATTTTCTGTTATCAACCAATAGCTTTACCTTTTGCAATTCATTTATTCAAAAGTTGGCACAGACCAAGATGCAGTTTTATATTCAGGCTTCAAATAAAGAAAAAGTAAATTTGGAATTTATTCAGACTAAATAGATGTCATCATATATGATTTCTTTCCAATCCATGAATTTTTAACTATATGGCTATTTTGCCTACTGTTCTTTTTTTCAAAGCAAGAAAATATGTGGGTGCATATTGTTTTAACATACGGATGTTGGGATTATGCAAATATCTAGTCATTTTAACTATAGGAAATCTTCATTTTTGTCTCTACTCTCTTTGCTTCTCATTTCTTAGGATGTGATTCATTAGATGAAAATGTGATCCCTCAGCTAGTTTTTATGCTGTTTTTCCTTTGTAAAAGCTGACATTAAAAACATTTACTCCACTTGATATCAAGACATTTTATGGAAAATGTTTTTTCTGAATCATTGGGTTACAGAATTTCCCCATGACCTACAAATGGCATAACCTTCTAGTTAAAGATGCTTACGATGCCCCTTTCTCAGAGTAAGTGCCCCATCTACCTCAACTGCTTTCTGGCTTGTATAAACTAAGGATATGTTCGACTCTTAAATACATTGAGGAGTTCAAAGTGTTCCATAAAAACAGCTATAAGAGAAAGATCATTGATCTCTGATTATGATTGACTTCTCTTGGTCCAAGACCCCTGAATCTGTCATCCCAGCTTGATGGCATCTGTGTTTGGATCATATGGATTAATATTTTATAGTAACAAATCACATGGGTTTCCAATTCCATTTTAGAATATCATTGATTTGTACTGCCTGTACCCTCTGTCTCCTACTGACAGCATTTTATTCATGGCTACATTTTATCAAACAGGTACACATGTAAAAATACACTTTGGAAGTATTTTGTTACTATTATCATTATTGTATCCAGGTTACACCTCAGGCCAAAGGAGTCATGTTTTGTAAGTGTTTGCTGATGACTCTTGTTTGGAAAGGGACAGACTACAGTCCTGGGTAATCAAGCGACTATGACAGATACTACACTTGCAAGTATTGTTAAAGCTAAATATCACCTTAAGATTTACATTTAATAAATATGAACTCTCTACATCACCTGGAAATTGTCAAGATCACTTAATCCTGCAGACACAAGTATTAATTCATTTTTTTGACATTTCATGATTTTAAACTTTATTTTTTATTTAATTTTTGCAAAGTTCATAAAATGTAGTTTGATGGTGTTTAGATCCCATCCACACCCACCTCCCCCACTACACTGTGTCCAATTTAATGTACTCTCATATATGCACAGTACACACAAACACATATCATCCATCCGTCTATCATCTATCTATCTATCTATCTATCTATCTATCTATCTATCTATCTACCTATCATCTATCTATCTATCTATCTATCTATCATCTATCATCTATCTATCTATCATCTATCATCTCCTGTAGAGTCTGATTTGTGTCCCCAAATGGCCTTCAGTGTGGACTCAGCCATCAAGTGCCTGAATTTCCTTAGGTCGGGTTGGGATTTCTTACTCACTTTCCCATGTCTATGTTAGGATTTTGTCTGGTTTGAGCTTGTATAGAACTTGTACATACTTTATCATTTCTGTGAGCTCATATGAGTAACTGATGAGCTACCTGGAAGACAGTTTCCTTGTGATCATCCACCCACTGTGGCTCTTACAATCTTTCTACATCCTCTTCTTCAATGATCTCTGAGCCTTGGGAGGCAGAGGTTTGAAATAGGTGTCCTGTTCATGGACAAACACTCTGTGGCCTCTTGTTCTCTGTACCTTGGCCAGTTATGAGTTTATGTGTTGATCTCCATCTGCTGCATAAAAAAATCTTCTCTGGTGAGAGTTGAGAGATGCCTTCATCCTGTGTGTAGGGGCTGCATCAAGGATGCATGTGCTACTTAGGCTTTAGCGTCTCAGAGACACCTGTTATCTGTGTTTGATAAATCTGGAACTCTGTAATGGTTCTCATCTGCTCCAAAACGTAGTTTCTTTGATGAATGCTGAAAAGGACACTTGTCTGTAAATATGAAGATAAATATTTAGAACGAAATAAGAAATTACTTTGGTCTAAGGATGTGGCAAAAATAGGTTCTTCTCTAGGAGCTCTGACCTCTCCAGTCATATGTACTTGGCTGTGTTTTTACAGTCCCACACATGAGTTCCCTCCCATTTACCTGGCCTTAATTACTTGATTAGACAGAGGCTGATTGCCCCCAAGATAAAAGTGCCACTACTGCAATAAAAATGACAGTTTTCTGGGCCAGTCGCTTTTGTTTTATGGCTTTATACCTGGGTAGGAGTACTGTGTGCTTTTCCTCCTTTGGCGGTGTTTCTATCAGGAGACCAGCCTTCAGTCATGCACATGCACTTGTCTATTACTTGTATGTGTATTTTTCAGTATTACTTTGAACTAATACATTTACCTTTGACTTTTCATACCATTTAAGTATTCTCTTACTTTTTCTGGCCTCAAAAATGGATAAGGAGGGTTTCAGAAGATGTCTCAGTTGGTAAAGTACTTGCCAGGATGGAATGCGGATCTGGATCAAATCCCCAAAACTAAAGTGAAAAAGTCCAACGTGGCAGGTGACACTTCCACAGCTGCCCAACGGGGCAGGTGACACTTGTAATTGCACAGCTGAGAAGGCAGAGATGAGAAGAGCCCTAGGACATGCTGGCCAGCGGTTCAGCCAAATAGATAATCTCCAGGTTCTGTAAGATGCTCTATTGCAAAATATAAGGTAGAAAGGAATTTTGAAAGACATTGACATCAACCTCTTGTATCCACACACACACACACACACACCCAAACATAAATATGTACATCTACACATAGGTATTGGCACACAGATTATTAGGACACTCAGTGGTGTTGAATACTATTAGAACACCTTTGGTCACTGATGAGATAAAATGTTTATTTGTCAAAATGAAAATGTACATT
>NW_008334095.1:630567-635424 GCF_000622305.1 Nannospalax galili | reverse complement strand
ATATTATGAACTTAAGTGAACATGTATTACTGAATTTTATAATATTCTTCTAAATAATAAATTGTGAACTTGACAGATTCTCAATTGTAAATCACTTGTCTAAGATTTTGGACAGAATATTTTGAAAAATTTGTCAGTGGTACGACACATCTAATTTTATGTCAGGAGTGAAAGGTAGGCTATTTCTCTGAAAGATATACACACACATACATAATATTTCCTGTATGAATATAAGTATCTAAAAGATTGTACCCTCTGTTAGCCTGATGTTTGCTAAACTCGGGTCTAACTAGTAGGCAAGCCGAGGAACAACCCCATAGAAACAGCACAAAGTGTTTGAGTAGGAAGATGACCAAAGGGGATCAGACAATTAACCCCAAGAAGTTGGGTTCAGTGCCTTTATTGGAGGATTAGAGAGATAAAATAAGGTCATTTCTCTTGTATAGAAGAAGACAGAGAGGTCAAGAACCGAGAATCACGGACAGGGAAAAGATGAGGAAAACATGTGGTGTAAGCCTTCCCTTCCTGCTCTGTGAGAAAGGTCAAAATGATTCCACTCTCTGAACTTTGAAGACAGTCTTCCTGGGGAGGGTCAGTTTCCAAAGCTTCATTCATTAAACTTCCTTCACCAAGTAGTGAGCATTTAAAAGGTTTGTTCCAAAGCTCCAGGGCCCTTGGCTCCATGCCAAGTGGGTCCCAGCCAATCTCAAGTCCCAGAGAATGACCCAGAGTGATCTGCTCGTCCAGAACTATATTGAGTCACATGTACCATTTACAACACACTTTGTCCTCTCAAAATAGATGCCAAGTGGCAATCATTTTGCAAAAAAAAAAAGCCATTATTTCAGTCAAACAGAACAGCCTCTATTCAATATTTTCTAGACACTTCACTTTAGAGTAAGATATGACCTTTATCTGTTTACTTTAATTGCATTACCTATGTCGTGAATACTACTTTTTTGGTCACAAAGGAAATTAGTCCCTTTGACTTAAAGATGGATTCCCACTTTACACTGCTCATTATTGCATTTGGGCATTAAGTATTTCTTTGAGTCTAAATAAATTTGTACATGGAAAAACCTGTTAATTTTCTGTTTGTCATCTTACAGCAAAGGTAATCCCTTTCATACACACACACACACACACACACACACACACACACACACAGACATAGACACATACACACAGAGTGATATGTACGTATATAGATAGAAAAACACAAGAAACATTTTATATTTCATAACACCAATGTAGGTTCATTCATGTAGGTTCCAACTTAAATTAAAAGAAATAGATTCTAAATAACGGAAACAGATGCAGTTGGCCTTCCTATTTATAGTGATAGAGAGAAGCTTGCATGGGACTGGCTTCTATACATACCAATTTGTTCTCTGGATAATGTTTCTCCCTTGAATTTGGCGTATCATAACATTATTAATCAAGAACTGTGTGTAAAATATTTTTTTCAAATATCATAGAATTTAAGGCTAATTTTCTTATCATATAGCAGTAGAAACTAAGCTTAAAAATTATGCATATGTTACCAGCCAGGGATGCTAACACTTAACTGTAATCCCTGACCTGGGGAGGCTAAGGTAGAAAACATGGAAAATCCAAGGCCAACCTAAACTGCAGAGAGCAGTGGGATCCCACTGCAAGACAAAACAGAGCAAAACAAAATCAAAATCAAAAACGAGGAAGAGGAGGAGGAGAAGGAAGAGGAAGAGGAGGAGGAGGAGAAAGAGATGTAGGAGGAGGAGGAAGAGAAAAAGGAGGAGGAGGAGGAAGAGGAGTAGGAAGAGGAGGAGGAAGAGGAAGAGGAAGAGGAGGAGGAAGGGAAGAAGAAAATCTGCATCTATAGGAATTCCAGGGTGTGGACAGGTACTAATTCAGCTTCTTGTCTTGTTTGGGATCTGTGTAAATTAAGTTAATATAGCTCATCATCTTTCTTGCAGGGAAATTTTATGGCTTCATTTTTTAGAAATGAATTCAACTACAATTCTCCCTTGACTGAGTGACTAAGGCAGTGACTTTACCATGGTGTACTGTGGAGGAGAAAGCATATGGATGAGTCACAGAAAGCTTTGATGAAAGCACAGATCTGATTCTCCTCCGTGAGTCATTTGTGACTTTTCTTTCTCTGTTTTCTTGAAGTGTTTCATCCTCCCTCATGCACGGGAGGGGAAAGGGCTGGAAAACCATGAACATATTCTCTCTTCTCTTTGAGAAAGGCAGGCAGTGAAGGACCCTCACAAGGGAGACTGATCCTCGATGAGGCCCAGCAGAATTCTCTCCTTCTGCACCCGACGAAGCTCTGTAATTATCCAGTCTCAACTCGGGCTTTTCAAACTTGTCTCAGGGACTGGTTGTGGCAAAAATCAAAGCACTGATTTTCTGCTTCTTCCAATGTTCTTGAGGTAATTAGTGAGTGTGCTTCTGTGTGCAAACTGCCCTTACCTTTCCTCCCTGCCCTCCTGGCAGCTGAGGTTGGCTTGTGCTTATGTTAAACTAAAGTCCTTGAGTGTATTTGGTGATAGTGGTGAACAGTTAATAAAAATTTTATTCAAATGAATGAGCATCTCCTGCTATTTCAATATTGTCTTAACATATTTTGAAAAATACCAGTTATCAGTTCCAAAGTAAATGGTCTAATTCCATTTTTTTCAGTACCATCTGACCTATTAAAATTATATACACAATACTATTTTCCTACTCTGAGAAATACGAGTTTTAACAACTACGATGGGGATTTTTCTTGATTTTATGTCACATGGCATGATTATAATATGAAAATATTACATTGAAGATTGTCAGGAGGGAAATATACTTGGCAAGCAGTAAGGTTCTTTTGCGGATTGTGAGGCTCTGTTTTGCATTGCAGATGATATAAATAGAAAGTTGATAAAATTGCCTGTTTGGTTGTCAGGTCATACCAACAAATTGCAAAACACCTTAACCTGGAAAAGTCAAATATATGCATTTGAAACTCCACGTTGTTATCTTTCAACATGTAGCAAATATACTGGATACCTTGCCTTGAATACCTCTTCAGTTCTGTGGTAATGTATCAGTTTGGAATTCAGAACCAGCAGACAGGGAGCTACTGTCATTTTCAAGGTCAGATACATTCTTAAGAAAATACAAGTGAGCTTTATTTATATTTGCTGTGCAACGGTGTTTTTTAGTTGTAATCATTACAATAATGTAAAATCTCACCAAAAATGAAGTTTGAGTGGCAGTGAAAATAGCTTTTGATTCTAGATGTAGAAATATACAAACAAACTAAACTCAAGTGCTAATTGGCCAGCACACCTCCCATTTAAACAACAGTGAGTTATTCTACAGTATCTGAAAGCAAATGGGTGTCTGTGTAGGTGTAAATGCATCTCTAAATTAATTTTCCAATAACAGACAACCTCTAACAAACAGAAACCTGGGAAAATAAACAAGCATAAGGGCAGAAGGATATTTTGTGTGTGATTTTAACAAGTATTCTGGTTTTTGTGTTTAGAGGCTGTGGAATTTCTCAACCACACAAAGCATAACAAAAGTAAACTTTGACTAAGGTTTCCTACACACAACCAGCTTTTGTGTCACTACAAATAATTACTTCTCTTCTTAACTATAACCCACATCATTATGAGGACTAACATCTACTCTGTGTATCATTAAAATTTATTTTAGTTTCTTCCCAGGATCATTATTAATTCTAGAAGTATGACAGGTACTTATTAATATAATATTAACTAACTTTGTATATATTTGTATGCTTATTTTCCAAAGTTTTGTTACATTAAGCAAAATTTCCATCAATAAGTTATAAATTAAATATCAGGCCACAAAAATATAAGTGATATTATGGTCTCTCCATCTTAATATCTTAATAAACAATATTATGGTCTATCTACAGATTCATAATGCTTAAAGAGTCCCTAGGGTATTTTAATTAAATCTCTTCCTAAATCATGCATAAGGAAAATGCGACTAAACAAGTTGCCTATTGTCAGATAATTAGCTATATCTTGATTTTTAAAAATAATATTTTACATTTATGCAGCATATAGGACATTTGGATATAAATAGAAGCAAATTTCTAATATTTAAATCCAATGTTGTCTCCAAATAAGATATTACTAAAACATTGAGTATATCGATATCGATAAAACCTGCAGTCATCTCTCAATTTTTTTTCTATTTGTCCAAGTTTTACTCAAAGGAGTATCTTAGATGTCCATGAATACAAAAATGTGAACTTCATTATTTATCATATTAAATGTTGAGATTTTACTTCAAAATACACGGCAATCTTTTCTAAAATAAAGAAAATAGTGGTCACAGATAGTAGATGCTAGATACAGTTCCCCCGTGTGCTGAACGCAGGTGGTGCTCTTGTTTTAACCCACAGAGCAGAATCCAGAGTGAATATAGAAACACACTGTGCGTGTGGATTGTTGAAAATGAGTTTTCAGGAATAAAAAAAGAGAAAAATGTTTAACTACAGTTGGAATTATTTAAGAATTTCGCTATCTTGTCCCCTCTTCACAATTCTGACCACCTCTTTATTAGAAGCTTTTGTGCTGATGAGTTTTCTAGTAGTAATGTTTTAAAAACAATACTTTTTTATCGACTGATGCTAAATTTATTAATATCTATTCAGTCACAGGTAAGCTTACTGAAATACCATTATGAACAGCATACAGGAAAAATGTGGACCTTAGTTGTATATCACCCTCCTTTGCCTATGGACATGTACCTGGTGTACACACACACACACACACACACACACACACACACACACACATACACACACACACACACGTGCACAGCGTCCACTCGGGAAATAATGAGATATGGAGC
>NW_008334095.1:609139-630521 GCF_000622305.1 Nannospalax galili | reverse complement strand
ACACACACACACACACACACACACACACATACACACACACACACACGTGCAATGCTTGCAATCGGTAATTAATGATGACTGGAGCTTGTATCATACATAAATTGGAAAGCATCAAGCAGTTTTTAAATGACACTTGCATTACGACAAGTGGACTGAAGAATGTATTTACTTTCAAATCGTTTCAATATCAAGGGCAAACTGGTTGGCAGATGACACAACAGATGTTAATTCCAGCCCTCTCTTCCTTCCAACCCAGAAATTTCACAGCAATTGGAGGTCTGAGGGTGCTGAAATAGTTCAATCGATAACTAGACTTTATCTCTAGCAGTCAGACATGCATTATTTCTCACAAGAACTCTTATGAAAGGTTAAGGAAACAAAATGTATCCAAATATTTACTTGAAAGAAATTTTTGGCTTGTTTGGGGAAACTGGGGAGGATCTCAAGTTTTTTAATACTGGTTCACGTACTGGCTTAAGAATGAGAGATCAGCGTGTTATGTGGTATTCTCAGGTTAAGTCTGGAAAAAAAAAAGTCTTAAAGGAGGGTAATTAGTGACCAGTGACTAAGAAGCCTTGTGTCTTGAGAAGTTATGTCTAAGCCTCTTGAAGATTCCCCATGTAAACAAGCCAGGCTGCTGTCCTTCACTAACCCTCCTTTGTTTACTCTGAGAAAGGTTCAAACTATTTAACGAGGGGATTACCCATACTTCAGCTCTATTGAAAAAGATTAATTGATATTTTCCTGTTGGAGGTTTTGCTACTTGCATTTGGCTTCCCGTTGTTATTGGTGCTGTGATCAACAGAGCAAAGTTGCTTAAAGGTTATCCAAATTTCACAGCTTAACAGTACTCAAGCTAATTATATTTTTTCCTTAGTAATACACAATTAGTTCCAAGGACTGTTAACTTGTTTGAAGAGGCTGTTTTAAACTTCAGTTGTCAGAATAAAAAAATTATGACTAAAATCTGGGTATTTTGGACAATATTGCTAGCTGTGTTATAGATGAAGTAGAGCGTCTACTCAAAATGGATTATTAGTACATAGAGCCAAATTTCTCTGAAACCTAAAAATACTGTATTTTTCCACTATAATATATATAGAAGATTGTGAAACATAATTTCAACATCATGCCATCTTCATGGTAACACAATATAAAAAAACAAGACTCCTACCATTTTGAGATACAATTCTGTGATAGAAATCTTTATAAAAAATTTTCCCAAAAATGTGTGTATTATGGACATATGGCTGCATATTTGGATAACACCATTTGCATTTTTTTCAAACTTGCATTTTTTTAAGCACTAGCTTGGCTTTTGCTGTGAGAATGGCAAACTGCTAGTATATTCATCTGAAATTCTTAGTTTAACTCTTTGTCACTTTAAGATTTTATATAATGCTAAAATGTGCACCTTTTCTTTTAAAAGTAACCTAATATGTTAGAGGCAGTAAAATAAGAAACCCTCTTCAAATCACAGAATTTAATAAAGAAGTCATATTGTAATGTGGGGGGAAAAAGAAGAACATGTCAAAATCCAATCTTAGAAAAAAGAGCTTTGAAAAAATTACTGGTGGTTGGGAAAGCATGTTAAAATGATTTTATTTCAGATTAATTCCCTGGAAAGAACTGTGACTTTTATAGTTTTCTTGGATTTTTCTGCAAAAAGCAGTTTTAGTTCCTGAACATTTAAGCATAACAGTCTGGGATACAGAACACTAGAGGGAAAAGACGATGAGGGAATCATATGAAAAGCCATGCTGCATTAGCAGCTTAGAGACACTGGACTTGGAAGGGTAATGAAACGTGATTTTCTGCAGGATTTCTAACATCTGTCCTTACATTTCTTTATGATATATTTTTGATATTAAAAATGTGACATATTTTGCACATGGCTTTTCCACATCATTGTAAAACGTGTTTGTTCTAATACCTTTGTCCTCACAGAAAGAAATCTTATTTACAGGAATCAAGTACCCACTTATGATTGAATAATTTACCTGTCTTATATAATTTACACATATCTAAAATTATGTCATCTAAGGAACATGTTTTGACTTGATTAAGTATCATATGAAAGACACTTTCAAACTCATATTAGCAATAACTTTTAAATTTTTAGATAACCATCATAAAGGTCCATATTTCTTCTTCTATATATGTTAAAATATGCATTATTTTAAATTTTGCAATATTGTGCATATATTTGGACATATTGCAGACATATTTGGACATATTGTGGACATATTTGAATATTTCAGCTTTTCTCTTAATTGACATACTATATGGCTACTTATATTCCCAAGCCGTTTCAATCTGCTTCCTTCAAATTATGTTTTTGTAATGTGTTTATCTAATTATTACTTATTTATTAGTTTTAGCAGAAGTATTTAATTAATTAGCATCTGATGCAAAGATAAAAGTAAATACCGTCACATAAATTATGTCATTGAAGAGGTACTAATTTCATTGGTCTGAATGCTGGTGAATGCACTTTAACTTATTGATTTAGTTGAGTATATCAATATAAAAGAACAAAAATATTTTACCACAAGGTAATGAAATATGACTACGGTGTCAGCTGGTTCGTCCTTCAAACCTTAGATGCTAGTCTAACACTGAGCACACTGGTTCTTCTCCAGAGTCACGGTATCGTACATCTGACGTTACGTGATTAGAAGTGAATCAAAGGAAGTACCTTGAAATATAATATTTCTTTGTTCTTCATGAGACATACAGCGAGAGGAGCCATGGAGTAGCAATAATTGCTAAACTGGTGTTATAGAATCTGTTCTAAGTGATGAAGTGATGATACTTAGGTGACGGTCTAGCCTTTTAAATATGAAGACAGTCATAAAAATTCAGTTGCCATAGTTGAGTTGGATCTCAGCACTAATTACAATTTTTAAATATTTCAGAAAACTCCTTAATAACTATTTACTAAACATATTTTAATGATTCATCATGTGACAGACAAAATGCTAGGTAAACGATAACTGTTAGAAGAGATTCTAACTTACAGCCTAAAAGCAAAGTACTTACTCTGAGTTCCACAAATATTGTCTAGTTATAAGCAAATTGAAAAGAAACAAGGTCAAAACAAAATTATAGAAATAGAATAAATTTCCAGTTGTTTAATCCCCAGGAAGTCTTTCTTCCACTTTAACATTACCGAGGGGCACGAAACCGCTATTGGAAAATGATAAACATGATCACATTCTAATAATGCATTTTAAAAATGTACTCAATCCAGCTATTAAAAGGCATAACTTAAACAGAAGGATCACAAGACTTAAACAAAGCAGAAGACAGCTGTCCAGAAATTATCAATTGCTAAAGCACACAGACTGCGATTAAATTTTAATGTGGCTTTTAAGCAAGGATTCTGCTTATCAAGAGGAAGAGTCACAAAGAAAATATTGTTATTGATTTCATCATTTTAAATGTAACTGATGCTTTAAGTAATTCCTCTTGCATTCAGTATCACATTTTAAAGACTGCTTATACTGGGAAAATCATTTGAGAGTGTGTTCATTTAAAATTCTTAGTCAAATCATGAATTGTTCTCCAATGCACTCCTAGTCACATCTGTTAAAAACAACACACATCACTCATCAATCCATTGAAAAGAAACAAAACACACCATAGGGGAGGAGACTAGTCAAATCATGTAAATTAAATGATATTGAAAATGATATTTTATTGATTTTTTTCAAGAACTATTGTCTTTGAAATTAATATACATTGATTACCTTTTGTGTAATCTAAAATAACAGTAAGGCAAATGGGTCCATTCAAGTTATGAGTTTCAGAGGCTGGGAACAGGTTGCAGCCTTTGTAACTGATAGAATGTCGCTTGAGTTGGTTTTCTGCATAAATTCACCGCCCACGGAAAAGAATCATAAAATAAAATTTTAAATAAAGTTATTTAAAATGAGAAATCATTATAACCACTACACATGCATTGATGATAATTATTTAATAATGCACAAGACTGTAAAAGTAAAAATAAAAAAAATAGCTTTAGTTTACCTCCCTGGGTACTAGTCTATGTTTGCTATCTAAAACTGAGTTTACACTTAAACATGCAGACAATACACTCATACACATAAAATAAAAATAATAAATAAAATATAAAAATAAAATAAATAAACATGTACACACTTAATCATGTAATAATGTGCTTTTATTTGTCAATTTATTAAGCGAATATTGAATGCTGTCAAAGGGCTAGAAGTTAAGGTAGGTACCAGCATATGTACACAAATTTATGTGTTCTCATAATAAGTCTGCATGTATGGGCTTGCAAACGAGGTGTAAATATTGACTTAAATATTTTCTTTAACGCATATTAATAAGCAGTCCATTAGTCCATGTGGAGTTAACCAAAGAAATAAATGTAATACAATAGCTCATTATGACAGTAAATTTTCTTGGTTTTGAAACTATACCTTTTAAAGCAATTAGACTTCAGTGTGGCAAAAACATGGCCTCTATTTTAATGAGATCTTTTATCCAGATCTTGTATCATTAAGAAATTAGTCATATTTTTGTTATCCTATTTACTCTTGTTCTCCTTGCTCAATTATTCTCAACTGAGGGGCTTGGGAAATGTCACAGTTGGCAAAGTCCCTTTTGCACTAGCGTACAAAACAGTTCTGATCCCAAGTACCCAAGTAAGGTAAAAGGTAGCACGTGGTTGGTGTTTCTATAAATGACATGTTGGGTGGGGGAGGGCAGAGATGGGTAGATGGATCCCTGGGGTTCATTGATTAGTCAGATTATCTGAACAGTCCAGCTCCCTGTTCAGTTAGACACACTCAAAAAATAAGATATAGTCTGTTGGAAGAAGACCCCAACATCAACCTATGCTAGTGCACACATGTGCACTAGCACCCACACAGAAGCAAACACACAGCACATACCTACAGACAAAATCAAATGATCAATTTACTGTCACTCTAATGAGCCTTGATGATATGGAAGAGCCCGGCAGCCAAAGTATTTCTATGTGTCCCAAACATTTGAAAATATATATAGATAAAGATACAAATACTGATATGGGTATAAAATAATTATGTTTTTCACATATAATCATATGATAACTAGACAAACTACTGGTACATGAAACTGATTTGTTCTGAGTATTCTTATCTGTGATGTTAATTAATAGAAGTCTAAAAAAATCATAATCTTTTATGGACATCTATAAAGGTAAAAAGATATTAATGTCTTAAAAATAATATCTGGGGGTTAGAGAGATGGCTCAGTGGTTAAGAGCAGTGATTACTCTTGCAGAGGACGCAGGTTAGATTCCCAACACCCACATGGCTGCTAACAACTGTCTATGACTACAGTTCCAGGGAATCTGACACCATCTTCTGACCTCCTGGGGCACTGCACAGCACAGGTGCACTTACACACATGCAGGGTATACACTCATACACAGAAAATAAAAATAATAAATAAAATATTAAAAAATAATATCTATGTTTATTTATCCTCATTGTTAACATCTTTGAGCATTTACAGCTCAGTAAAATAGAGCATTAATGATTAAGAGATTTTTTCATTCTAAGCATATCATTTTGATTTCTAATTAGCTTACTAGAGTGAAATTTAAGTCCCTTGAATATTTCAGTGCAGATCACAGCTTAAAAATAATAAACATTTATTGTCTGTTAATTTTTATTGCATGCTTAAAGGGAACTGAATTCAAAACAGTAATTTCAAATATGAAAATGTGGTTTAAATTTTATTAAAAGTAATTTTTAGCCGGGCGTGGTGGCGCACGCCTTTAATCCCAGCACTTGGGAGGCAGAGGCAGGCGGATCTTTGTGAGTTCAAAGCCAGCCTGGTCTACACAGTGAGTTCCAGTACAGCTGGGGCTACAGTGAGGCCCTGTCTCAAAAGCACACAAAAAAAGTAATTTTAAAAAATTATATATATATATATATGTGTATGTATATGTATATACATGACATCTTGGTCACGTCCACTCCCTGTCCCTTCCTACAGTTCCCCGCACGATCCCTCAACATATCTCCCACCCACCTCACGTCTTTTATTTGATTACATATTAAGTCGAATTACTGTTGCACATATGCGCATGTGTGTGTGGTCACCCATTTTGCATGGGTAACCTATTAATGCATGATCACCCCTAAGTAAAGTGACTCTGTTGCCCTCAATATCTGTTGACTGTCATTGGCTCCATTGCTGGGGGTGGGGCATGGAGAGCCCCTTTCCCCAAAAGTAAAATTCTTGTAAAAATAATTATTTTATATGACTATTATTATTATTAATTATTATTGTGTGTATGAATGATGTGTGTGTGGGAAGGTCGTGCCATGTAGAGGTCAGAGGACAACTTTGGGGAGTCACTTCGTCATTTCACCTTTACTTCAGCTCCTGGACTTGAACTAAAGTCATCAGGCCTCAGCAGTGAACTCCTTCACCCACTGGGCCATCACCCTGAAAGCAAAATTCCTGATTAATATTCTGACAGTGACATAAATAATTATTTTTTCATATCAGGCATTTTGGATTTTTCTGGTTTCCAGAGTTTAGAGTGTGTGCCCTCACTCGGTCTTGTATGGAAAATAATGTTTCTGCTTGAATTTTGGAAATCTGATTCCCAAGTGTTCCAGCTCATTGGTGTTCAGTAAAGGACATTTGTAAGTTTGATTAGCAATTTTTCTAAACATCTTAAACTTAATATTGTATTCATTTGGAAAAATCTAAATTTTATTTACAAAAATCTGTGAATGAATTAATCTTGATAAATACATATTTACTCAAATGATAGCATGATCTCATTAAAAGAAAGGCCACTTAAGCATCTGTTAGAGATCTGCCTTGGGTATGAGAGGGAGTAAGTCCCATCACTGGCTGTCCTTTGGTGATGACGTGGTGGGGGTGAATACCCATGACTCCTAGTGAGCCAGCTGAATCTCTTCGACCTAGAAACGTCCTGCACTGCAGTTCATCTTTTCATAACTACCACCCCCGAATCTACCGTTAATGCTAGAGCACCAAAAATTCAGCTTCTATAAATTCATGTCATTATTTCCTTTCTTTACTGGCTGTCTTTCCAACAGAATTTACTGCAAAACTTTGGTTCTCCATAACTCATGAACTCAAGATCCAAAAGTTTCTTTAACTAAAATGCAGAATCATTTCCTTCTGTTTTACTCAAACGAGACAGCCATTTCTACCACCATTTAATTAAATTTTGTTTATGGCCCAAGTTTAATCTAAGGCAAACACGTACACATGCTTGATTCTAGTGGTAAGACACACAAAGGAGAATTAGATAATTTCTGGATGGTTAATTTAAGAAAGCACAAAATTTAACACCATGTATCTTCTGTTAAAAAAAAAAAAAATAGTGGATCTGGGCCCGCCGTGGTGGCGCATGCCTTTAATCCCAGCATTAGGGAGGCAGAGGCAGGTGGATCACTGGGAGTTCAAAACCAGCCTGATCTACATAGCAAGTTCCAGGCCAGCTGGGGCTACAGGGAGACCCTGTCTCAAAAAGATCCCCCGAAAATATGGTTTAAATAAGTTTATAATGGGGCCAGCAAGATGACTCAGTGGGTAGATACTGCCATTGATACAAGCCTGATGCCTGAGTTTGATCTCTGGGACTCAAATAAAAGTGGAAAGAGAGGATCAACTCTACAAAGTTATCCTTTAACCTCCATACAAGAGCTGTGGAACATGTACTCCCCCCATCATACAGATGCACACACATAAACACACACACACACACACACACACACACACACACACACACACACACAGTATTTTCTCTATACCTTTATTTTCACTCTCCAAAGGCAGAAACTAATGAACAGAGACAGACAGATACACTCTGGAGGCAAAGGCAGGCAGATCTCTGTGAGATTGAGGCCAGCCTGGTCTACACAGTGAGTTCCAGGCCAGCTGAGGCTACAGGGAAACCCTGTCTCAAAAAGACCAAAAAAATATATTAGTAGACCATAAATCCTTATTTTCTATAATCTTTGAACTTAATGTTTCATTGCGAAGGTGGTGCTTTCTGGTCACATGAGTGAGTTATTGGTGGAATCAGGAATCAAATGTTACTGTTTTCTTAACTACACACCCATCTCTCCAAGATGAATCATACAGTGTGGTCCTTTTGAGCACAAAGACAAAAGTTTGAAAGGCAAAATGGAGTAAACGCTTAGGTATCGTCATTATTTCTCTTCCTTCTTGATTCTAGCATCTTTCTCTTGAGTTGATTCTTAGTACATTTACTGTAAAGTTGAAGCCCATAACTTTGAAGCGAAAACGCCAATAATAATAATGTTGAATTCATTTGAACATTGTCTATACTTGATGTGATATTCTGACAATAGCTAATTTTATCCTAAAGACTTTAGACTTATCATCAAAACTGCAGGGGCCCACCCACCCCACACCTAGCTAAGGAGCTACTGATAGCTGTCAGCTGCTGGGGAAGCAAGAATCAGTTTTCTTCAGGACTGTGGTCCCTGATGAGCTGTCCCTGCTCCAGTGAATGGCCCTACATCCACACAGTCATTAATAAATGAACTCCATCAGTTATTGGAATAAAAAAAGGAGACATGAAGTTGAGAGAGACGTGGTGGTGGGAGAGAGAAGCTGGAAGGGGAAATCTGGGGGTGGATCTGAACAATTACATTCAATACTTAAAATGAACTTCTCAAGGGCTAAAAATATTTTTTTAAAAGTCTATTGCGATTTCATATTTATCACCAGGATGTAAGTCATGTACCTACAGATCATAAGTGACACTTCAGTTTCAATATTGAATGGTTGATTTTCAAGGAGTGCAATTTAGAAAATAAGCAGAATCCATTTTAAAGCACAAGCTTGGGATATGATATGTTTGGATCAGAAGGGCTGACTCCTGCTATGAACTTCCCTCTGCCTCATCTATGTTAATTGGAAAGTGGGTACGCAAAGCAGGTGTAGTGTTACAGAGCATCCGTGCCCACTTCTCAGGAAACTGTCTGAAAAATAGAGGAATACTAAGAAGGCATGAAAGTCTGGAAGTGTGGCTCAGTGACTGAGTACAGTCTTAGAATGCTTGGGGTCTTAGCATGCTTGGGGTCTTGGGCTTAATTACCAGCACCAGTAGGGTACAGAAAAGTAGTTGAAGATATCTTATAAGGTTGGGGGAATTTGATAAGTGTTCAGAAACTCAATAGACATTATGTGTCTCAAGGAGCTACTGAGTATATGTCACATGTTATTAGCAAAATACATGCCACAGCATATGACAAGGCCAAGGTTTTACACAACCCTTTTCAACACTTAACCAATTCCATCTTCCTGTGGGTTTGCCCTTCAGGAACAATGAAGCTGATTGACTGAAAGGAAGTTAGACCCTTCAGGATGGCCTGCAGAAAAACTACAATTAAATATTAGAAAATTAACAAGTACAACTAAAGAGATAGCCCAATGGTTAAGAGTGTGTACTGTTCTTTCAGAGGACTGGGTTCATTTCTCAACAGTCACTTTGGGTAGCTCACAACTAACTGCCTGTACCTCCAGATCCAGGAAGTTGGAGGTCCTCTTCTGGCTTCCAGGACATCTGCACTTATGTTCACATTCTCTCTCTCTCTCTCTCTCTCTCTCTCTCTCTCTCTCCACATGTGTACATTTGGCAGATCCCAAGCTGACTCTTCAGAATTTAACATTTCCCAGTAATCACAGTGCAGCTACTCATGACAATTTTAACACGTCCGTCCCTCGTCCGTCCCTCTTGAGTCTGTGTTGTTTGGCTGCACCTTTGCTCTCCAGGTGAAGACCTCTACCGAGGTTCTCTCTGTCATCTTCATTTTGGATTACAGAAATCCTCTTCCTCCCTTCTCCCAAGACCCCTGTTTACAGATCTCCAAACTATTTTAAGTGTTACTAACATTGTTTTTATACACTTTTCAAAAAGGATTTGAGTGGGCATATGTTTTTAGTTGCTAGGACATTAATCTTTTTCTTTTTCCTCATTATAAAGATTATTGAAGCAGCCGGTCTAAGCTTTAAATAGGACTCGCACGCATCTTTGAAAGTTAATACTTTACACTGCGCTTAAAAATGGATGTGTTATGTTGTAAATAAGGTTAAAATGACAAAGAGTTTTAGAAATTTCCGGGTCTTGTTACATTAATCTCAGGTCCGATACTGTTTTATGTGAGAGCACAGTAGTTTAATGTGTATTTGTCAATTTTAATTAAATTATAACTTTGGAGGCAGTAACTTACAAACTTAAAACGGTCATATGATATTATCAATTATGTCTTACACACATTAAGAGATCTTAAAGCAAAGAAACCAAAGCTCAAAAATATTGGTTCACATTTCAAACCACAATAAGTGTGAATCTAGCCTCAATTTAATAAAAAGGAATAATGCGACTTTCCTTGGGTTAAATGTCTTGCAATTGCTCTTGGAACAGGCACTTGTTTTCCTATTATTGTCTATTTTAATTGACTTAGACACTAGCTTTCTCATCCAAAGATCACTATAATATTGGGTGCACTTCATCTAAGTGATACAGTCTATTCCTGCCTGGTCCAACAACACGACAGTTTACATATTTCTGAACTTGATCTGAAAGCTGATTTAAAAATCCATACGGGAAATCTAATTGCCCTGAAAATATATACACACAGGTCTGCTCAGAGGTGGCTAAGATAAAATAAATTTCATTTTAGGAGACAGGAAGGAAGCCGAGACAGGAAAGTAAAGACTCTGAAGTCAATGGCTATTTTGCCTGACCAAGGTTGGAGCTCACCTCTCCCCAGAGAAGATTGGGCGAGGATGTGGAAGGCTGGCTTTGGAAGAAGAGAATGTTTGTGCTCTTCCTTCTGGAGGGCTGCATTAAATATTCAACAAAAGAGGGGCTCGCTTTACTTGACTCTTCTCATTTGTCGTGTATCAACTGACAGGTGCTGTAAACATACATAGAGAACACGGTCCTGTGCTTACAGTGGTCCCATGCCCCAAAGAACACAGGCTGTGTTCTCCTAAGTGATCACGCCGGGGACTCAGCAAAAACTCTATTCTCAGACTGGACAGGGAGCTTACCCTCGACTTTGATTCTCAAGGAAATCCATTCAGAGATATGTTTTCATTCCAGCAACATGTTAGCAAGGTAGAAAGACCTTGTTTTTATTCTGGGGACTTGACTGAGGCCCTTACTAGTCCTTTTGAAACACCAGTAGTGGAAAAATAGAATCTTGTCTTCCGAATGCCTGACTTTGCTGGAACGTTCCTTATCTCCCTGATTTCACTGAGAGTACAATCACAGCAAATAAAGGGTAAACACTGACCTTGGCTTTGAGACCAGAACCTGTATTTAAAATATCCACTCATTCATGTTTAAGGATGTCCTGGTAAATAAATTATGACTGTTTACAGTGAAGACTAAGAGTCTCCTTTGATACGCTATAGACAGCAATTTGGCTGAGATCGTATCGTTGTGTGATACTATTACATGCTACCTTTTTTCTCACTTGAATTGTCCTTTTGCCTGTCATTTGCGCTTTTGAATAAAGGTTTACATTAGTGGAGGGTATCATAATAGCATATCTCCATTTCCTGCGCTGATATACAAATAAAAATAACAAAAAAGGATAAGGCCAAGACTCTCTTTGTCCTTAGAAAAGTATGCCATCTGCATTCAGCTTATGATACTGAGCTGGGAACAAAATTCTAGCATAAGGATGTCGTTAATACAGTCCTCAAGTTAAACTGTAAATTCATAGTACTTTAAAAGCCTTATAATAGTCAAAGCCAGTAAAATCGACCCTGTATATTTTTATTTCATCTCTGTTGGATCATATGATATTTAATAATTGGTTCTGGCACCTCGTTGCAAATTATTATAACTTTGAGATTCAACAGTCCTATTGAGCATATGGGTAGCAGAGGCTCTGAACATATATATGATACCGCCTCTCAAGAGGACCTTCTGTCTTGTTTTCCTTAGCTTGGAAGGGTCAGGTAAATTTTGTTGTGTCGTCATGTGTTAAGATTCTTCAGTCTCTGTTTTGCAGGGTAAATGCTTAATGCAAATGATTTCTCCCCCTCTAACTGTGAAAACTTTCCTTGCAAAGCCAAAAGAGACACTCATGCATCTGGGAGGCAGTTTTATTAGGCTGTTTTACGAAAGCGGTTACAGTATCACTGTGCATGTAACCACCAATCCAGGAAAAGTTTTACTACTTAATGCCATATTTTCCTAGTTTAATTGCACACTGTAAGTCCTTTAGGAGTCGAGAGCTCCTCCTACATTATTGAGAGCATACGATTCACTTCATAAGTCCTGGAGAAGATGGAAAAGTTGGTAATAAAATATGGTGAAGTCCAAAAAACTTCTGATACAGTGAAAAACTAACCCTTCATCAATTTTTCCAGCTCCACCCAGAGTAACACCCTGAGACAGTATTAGGAAAAGCAGGTTCCCCCTGAACCCCACGAGGGTTACTCACTACGACTGCTACCTTTCCTCTACAGCCAGCTTGTCTGCCTTGATCTGCTCCTGTATTATTTCACAGTAATTGCCATATTGCTTATTGTTACGTGAAAAAAGGCCATAATATGGATGCAGAGGCAATAATTACATAGTAAATTGTCCTTCCAAAGAGGTGTCAAGATGGACATTGGTGGGTGGGGTTGGCAGAGAATGATGAGTTATACCTATGTTGACATTTTGTGACAAAACTGGTTCCAATTCTCTTGATTTCATTATAACATCCATTACTAATTTCTCTTTGCCTATCACATAATTATTCATTACGAAGACGACCGAACTAAAAAGTTCACAGGGTGGGGGAGTCAGTGGTTAAAGGAATTTTTAAGGACTGATTTTTTTCCCACTGCTATTGCAATATTATATCATTAAATGGCCTGTTGGTGGAAAAGAAATAGCCATATGCAATGTCTATCATCCTAGTTCATTATGAAACTAAATATCTCACTTAAGAACATTTTCACACAAAATCACTTCAGCCATATAATTGTGTGCATGTATACTTATTCTAGGTAAATATGAAAAACATTTTCAAACTGGGCATGTTGACACATGGACTACAATCACAGGACTAGAAAGGTTGAGACAGGAGGGCTCATGAATGCTATGGCCAGCATAGGCTACAGAGTGAGAGACGCTGTATCAAGAAAAAATATTATTTTGACACTCTGGAGTGAGATCTCTCCCCTTTTGTTACCATTATAAAAATCCACCTCCCAGTGAAATATTCTTCTCTTCTACATTAATTTGCTGTTCAGAGACTACTTCACAATTCACTCAATACTTAGCCAATGGGACTATTTGGCAAACAGCAAGCTGGACTCACCCTTGACTCTGGCTGAGGAGCATGAAGCTGGGGTTCCATTCATACCACAGAGTTGAAATTATTTTGCCACAGCAGATTTGCCTCGCATCATGGGCTGCTTGCTTCGCAGCACGTAAGCCAGTAGGTGGAGTGCTTGCTAACAGTAATTGAATATACAGAACTTGAACTTAAAATAAGGGGAACTCACTTTTCTTGTTATAAACTGCTAAAATGATATTTATGCTGAATCCTTTCTATGGATATAATTATTTGAAAAAAAAAATCTGGCCCATGCAGGGCTGAGATGAACGTGGGGCTTGTGGTCATGTGGTAGAACACTGAGGCTAATGGTAGCCAAGAAGGCCATCATGTCACAAAGTACAAAGGGTTTGTGAAAGGACACTGTTCCAAACATTCATCTGAATTTGATTTGATAAACAGATCTAAATTTCTCCATTTAAAATTTAGTATTTATGCTGTTCGCATAAGCCAGCTTTGATGAACTGTACATGAGAAAACTTGTGTGTTAATTACATGTGCTGAGAAACATAGTAAATCTAACACCTCTGGGAAAATAAGTTGCAAGAGATGCCTCCAAAATAAAGTGTAACTTTAAGAGCGCTTGTTTTCCTCCAAAAGAGGGCTTTCAAGTGTATTTTAAAGCTGCAGCTTGAGGCTTGCTAACTGCATCTCTCTAGATCTTTCTATATCACACCTAAAGATGTTAAAGCAACATTTAGAACGTCATGGAGAAAACAAGCAACAGAATTTAGAAAGCAGGAACCACATGGAAGCAGGAAATGTCTTCAGTCATGTTTTAAGAATGTGAGTTCTCTGATGTGAAGCAGTTGAAAATGCAAGAATTTAAAAAAGAACCTCGTTCTAAATCAGGAATACTTCCATATCTGCTTCCATGGCTCACAAGTCCTTTGGGTCTGTGTGGCTCAGAAAAATCATTCCATCTAAAGGGACCCAGAACAAGTAATTGCAAATGCGCAAAGACAAACCCTGTTAATAGTGAATATCTCCCTTTAACTTTTGGATTATAAAAATGATGAATTTAGCTAAAAGCATGTTTTTGACACAGGGTATCATGCTATGTAGCCCAGACCAGGTTTGATCTGTGATTTTCCTGCCTCAGCCTCCTATGAGTGGGGATTGCCTGATGTACCAGCACAATTGGCTTTAAACATACTTTCTACCAGGACATATCTGCCCCTCGATCATGCTGTGGTGCTCTCAGCTTGTCCTACATTCTAGGTAGATTTGTGTTTCAAAAATATGATGTTTTCATTTGTGATAGGAAGTAGAAGAATAGAAGAGTCCACACTGTTAAACGAATTAGTCAGAGCTTCGTGATGAGTAGTTTCAAAGCATGCAGCAGTGTTACTCCAAACCAGCAACAGTTTGCCATTCAGTACCAAGGGCAAACATGGACTCTCCCTGATGCACAGAATAAGATATAGAATAGCTATTGCTAATTTAAAAAGCAAAATTAAGAAATTTTTATTTTCCAAATCTTTTCAAAAGAAAAATTGTTCATTTTCATAAAACAAGTCCTGGAAGTTGTCCAGGAGATAAAAATGTCAAACTAGGAACAGAACTAATTTAAATCACTTGGCCAAGAAAGAGAACTTTGGGGAATTTATTTATTACACAGTTATTTTGAAATAGAGGGAGAATGAGTCCTAGTATATTCTAACTCCAAGGAAAGTTGCTCGAGCCTGAGGAGCCCATGGAACAGCTACTAAAGCATTCTACAAAAGAGAATATCTGTGTCTAACATCCATCCCCATGTGTTCATTTAGTTTTCACAAATAGCATTATATGCACCTTTAGTGAATTTCTTATTTCTTTTATTTGAAAAAAAATACTGGTCCACTTGCTTTTGGGCCAGTTATCACACATCCTTCCTTATGTGATGGCTTTGATGTGATGCTTCCCCTTAGATACTGACCCAAGCCATTCTCAGCCCGTGTTCATCCCGTGATGGTGAGGAGGCAGTAGGCTTGACTGACAAATAGAGAAGTGTTAGCCACTGATCTCACCAAGATTATATTCTCTCTTAATAGAAGCTGTTGATAGATCCTGAACAGCTCCACACTTAGGGTGTTGACTTGTAGAATGAAATCTTCTGCACACAAGCACAGCAAAATATTTTGGTGAAAAGTAATTATCAGAAATAGTGACACTAGTAAATTAGTTAACTACATTTCAGCGTGAAGCTTGACTTGTCCTTGCCCATTCTTGTTCCAGACCCATCTGAAATCAGCAGTTCAGCTTAATGATGTCACGACGTTTGCCAGGCTATGGGTCCTGAAGAGAAGACACAGGGCTGTTTCCTTGTATGAGATTTCCTTCCTCTCTACATACCACCAACCCATCTAGCTTCCTAATGCTCGGAAACTTATCTTTGAAACATCACTTTATTATTATCATGGCTGTTCTTTAAAATTGCTCCTTAACTTTAGATTGTGTTTTGGAAACCAGGTTTTCACAACTCCTGGATCTTGTTGGCCAATTTACAACATTGATAGTTATATAGCCTGGAAATAGCTCATCTGGCTAAGAGCTCAAATGCTACGTATTTTCATCCAGTTACTGGAGGACAACCTTTTGTGAAATACAGATTGCCTATTTTTAAAAAAATCACAACAAAGAATTCTACCCCTCCCAAGCTCTAATATTTTTGCAAAGTGTGAATTGAAGAGGGCTTAGAGACAGATGGGTCTGGATGATCAAGTTACCTGTTATAGGCAGCACATCTGCCGGGGCAGTCAATCACTGTGATGGCTCTGACAGGTCGATGGAGCCTAGCAAGAGCGCCTAATGCAGACAGAACGGCTGGGGAAGGGCAGACCTCCTGCTCGTCTCCTGGGCTTGACTGGTCTGAAAACTGTACTTGAATTTGCTCTGGTTAAAAATCTGTCTATTATGGAGTGATATTACATGAAAGATTTGGGCTTCTGATTTTTTTTTAAGCCAACATATTGAGCACATACAATTGACGGGGTTAGCACTCTCGAGCTGTCTGTCAATATTTGGTCTTGCTTAGGGCGTGTGGTAGAAAGTGTGGGGTGAATAAGATTAGGAAGAGAAGAGGTGGGAAATAATTTCAAATCTACATTCTCTTTCCTAAAAATGTCAAAGGAAGAAAGGCATAAAACACTGGTTCTGAGATGCCTAATTTCGAGAGCTCCGGTATAAAAAAATTAGCATTGAATAGAACAAAGGCAGGTTCTTAGAACGTCAAGAAGGAAAATTAATTGAATTTGTGGAGGCCTGCTACTTTAATTTCTCTGTACATTTGATACTCTCCTCTGCCCTCAATAATAAAGAGAATAACGTTTATAAACCTTAACAGATCCAAATATTTGGCAGTAATATGCACTGAAAAATAGGAAACAAGTAATTCTAAGATTTCACAAACAATTGAAAAGATGTTTCAATTAAATGGAGCATTGGTTTTGTTACTGATACAGCACATTGACAAAAATTCAGATATTAGAATACAACGGGCCCTCAAAATATCTTGATTTTTTTTTTTGCAATGGCTAATTAAACGGTTATGAAAATTTTCTGATTGCAAAGCAGTTCCCAGATCCTAAATCTCAAAGAAATGCCTACATGGTTGGTCTTAGGAAGAATTCTAGCCAGCAAATGGGTAGTTGGTCAAGCTCATGTTTTCATGTATGTATGTGTGTATACATGTATATTTTATTGGTTATTAGAAATATTTTTATGTATTTGTAGTTAAAATACATAATTTCTTTGTGAAGTAGCAAAAAATTCTATAAGTGAAACATCATTATCATCCCACTGCAGAACGACAGCGAGCAAACATTTCTGAAAAGAGGACAAAATGTTAATCCACGCAGAATTGCTGTTAGTAGCGATTTTCTCCACAATGCTAAACTGATAGGGACTCGTGCAAGAGTCATTAAACAGATGCGCTGCCTTTCAATGCATTCTTCAAGTATTTTTGCTCCTTCATCCTCATTTTTAGTAAATGATGCTAAATGTTTTCAAAATATTACTATTTGGCTTTTTTTGACTTGAATTTTTTAAGTGGACTCATATTTAGCAGCAGATGGTTTGAGATACCAGAACTGAAATGAAGTTAGATATTTAGGTTTAGACTATAAAAGCTCATACCTCAGCTTATGAGATGGTAGAGATCAAAAAAGATATCATCGTCTTCTTTACATTCTTTTCTTCCTGAAGAAACTGAAATGGGGCTGTTTCTAAATTAGAATTTTATCTCATTGCAGATAAAGCATCACTTTTCAGTCTTTAGTGATACAATGTTGAGACTGATCTTCTAAAGCTTCTAAGATAGGTGAAACTTGCAGTTATATTTTTAGTTTTAAAATCTCTGCTTAGAAAAAAATTGTCAATAACAATTTTGGTATTAGTTAAGATTTAAAATATTCTGTGGATAAGTGCATCTTATTGGACAACCCACAGATAACCCGCAAACCACTTTTAGTACCTAAAGAGGATACAGTCTGCACATCAGTAAATAGGGTGGGAATGTTTTTCTAATAAGTGGGAAAAAATAAAAAGTTATTAATGATTTGCTGCCAGTTACCAGAGAATTGTGAATTAATTAAGGAACTTTGCCAGCCTAATTCCATTTAAATACAATTTAATAAAATTTTATTTACATTTTGCCCAGAAATGCACTCAAAAGTATTTATTCCTCACAATAATGACAACACAAGAAACAAAAGGGAAAAAAAGGAGTTTGAGAATGACTTGAGTTTTTAGTATAGGTCAGAACATTCTGGCAACTGGGCCTCATGCTCTTCAGAATCAACATGCTCTACAGGGAAATAAACACAGCGTCTTACAGGAATAGAATTCTCTGACTAGAGCTGATGGGGGATGGAGATGAGGAGGCAGAGCTACAGTAATAAGAAACAGAAAAATTTAAAAGCCTCAAAACAAAACTTCAGCTATTAAAATCATTTGTAAAATGATAGCTGTGGTGTTAGGTACATGCCCATAACATAGAAAATGGAATTAGCAGTTCCCAGGGTGAGGTCTGAGCCCTTTGGGCTCAGTGTCCTCAGTATCAGGCAAAGACAGTCTTCTTAAATGAGCTAATGCTCTATAAGGTCAAGGTTAGAGCAGAAAATGTAGAAATCTGCAGCTCTCCAGTCTAACAGACGTGAGCTTATTACTAGTCCACTTCTGATGCACAGAGTGACAGCGGCAGTTCAATCTACACTGATACAATAAAATCACTGGATATGAAATTTATTACTGTTTTTTATGATAAGAGCAAACATGTTTTCAAGAGCTAAAACTCCATGAAACTTCAGGGCAGGTCTTTAAAATATAAGAGGGAGATATTTTGCCAGAAGTTAAGCAAGGCAGAACTCTTTTACTAATGGAATACAGCTCATCTAATTTTATGGCATGTTTTAGGGCTTTGACATGGCCAACAAGGAATAATTCATCTTAAAAGTGGCAAAGTAAATACTTTGATGAAATTAAGAGCAATCTGTAACTCTGTAACTATGATGTTGTTAAACTTTGTTACTTTTCTTTTTCATCTTTGTTGGCTATTTGTTAAATGTCCCCATATTAAAATTACTATAGAATGTACTTAGGTTGATAAGAGGTTGCTCTTTCTTCTCTGGGTCCATAAGAACTCAAGGATAAATTACCTTCCACAAACAAATCGTATTTATTTATTTTCCTGGAAGATGTTTAAATATTACCATTTGCTTGATTAACTGTCTACCTTAAATTTAGAGATCTGTATTATTAAAAACAGTGTATTGTTTCAAAGCCAATACAAATCACATCGCTTTCTATCTAATCACTGCCTTCTGCTGCCATTAGCACAATGGTTAAATGTGGAGAGCTGCCCCTGTTCCCAGTGATGTTCAATGTAGACAGAAAAAAAGCCCCAACGTGATGCTGTGCTGGTGTGCTGTAACCGAGCTATTTTTAATATTTCCTTGTAACTGATTTGTAAGTGGATTGTGCTTAGGCACTGTCAGAACTTTCCTGTCAGCCTACTTTAACAGCAAAGAGATAGGTTGATGAATTATTCATTGAAGGCAATTTTCTCCTAGTCACTGAGTCATCAATCATAGTTGCCTAAAGAGCCTTGAATTGGCCAGCGGAGCTCTATTCACAGGTAGTGTGATTTAGGGAATGGGAGCCACATTCACACTGACAAGTCAGGTAGCAGTAAGGGAAGGTGTCTCCTTTACAGACTGCTAATGAGTCACCAAAATCGCATACTATTTCCAATTCCCTTTTTTGTTTTTTTCCCCTTTTTCAAAATATCACTCAGAAATGTAGCCATAGGGTGGTTTTGCCAAACAAAGGTGCAGTTGGATGAAAAACCAGTGTAAATATTTGCACATTTTTTCTGGCAGAAATCCTACTCTGAAAAGAACCTCTTCAAAAGGGAAAAGTGATTTGATACATGATTGCACGCATTTACCCATGTAATTGAAATAATGAGAGATGATTGCTTTGAGCTAATAGTCATAAGTTACTGGTCTTTTTGTTTAATCCAACCATCAGCTGTCAAGAGCCTCGCAGGAGCATGGGGAAGATGCGCCAAGGATATCATTTGCATCACCTCAGACTGTAATTTTGTTGTTTTTTCAGAGCTGATACAAGCGTCAGATTCTATACAAATCTCCCTGGAGCATAAGCGCTCCAGTGTTGTTTTGATAGGAGCAGAGAGAGAAGGAGCATGTATGTGCCTGCTCCTGGTAGCTTAAATGCTCTCAGGATCACAAATAAAATAACAGCGCATTTTTGGCAGACTTCTTACAATTGTTAAAAACTAATTTTGCAGCATAGTCAAGGTACATCTTTAATGCTGGAAAACTCACATCTGAGCACAATTTTCAAATGCATACATTTTACCTCGTTGCATCTATTGTCCCGCGTGACAGATACCTTTGTGCTATATTGTGCATCATCCATTAAGTCCCTGAGCAGCACCTATTGTATTAATACCAGCTGCCTATGACTGTTCAACCAGCACAAGAGAACAGAGAAAAACAATGGCGCAGTGATGAGTCATAATTTTCATAGTCTTGCTTAATAAGGAGGTGTGAAAAATGTTTTCTAAATATTGTAGCTCTGCTGTTGTCTATATGTGATTATAATGTTTATGCGAGCAACACAAAACAATGTGTACACAATCAACATCTGGCTACAGAAATTTCACTATGGAAAGACTTGGGGAAGATTTCTTGAACATTGCTCACAAAGCAATTAAGTTTAAATTAAGTTTTAATACAGTGGATGCAAAATCCTATTGGAGAACTGCCTGAAGCAGGCTAGTTCATTTCTGACATTTGGGAATGAGACTTTAATTTAGCAGATTGTTCACCGAGCACTGTTCTCCTCCTCCTCAGAGTTACCTACTGGCTGTGTGTGGATGAGATGCTAAGTTCCTCCGCAGGAGCACCCTGGCAATCGACGGGAACCAAGGCACTGCTTTCTGTCCCGTCTCCTGGCTTGTCCCTCCACTCTTCAGCCACACCAGCAAGGCTTTGGGTTAGGACGCTGGGCCAAGGGCATCACTGGGTCGGAACAAATCAAACTTTCTTAAGAGACGCTGGGCTAGAAGACCATTGGGTCCTATGTCAATCTCAAGACATGGTGCAGGGAATAACACAGGAAGTGGCTGCGGCTGACTCAGCCAAGGAGCAGGAAGCGGTTCCGGCCGGACACAGCAGCCCTGATCTGGGAAGAGTTGAGCGGTATGAAACCCGAGACCTGCCTCAAAACACAAAACGAAAAACAGGCTAGAGATCCCAGTCTGACTGGTGGCCGTGGTATCAAATGGAAATGTATTCAGAACAATGAGGTTCGTTCTTGGTATAGAAGACAGGAGGATACCAAGGAGGAATAACTTTGCCTCACTGGTAAAGAAATGATGGAAACACTGTCTCTGAAATTAAAGACATTAGATAGATAGATAGATGATAGATAGATAGATAGATAGATAGATAGATAGATAGATAGGTAGGTAGATAGATAGATAGATA
>NW_008334095.1:591471-608839 GCF_000622305.1 Nannospalax galili | reverse complement strand
TGTTTTCTTAAAGCAGGCTCTGCAGTTCAGGTTTCATAGTGAGGTATTTGATCCATTTATAGATAGATAGATAGATGATAGATAGATAGATAGGTAGGTAGATAGATAGGTAGGTAGATAGGTAGATGATAGATATCATCTACGTCACCCTCAAGATCCATTTTAGCAGACTTACACATAAAACAGCATGATATACAGATTTTGTATTAAAAACTATCTGAGCGGTGTGATAGTACACCCCTTTAATCCCATCACTTAGGAAGCTGGGGCAGGAGGATCACCATGAATTTGAAACTAACCTGGATTACAGATTAAGTTCCAGGCTAGCCTAGACTACAGAGTGAGACCATCTCACAAAACTGAGGGGTAGGGGGGTTAAAAACTACCTAAAAGCTGGGGTGTGGCTCAGTGGTAGAGCTCTTATCTAGGCCACACAAAAACTCTGGGACAAAAATTATGGGTGAAGGTAGGAAGATAGTAAGAGCCCCAAGAATGCTATCTATCATCTATCTATCTATCTATCATCTATCTATCTATCATCATCTAGCTATGTATCTATCTATATCTATCTATCATCTATATCTATCATCTATCTATGTAATCTATATCTCCAGACCATGCTTTCTTAGATTTTATTCCATAGAATATACAGATAAAGAGTTCGCCGTGACATACATTCTCATGGGTGGACCTGGGTTTGGGTTAGTCCTGGGTTACTAGTGTAAAGTTACTACTTAGTCTTCCTGACTGCTGAGTGAAAGATCATCACTATAGTCACATTATTCTCATACAAAATGCTCGGGTTTGAATTTTGAGCCCCTGGTTTGTAGCCATAACTTTAACCGAGGCATTCAAGTCACTGTGCCTCGGTTTCTTCATTCATCAAGATGAGTCAGTGACAACTGCCTTAATGAGTCTGACTGGATAGAGCCGGCCAGCTTGCACGAGGCACTGGCATAGCACTGCTGGTTGTAATTGGTCTTACATTTATTTGAGATGGATGGATGTTGGTCAAGATGGAGTTACAGAATCACTGCTCTAGAGATGCGAATTTCACAACATCCTAGGAAGTACGTAAGGTAGATTAGCTATCTAACAATTTGACTCAGTTGGAGTCAGGATTCTTTGATACACTTTCTAGAACATTTTCCAACTGTCTTATTATTCCCATTGTCAAAAGTGTACTTGTACCCTGTAAACCACTCTTGACAGAGGAACACTGGAACCAGTGTAAAGTATGTCCTGAGATGTTCTGGGACAGAGGAGGGCTAACCTGAGACAGATTGTGACCAGTATTGGAGCTGAGTTCATTGTTCCAGGACTCATGAAGTTAACAGGAATCACATCAAAGTGGCTTTGCTGTGGGAAATATTTCTTTTTTATAACCACCGAGTCAACTGCCCCCCCTTTTCCTCTCCTTCCTGTTTATAGAAATTCCATGATTATGAAATGATTTTCATTTGTTTGATTTCCACATTTCAGTCTTTTATGACTTGTTTGGCCTATGTTTTCACTTAACCGGAACAAGAATTTCAGTTAAATATTCCCGATTCCCAGCCCTCATGTTCTAAAGAAAGCCCTTCTCCATTATGTATCAATCTGTTCTGTACGAAGTCTAAAATAGCTTTGACCTTTATGGCTGTGCTATTGCACTGTAAACTCATATCATAATATTGAACTTGTATCTCTCACTTCATGTTTTCAAAGCATTTTACAATCGTTGATTAGTTATTGGACACACCATCTAAGCCAATAGTGTGGACACATCTGGAAAATATTAATTTCATTGATGGAGAAACTGGGGAAGGCATCACCCCTTTGTTCAGGTATCAGCAGCCTCATCCACAGCCTTGCCAAGCACATGGGGCAATGGATTCTGCTGACTGGGTTGTTTACCTGAGAAGCAATGCCAGGCGTGAGTGCATGAAGAAAATGATTCTAAGAGTGTGCATCTTACAGACAGACAAGGGAGGTTCACACCTTGGTTTCCTGCATCCCTAGTGAGTCACCTTGGGCAAGTCACATGAATTTTCTATGTACCCTTCCTATATGTAAAATGAAGATGGCCACCATATATGTAGCTGTGGGAATTAAAAGTGATAATGCTGGCTGGAGAGAGAGCTCACTTGTCAAATGCTTGCCTTGCAAAAACGAGTTTGACCCTGAAAAAAACAAAGATGGGTGTGATGGTGCTAGCTTATAACCCCAGCACAGGGAGGCAGAGAAGGCAAATCCTTAGGCTCCTTGGCTAGCCACTCTAGATATCTACTAGGCAGGTTCTAGTTCCGTGAGGGACTCTGACTTAAAAATATGTGCATGGTGCCCGAGGAGGGACACCTTAGGTTGTTCTCAGGCTGCCACAATTTCACACATATACATACACATGCACTGGCATATACATGTGTACCCAAACATACACTAGAACACACATACCTATGTGTGCACACATACACATACACATATAGATTCAAAAGTAGTAATGGGCCTAGAGTCCAGCCTTGGAAGACAAAAGAAAAATGAGGAGGAACCCAGTAGAGGGATGCTTTTGGAAGCCCTTGTCAAGAAACTCCAATGGACTCTCATATGAACATTTGAAAATTGCCCTGTTCTGACTTTTTCTAGTTCTCTGTCTGGAACTTGTAATGCTAATTACTCTTGCCTTTACTTCTCCTTCACATCTCCTATTCATGATTCAAAGACTTTCTTTTCCCCCTAGAGATAAGAGTTATGCAATTTGGGAGTCTTTTAGATAGACCCACTGAAGGGGTACTCCAATTGCCTCACCCTGTGTCCCTGTTCAGCATGGAAGAAGCCAGAGCGGTCTGCGTCCCTATTCCCTATTGGCAATTTGGGTAACCCCTTCAGAGGATGGTGTGATAAGAATAGGAAGTAGGAATTGGCTGGGCAGTTAGGGTAAAAAGACCCCAAAGAAATGTAGCCAGTTTCTTGGCTGAAAGTTAAAATGTCCCTGGGCCTGTTAGCAATGTATTCTGTTCCAAAGCCCAAAAATGTCAAAAGTATTTAGGAGCTTTTATCTAATCTTTAAAAGATTTTTAGGGTTACCTCTTCAGAGGCGGTTATGTTAGAGTAGCCAAAAGCCCCATAAAAATAAATAAATGAAAGAAGAAAAAAAGAAAAATTAGAAAGTGATGGGGAGATATGGGAGGAGTTGGAGGGGAGGGAATGGGCATGGATTTGATCAAAACACTTTATATGCATGTATGAAATTCTCAATAAAGTTTTTTGTAAAAGTTAAAAAAAATAGTAATGGGGCTGGAGAGATGGCTCAGGGATTAAGAGCGCTGGTTGCTCTTTCAGAGGAACCAGGTTCAGCTCTCAGCACCCACATGGCAGCTAACAACTGTCCATAACTCCAGTTCCAGGGGATATAACAGCCTCTTCTGACTTCCATGGGCATGATATGACATGGGTGCAGTTATATACATACAGGCAATACACTTATACACACAAAAGTAATAAATAAATGTTTTAATGCATATTTTTATTGAACTTCTGTGCATATCACACAAAACATCTTAATCATTTTTATACTGCCTCCCCTGCCCATACCCCCTATGCCCACTGACCAGACTTAATGAGTTCTGTCGTATATATTAAGGCCTTGGATCAACACTGATAAAGAAATCTATATTTAAAACATACTGTCCACTTTTTATGTTTTGTTTTAAAGGTTCTTCTTCCTTTTAACGTCCTCACGGGCTGATAACTGCTGTTCAGTCTTTCTGAGTCACGTTTCAGTGTATTCTCCAGTAGCAGAACTTAATGTTTCTTTTTCCTGATTCCTCCTCCACGTTTTCTAAAGAACTTACCTGATAAGATTCTTCAGAGTGTGGGTCCTTGACAGGACTCCTAGATTAACTCCACCCACCCAGGGCTCAGGGACCATTGTGGAAGAGGGTCAGAAAGATTATAAGAGCCAGGGAAGAGGTGCATGACCAATGGAAGTAGAGTCCTACAGGCTCCTGGGGCCTTGCTCATATGAACCTACATCAATAGTGTCAGCATGCACAAGACCTGTGCACACTCAAGCAGTCAAAAGCCCAGCACAGAACTGTGGAAATGGGCAGTAGGCCCCAATTTTAGTCAAAGAATTATTGGCAGCTGATTACTTCTGGGTGAGGAAGAACTAATCTTCTTAAAGGGAGGGACTCTACATAGGCTGACTAGACCTCAGTGGATGAACTTGTAGCATGAGGGACATCTAGGGACACAAACTTGATGTGATAGGCCTCAACTCAAATGACAGAATGCATGAATTCTAGTGGGGGAGCTATGGGAGAGGGCCAATGGGGAAGGGGGTATAAAGATGATTAAGATGTTCTGTAGGAAATACACAAAAAATTTTTAAAAATTACAAAAAAAAAGAATTAACCTGATAGTTGTGGTTGTTTGCTAATGTCTGGAACTGACTTTCTACTGTCCACTGATGCTGTGATTATTTTCCCATGACTGGAAATGACCTCATACTGCCTGCTTTTTATCAGTACTCTCTCTATAAGCTGCAGTAACGTTATAGAATCCTTCACTCATTACAAGCACATGTGCTAGGAGTTGTATGTATAAGAGGGCTTAGAACAGACAAAATTGTGTGATTCATTGAGGTTATGACACAGTAAGGTTATAATCACTAGTTTGTAATGCTAAAAAAGACAGGACACAGCTGTATCTCCTGTCAAGGTTTCTTCTTTCAGAAATTTTTGAGCATTTACATGGAGACAAATGTTGTGTGTTTGCTGCTGCTTATGCCTGGGTATGTTACTGTTCTAGCGTTAGGCATGGTGGGTCTACCTGGAGGAACTACAAACAGACACACACGTACCACACACCACACATACCACACACCATACACTACACACATTCCACACACCCATACATACCACACACCACACACTACACACATACCACACACCACACACCACACACACCACACACATACCACACACATACCACACATTATACACGACATACACACAGACCACTTATGCACACACATCACACATATATACACACACCACAAACACGTACACCACACATACGAACACAGCACACAATGCACACACCACACACACATAAAACACATGCTGCACTGCACACATGCACATACTCATACATCATACACATCATGCACACACATGCACACACCACACACGAGTGTACACATGCACACATCGGCACACACACCACACATCGGCACACACACGATTCACCATTTCAAGAGGTAGTGTTCAGCTTAAGGCCAGCCTGAGCTGCTGTATCCTGGGAGCACTGAGAACATGTCATGGGCAGCAGTCGCAAAGCTTATCACAGATAACTCACAAACATCTAAGGTCACTGCTAGCACTGAATGCTCATAAAACAATTGTGCAGCTCTCTTTCCTCAATAACACAAATTTTCCTCAATATTCATAAATATTTAAGTCATTGTACTGACTGCTCATAAAACAATTGTGCACCTTCTCGTTGCTCGATAACTCAAAATACTTTGTATAATTTTAAGTGACTTGCTCTCCTTCTCCCTAACGTAGTTTTCACCAGTTTCCACACAGTAGCCAAATTTTTGCAGTGATCCCAATTTCTTACTTCAAAAATAGCAGAATTTTCTAGATCGAGAACAATACACTGTCCAAAGGGCAGCTTAAAACATGGGAAGCTGCACGTTCACTCTGATTTTGTTTTTGAAGCAAGTAGAAATATAAGAAATAAGCACAAGGTCTTTGTTGATTCTGTGGGTATGTATGGTAAAGTGTTTTATTCAGAAATGTGCATATTGCCATTACCATAGTTTGCAATTAGACTGCTGCATACTTTATTAACTGTCGTCATGAGCATTCCTTTTCTTTTTCTGGTAGCCCTGGTGGCCTTGAACTCCTGATGCTCCTGTCTCAACCTCTCAAGTGCTAAGACTACAGGTATATATCCCCACATGTGGCTTGTCATGAACATTTAAACGACTCGCCTCTCCTTTTCCTTTCCCAATACAATGAAAATAAGCTCTCTTGTTAGTCTTACCCTGAAGGCAGAAGCTGGGGTCAGGCAGTCACACATGGGGCATGACTACTACACTGGAGACCTAGTTAACACTGTAACATCTACTTTTAACTTTAATGCCAGATGGCATTTGGATTGATAAGTACGTACAAAAAGAGACATATTGCCTATACGAATGTCTAGACACAGCAGCTTCTGGAAGTTTGAGCCATTCAGGAGGGTTTTATGTCTTGCTTGGAGCTGAGGTGAGTTCAGAAATTGTTTTTCATTATCGGCTTCTAAGCATTTCCGGATGTCAACCAGGTTGGCAACACCAAAATAAATTGTGTCACAGCCCATAGCTGATAAATTCTAACTGCAACATATATGCAATCAAAGTTAGTATAACATGCAAGAAAAAAAATGCTTTCATGGCTACTCTTTTTTTTTTTTTTTCCTTTTAAGGTAGTCTCCTTATAGCCACACCTGGCCTGGAATCCACTCTGTAGACCAACCTGGAATCAATCCCACAGAGGTCAACCTGCCTCTGCCTCCTGAGAGCTGACATTAAAGGCTTGTGCCACCTGTGCTTTACGGCTGCTTCTTTTAATTACCTGATTTTAATCAAAGTTAAAATAGTAACAGGCTAAACTCATTTCTAGATTTTATAACTCCTGGGTAGTCTTTACTTAAAAGCACTTGTAATTAAAGATGGACCCTTCTACATGTTGATTGCTAATGCAGAAATATTTCATTAAGACGATTTCAGCAGCCAAGAACTTCGAGCATATAATCAAACCTGACAAAGTTCTGAGGAAATGATATAGTTGATCCAATAGATTTGCTGTAGTTCAGCAAAGCAGGGAAAGTGGATTGTTTCAACTTTCATAATTTAGAACCATTTACTTCTAGTCACACCTTGAAGGCTTCTCTTCACAGATGCCCTGGGAAACAGTGTGGTCTTCAGAGATGGGGATCTTGAGTTTGTCTTCCCCTTTCCCATCAGAAATGCCTAGAGAAGGAGAGAGAAAGCTTTACTTCTTCTCTCAGGCTCTTTCTGTCATTCTCTTTCTTACTTCTTTCCTGTCTCCATGGAAAATAAAACATCCTTCCCCTGGATAAGATAATCCAGTCTCTATAAACTTGGTAGTGTCTCTCCTATCCCTTCAGAGGTCACATTTTATCTTTCTAGATTATAAATTTCTCCTTTCTAGTGGTTTCTATCTTCTGGCTCACATTCACAATTAAACATCATCTATTCACAAGTTGAAAAAATATGAAGCTTAACCAAAGCCCCTTGTAAGTCTGTCTACAACCATAGCTCTCTTCTTTCATCCACTACACAGGTTTTTAACTCTGCCCTTTCCCTCTTTAGGTTTGAAATACTATTTCTTTTCTTTTTTTTTTCTTTTTTTCTTTTTTATCTTTTGAGACAGGGTCTCCCTGAAGGCACAGCTGGTCTGGATTTGCTGTGAAAACCAGACTGGCCTTGAACTCACAGAGATCCACCTGCCTCTGCCTCCTGAGTGCTGGGATTAAACATGTGTGCCCACATGCCCCGCTTGTGATAATATCTCGAAGACAGCTTTTTAACTAGCTTTTTTTTTTTTTTTTTTTTTTGCTACCACTCCACAGTCTACAATTTATTCCAGCAAATTCTCCTGGTTTGCCAACTGTTCCCTTTTACCTTCCCTCACACTGGTGGCTACTGGTGGCTACTCTCTCCTAATTCTGTTTTGCTTTAACATGGAAGACTCAACACCTGCCTGTGTCTTGTCATTGTACTTGTGATTTTTTTTCATTTAGCTGCTCATAAATCCAGATTTCTTTAGTGCTCTGACTTCTTTCTTACTTGAATCACCTTTTCTGGGTAATTTCATTGGTTGAGATGACTTTAATGAGCATTATTATTATTATTTCAGACCCTAAAGAGTCTGAAATTTCTTCCTTCATTTCTTTTTCTTTATTTTCCTTCCTTTGGAGACAAGGTCTTCCTATATAGCCCTAACTGGTCTCAAAATCACAATGTAGAATTGGATGGCCTTGACCTCACAGGGAGCTATCTGCCTGTCTCTGCCTCTGGAGCTCTGGAGTGCTGTGATCGAAGGTGTGAACTACCATGTTGAGCTTGAAGTATCTTTCTTTTGGCCTCTAGAACCCTAAAATTTCAGACTCAGTTCAACTGAACCAGTGCCACACGGAGCACCTCATCTTTTCTTTCATCCCACAGCCCAAGGAACAATCAAGCCCTACAGCTCACTGTTGTCTAAGTATCTCTAGAGCATGCTGGTTTTTATTGCATCCATATCCTTTTTTAAGTCCCACCCAAACTTCACCTTATCAGTGTTATGCTCATCTTCCTCGACTTCTCTTCAAAACCAGTGTTTGGTCACAGAACCTCTCTTACCCACATCACTTCTCCTTACTGCCAAGAGAATAAAAGTGAAATTCTTGCACTATTAGCAATAGAGCAAGTAAACTGCTGGCAAATCCAGGACTGGCTTTATTGGGTGAGAAGAGAGGGCCGTGGACTGATGATTGGTAGCCTTTCAAACATAGCTGCAGTCTTAATATGATGGACTACGGGAGGAACCACATGAACACAGTGCTAGAGCCCAGCCCTCCTTTCCCAAAAAGGGAGAAAACACAAGATCAAGTTCAGGGAAGACTGTGGATCAAGTAATAGGGATCAGACCCCAAACTCCCGAGGTGAATGGATAGTGAAAGCTTTACAGAATGCTCTATTCACATACAAAGGAAGTGATTTTCAAACAAATTGCAGCCTTCTTTTTGTTAAGTTGTATCTTTGGATTGTTTTCTTCTAACTTCTGTTGACTGGAGAGAAGAACGCTCCCCTGTGACTTTTTAGGAGAGATATTCTAGAAATTGAGTGTGAAATTCACCCTTAGTAATGTGAACAGTGAAGCTCATGGTCTGGGAAAAAGACACATGAGTGTTATGCACTAGCCATCAGAACTTGTTTATTTGACAAGCTATTCAGTTCATAACAAATGCAAAGAAATAATGAGATAATAAATAAGTGAAATGCCCTGAATAGCCATGGTGTGTGTTTCAAGACAATACAATAAGGTCGTGACATGCAACTAATCAGAGTCCCTCAGTGACTGTTTTAACTTACTATACTCATAATAGTTCTACGTCTTGATTATCTATTTTCACAGCTCATAGCATAATAACATAGATCACTAGAAAAGCTCTCTGAGGCAGGTTGCAGCAAGAAGTGACATCAGAGAACAAAGGCTAGGATAGAAAACTAATTAGGCATAGCAACTCGAGCATTGTAAACTGGGGGTGTTGCTGTGGAGGCAAACTGCCTCAGTCATATCCCTATGGGCCTTGGATCTGCAACTGGAGTCTCCAACATGGTCTAACAGAAACAGCAATGGATCAGCATATGAAAGAACTCTGCTTTATGTCCAATTCCATGTCTTCCTAGTATTGGGTTCTTGAGTCCGATAGTCAGTCAATCCATACTCGATTTTCTTATCTATGTGGTCATCAGAACAGATTCCTCTAAATGCTTAACCCACTTGATTTTAGTATCAGGTATATGAGAGGGTTGATGTGATAACTCATTCCATGAAGTACTTGTTCATAAGCACAAGGATCTCAGGTTAATCTCTATAACATATGGAAAAATTTGAGGTATGGCGGCACATGCTTGTAATCCCAACACTGGAAAGGTAGAGACAACGGGAGGTTCATAGAGTTTGCCTGCTAGCCAGTCCAGCTTAATTGGTGAGCTCCTCAAATTGGTCCATTGTCAAAGGAGGAGAAGATCATTCCTCAAAGTGACACCTGAGGTTGTCTTCTGCACTCCACATGCTTGTGCTGACGTATATACTTCTTACTCATAAATATATGCACCTCATTAAAAATATTATGCATATGGTATAACAAAAACCAAGCAGGAATCCCAGCACAATTAACATTTGCTGTAAAGCTTGCTGGCATAGCACTAATATTCCTTTAATATATCCATATTTCATGTTAACATAACAATGAACCAGGTTTAAGGCTTAAACTTATATGACCTTGGGTCATATAATTCTTTCCTTTCTCCAGACATTGCCTGAGAATGTCAAACAAGACTGTTAACTGTGTTTACAGTAAAGATGCCCTAGCTTCCTGTATAAGATAGATTGTTACAATAGCAACATTAGCAACTAGATCCTGTCAGGAAACTAAACCCACCAAAATGGTTGGTTATATAATATAACTGTTATAAGAACCAGTGAGTGGAACTCCTATGAGGAGCCTGTACCCACATTTGGATATGCCTTGTCTTTTTCTGAGATTTTGTCCTACAGAAGCCCATGCCCACTGCCTATGTTTTTGTGTGTATTTAACTTTCTTCTGAATGCCTCTCTTTCTCTTAACCTCCATGTTTAAATCTATATTACAATATCTTGTGCTGTACCACCAGGCTGTTTATTTGAGATCTCTCTACCTGTATTTTGAGTGCCAGTAACTCAAACCTTTCTTCTTAGGATTGCCTTGGCTGTGCCTCACCATAGGCTCTGGGAAGTTGTATTCTCATTTTCACTTTGCTCTAGGAATTTTTAAATTTCCTCTCTGGTTTCTCGGACTGTTCATCCATTTTTGTTCAGTCCCTAAGTATTTTTGTTGTTTCTGTAGTCTATTGATTTCTACGTTTTATTCTTCCACAGCATGGTAAGATACAATAAATTATTTCAATTTTCTTTTATTTATTAAGGTTTGCTTTGTGCCCTATGATGTGATCAACCATAGAGAAGGTTCCACGTAACACTAAGAAGAATGTACATTCCCTACATGTTATATAGAATATTTATATATGTGTATATATAATAAAGTACAGTTGATATATAGTGTATTTTAGCTCTGAAGTTTCTTTGCTTGTTTTTAGTTATATGATATCTAAAAACATGAAAATGTACTATTGAAGTCTTTCACTCTTACTGTGTCAGGACCTATGTTGCCTTTTATGCCTTTTAGTGTTTGTTTTATGAAATTAGGGGCTACATTATTTGGTGCATAAAGGTTTATAATTGTTATATCTTCTAGATGGATTGTTCCATTTATTAATATGTAGTACCCCATCCTTGTCTTTGGTGAGTAATTCTGATTTGAAGTCTATTTTACCAGATATAATGGTTGTGCCATGTTTGGTTAAGGTTTCTGCATGCTTGGTAGCTTGATTTTCTTTCGTGTTTTCAGGCTTTGGAAACCTGCACTAGCTAAGTTCCACTAGAATAATGCAGCATTTCTGGCCTGATGAAAATAGATAAACTCCTAGGGCTGGTGAGATGGCTCAGCGGGTAGAAGCGCTTGCCGCATACATCTGAAAACCTGAATTTCATCCCTGGAACCCATGTGAAAGGCTGGTTGGTTGTCTGGCATGTACTTATAATCCCAGAAATCCTGTGGGGAGATGGGAGACAGAATTTCCCAGAACTCATGGTCCAGCTCACCTGGAATATTCAGTATGGAAGAAAAAAGAGAGACTCAGCTTCAGAAACAAGGAAGGAGAGGTCAGACTCCTGAACATTGTCCCCTGAGCCCCACATGTGGACCTTGTTATGCACACATCTGCACTCATACACCATTGCACACGCTCATACCTGCACACATACACACATAATAAAATGGCTTAAAAATATCTTTATTAAACCTCAACTCTGCTTCATAAATTGGTTAGTCCCTAAACTCTTTTCTCTGTGCAAGTCTGGTTTGGTCTGAGCCAATGCCCCTGAAAGTCCACAGGTGCTTCTCAATGTAGGTGATGCTGGGGAGTTGTCCCTTCTGTTTCTGCCCCTATAAACAACGGCAGACACAGGCATAGCTAACATAAGCTTCTAATTGTGTACTTAAGTGGGCAAAGGAAGTCCTGTGACTCACAAAGGATCATCTAACTATTGGTGACCAGTAAAGCATGTCTGTATTCTTCAAGATTGATCTTTGTGGAAAGTTGCACAGATCATAGCCTCATAGTTTCAAAATACAAAAAGCAGTGTTAAGCTTGTTTATAGCACTTGAGTTTTCAAAATCTTTTTAATGGCTATTTCATAGGACTCAGCTACTTGTTACTTGGCTTTTTTTTATTTGATTATGAACCTTTTTTAAGATGCAGAGGCTTTGCTTTAAGATATACCTAAATTTTTATTATTTTCTTTAAATGAAAATTGCAATAAACCTTTCTTTTCATAGAAAGCTACATTCATGCAGCAAAATTCAAACATTTGAAATCCAAGTAAGTAATAAATATGAAAATCTACTAATGAAAAGTATTATTTTTAAATGATAAATTCAAAGATCAAAATAAAATGATTATTCATTGTACTATACAAATAGCCCATCTTTATACAAAAAAAAGTCCCTTTTATCTTCACAACTAAATTGACTAAAAGGCATGGTTTCCTAGCAACATTCATTGTGTTTATGACCTTTCCTCCAATCTGAGCGCACAGATGTGATTCTGAAGCTAATAAATATACATCACCCAACCTAGATTATTCCAGTTTCCCTACAGCAGGTGGAGAGAAGTAGCCAAGCAAAGATGAGACCCAGGAAAATAAACATATATTCAAAACAGTTCTGAGCATTTTCATACAGATGAGTTTATTTAGGTGAGGTTAATACATCAAGGTATAATCAGGTAGGATTTTGTTGTGGCAATCTGACATACAATTAAACACAACAGTCACAGAAAAAGTATGATCTAACAGAGGGTTTCCATGCTAATAAAAAAAACTGTACTCCATTCACAAATACATATATCTGTAATTTATGATTGCAAAGTATTTGAAGCTTTTTGAGAACCTGTGTGTTTATGCACCATTAGATTTTAGAAAATATTTGTTGCAATAACTCTTAAATATTTTAAAATAATTTTCCTAGGATAACGTTACCATAATAAGACAAAAATTTTAGATAACATCTCTTATCTGTGTCATATGTAGTAACCCTTGTGTCTTATCACCTCAACCTAGAACAGGAAGGACATGCAGATCAGTGCTTGCATTTTGTGGGTTGGTTTCTCTGTAATAATCACACTACAATAATAAGTCAAGAAGCATCAAATACTATTTCTTTGGAAGAGAAAAGGGCCTTCACTGCTGGGTAATTCATCAAAGAGCAGGAGTTAAATGACACTGAGGCATTGGTGCAATTTCTTTGGCATTATCTAATGAATCCCGCCGCATTTATATGTTTTGTATATCACCACCACAGATGCAGGGTTTAGTGAGTTTTGCTTATGCAAAATGAAAATAATTACAGGGAAGCTTTTAAACCAGATGTTGAAAATCGCTGGAGACGTGTTTGGGTCAGCATGTTTGGCAGAGTTTACATAAGTGGTTACTCTAATTGGCAGTTGACTGCCTATGGACAGTTAGTAATGTAACTTTCTTGTTTTCTAAGTAGATATTTATTTCATTTTAAATAATTGTGTCTAAGGTTGAGATGGTAACAACAATGCCCTCACCTAGGATTTCTTAATAAGTCAATGAGCACAGTTTTGACAAAATGGTAACCATTTCAAGGAAGAGACATTTTATTTATCCTGACATCCATATAAGATTTGTTTTGTTTACAAGTCAAAAGCATGGTTTTTCTAACTTTGATCTCAATTTAAGAGTTAAATTCCAGCTGTGTTCTTTGTGGCACTCATTTTTATTGTCAACAGTAATGAAAAGACTACAGTTAGGACAGCTGAGACTTTCTTTCTTTCTTTCTTTCTTTCTTTCTTTCTTTCTTTCTTTCTTTATTTCTTCCTTTCTTTCTTTCCTTCTGTAATTTTTGCTATGATCAACTTGGAATCAGTTCAATTTCCTTTTAGGACAAAGTCCTTGGTTAATAGCTGACTAAATGACTCTTGAGTTTATTAATAATTGTCAAAGTCATTCTAGAATTAAAGTCCATATTTTTTTAAATCAAATTTTTGTGTATTTCATGTAGAACATCTCATAACCTACACTGGTAATGCACTTTTGGGAGGTGCCTTAAACAGTTATTTATAAAACAGCTTTTAAAAGTAATTTTTCATTACTAATGATCATAAAAATTAATTTATTCTTTCCAAGCTTCAGTGTCCTTTGAAATCCCAGCCATCAAAATTTTAAAGTGTCCAATTAAAGCCTGCTCATTGTGTAGTACTGTAAACACACTCACGGCTGGAATGGTCATAGATCCTGGAGAAGAAATAAATTCTGACCCATCCCTAGACCAAAGTAATTTCTTACTTCATTCTAAATATGCAACCTCACATTTACAGACAAGTGCACCTTTCATCCCTCATCAAGGGAGCTTCCTTTTGCAACAAATGGAGACTATCACAGAGTTCCAGAACTGATCAAATGTTGAGAATAAGTGTCTGTGAGACACTTAAGCCAAGTGACATCTTCAATGCAACCTCTACAAATAGGATGAAAGCATCTCGCACCTCTCACCAGAGAACTTTCTTATGCAGCCAATGGTGATTAGCATAGAAACTCACAAATGACCAGTGTGTAGAGAATAGGCTACAGAGTGCTCATCCCTGAATAGGACCCCCCATTTCAAACCTCTGTCTCCCAAGGCTCAGGATACGTTGTGGAGGAGAAGGCACAAAGATTGCTAAGAGCCAGAGGGTATGGATGACCACAGGGAATCAGTCTTCAAGATACCTGGTCGGTTTTCCACATGAACTCACAACAATAATGACAACATGCACAAGTCCTATGCAAACTCAAATCAGACAAAATCCCAGCCTGGGTATGGGGAAGGCGGTAAGAAATTCCAATGCAACATAAGGTACTTTTGGCAATTGATGGCTTCTGGGAGGGGGAGAGTCAGTGTCTTACAGGGATGGAACTCTTGGTAGGGTCAATGGATAGATCTACAGTGAAGAGCATTTGGGGACACAAATTAGACACTATAGACCATATTATATATATATATATATATATATAACAAAGTTCATTAAAATGGATGCGGGCAGTAGGAGGAGATATGGATGGTGGAGGGATGTAAATTCCATCAAACAGTTTTCTGAAAATTGCAAAACTCAATAAAAAGACAGAATAAAGTAAAAGTGTCATTTTATCGGTTTTTATATAGAAGATCAAACAACAGTGAGTACATGGTCAGCCTAATTTCTCAGTTTCCTGTTCATGGTTCTCAGTTGTCTCACAGGGTAGCTAATAACCATCCTTAACTCTAGTTCCAGAGGCACCTGATGCCCTCTTCTGGCCTCTGCAGAAATTGCATGCATGGTGCACTTACATACATATAGTCAAAAACATCATACACCTAAAAAGCATAAACGAGCTGGCAAATACAATGTCTAAGATATATCTACTCTCATTAATTGGTAGCTAGTAGCTTTTAATACTGTTATTAATTGCTCTAGATTAGTTTTCCCTTTTCTCCAATTTTTACAGCCAGAAATAATAATTTGTTAAAATTCATTTCAAAAGTCACTATTTCAGGAACATTTGTTGTTTTCTTCCATATTGGTTAGTAGAATTTCTGCATTCTCCCATTTTTTAAAACTAATCTAATATGGTGTTTTCTACAATTTCACATTTATGTATTTGTTTCACAATTAAACCCTGAATTTCTACTGTATTATGCTATCACTATTGGTGTATTCTGCTTAGCTCAGAGCCTTGCATGCAGGGGAGGCTAACTAAACATAGACAATGACTGACTAATTACACATAAAGCAGTGCAATCTCTATACCTTATCTCTGAATTTCTCATTCAGAAGCAACTTAGCTTCTATGTTTAACCCACAAATCAATCCTTAACCGTAGAATTAATCCCAAGTCCACGGAAAGCAAAGAAAGTTCATTTACAGAAACCTGATCAAGTCTAACTCTCAAAGATCTCTCTTAATGACAGCATCAGGTCTAGATTCCTTGATTCCTGTTTTACATGAACTTTCCATCCCAATGGTGGAGTTCTTGAACTTGAGCTAGTTCACCTAGGGTTTGTCTTTACATCTATCCTGGTGACCCACATTGTGCTCTAACTCTGTAGATTTGCCCCTAGGGATAGAGTCCTCTAGTGGCTTTTCAGTCCTGTGACTTGGGGTCCTGAATTCCAGCTGTGGTTTTTGCATACTGTTGGTGGCAGAACTCTGCCCCTGAACTGTCTTAGTCTGACAGAACTCAACTGCAAATGTTTCTGGCTAAACAGAGTATCAAATATTATACATCCAGAATTTAACCAGCTCGAAGAATTCAGTTTGTTTCAAACTGCCTACTTTATCCCAGTGAAAATATCAGCTTTCTAATGTAGAATTCCTTTACTGGTTCTTCCTAGAGCTCTTGCCTGCCTATGTTAGATAGGGTCATGTATACAGAATGCTCACACACCCTGTATGTCCTTCTTTCCTTTTTCCTTACAATTTAAGGCCGCTTAGATAAGGATTTTTTTGTTTTGTTTTGTATATTGGTCAAAAGACATGGTAATGATGGTTGCTAAGGATCTATTGAACCATGTGTAATGAAATTATTTATAGAGTGGAATCTTTTACTGCTGTCTATTTGAGTGTCTTTGGAAGTGACAATATATCCCCTCAGAATTTCCAGAGGTGGGCATCTTCTTGGTTAAACTCAATTTTCATACGAACCTAGAAAACTTTTATTTAGATTCTGATTGTGTTCTTACTTGAAACTCTTGAAGACCAGCTCTAGCAGTGAATTAGCTGCACATTTTACCAGTTTTTTTCAACCCTCTAACAGCTGATTCAAGATTAAGATCTCTCTATTACTAACTCCTGGGAAGATATAAAACCAGATTTTGTCTTCATCCATTAGGGAAGGTTGAATTATGGGAAATTATCTTTCTCCTCATTGTCTTATTTATTCTTGGAAGAAAACTAAGTTGTAGCAAAGTGTTGCCAGGATGCTTCTAAATAAACAAAGATTCTCATGTCTGAAAGTCAAATGTAGAAAGTAGAGAGCACATTATGAGCAATGAGGTCAGCTGACTTGAGCATGGGGAATAAGTATATTCTGTAAGGATATTTTGGTTTAACTGGGTGAAAGTAAGAAGCTTCTTGTCACCACCTTCCGTTCACGTCACCTATCTCAAGAGGGCAAAGTGTAAAATCATCTATTTTTATTTTGAATAGTTAATCATATTCTCAAGATCGTCTGCCTCATAAAGGTTTCAGCACATTGGAACCCATTTTAATTCATCATGTACTGGGACCATGTTTATTTTGTTTTGTGTATACTAACCTCAATACCATAGAGATCATGTTAACCACAGTTCTAAGATAATTTTGTTTGGCTTTGAAAGAAATTATTAGATTTCTTTGGTCTCAAATAGCAAATTCAAACTTTGATATTTGATTCTAGGTTTATAATTATTTTTATATAATTGAGTA
>NW_008334095.1:582109-591453 GCF_000622305.1 Nannospalax galili | reverse complement strand
AGAAATTATTAGATTTCTTTGGTCTCAAATAGCAAATTCAAACTTTGATATTTGATTCTAGGTTTATAATTATTTTTATATTTAATTGAGTAAATCATTTTATGGCCTAATAAGGAATAGAATTGGGGTATTCTTTACTTTTTATTGTGAAATGAGAAACTGCTACGAGGAAAAATAATTCAACATTTAAATTTTAATGTTAAATGAGGAAAAAAAATCACAAACTTTTTGTTCGTAAATATTAGATATAATCAGTAGTATATGAAGATAAATATTACTAAGTTACATGGACAGTACATCTACATAGGAAGCATTTAATCTATTAAATTTTGTATTGTTGTATTTATTAAAAATGCAATTTAAAAGGAATTGTATTTCTGACTAGATCAAATTAGACCAACCCCTTCAAACTTCCTATGGTAACAATTAGAGATTAGGTATTAGAAATCTCAGTAGTAATGTGGTTTCTGTATCATCTCTGAGTTAATTCTAAATAACCTTCAAACATAAAATTCTTAATCATAAAAGAAACCATTGGCAAATGTGTGATTAGAAAATCTAATTATTTTGTTTCAGACATGATTTGAAAAGCTAAAGTAACTTGTGGTTATAAAATATGTTTAACATTTGTCTATGATATAGATTTTAAAATTAGCTTTTGCTAAGTAGATTGAATTACCCTCCAGACAGAGAATAAAGTCTGCTCTTAGTGGAAATTCAATCGTCATACAGCAGCGGCTTTCTTTAACAGTATCAAACTTCTTGAATTCATTGAGGAAGACTCAAGTCAATGCCACAGAAGTGGTTAAAGTATGCTTCTGTTTCTTTTATTATTTCCATAGATTTGCCTGCTAACCTTTACCCCGATTACATATTTATATCTTTGATCATTAAATGGTTGCACATCTCAGAATCAGATAGCTTTAATGAACTTTTGACAAATCTTCAGGATGAATGAGCTACTACCGAACTGTATACTTGATCAGTAAGCACCTTTGATACCAGCTAGTATTGAGCATTTATCACTTACCAAGGCAGCCAATCAAGGTGCAGCCTTGCAGCGTGCTTTTTATGGTTGTATGTACCTCCCTTGGCAATCTCACCTAAGTTCCTAAATTTATTGATCCCAAATTTAAGGCCAAACTCTAGATACTTTTTGTAGCTGAGCTCCTGAACCTCATTTCCAAGTGCTATTGGGACGTCTCTGTTTGAATGTCCCGCAAACACCTCTAAATCTTCTGTATCAGAAATCCATTTATTGTTTTCCATCTGAGTTTTTGTTTTTTCTTTGTTTATCATGTATTTTGAAAACAAATATTTAGTGTATACTACCTCACTTTAGCACAGTTGCATTTTTTAACCACTTTCCTACCCCCACATCTCATTAAACAATCTACTCTGTGGTGATACTAAGTTTCCTAAGGTACAGCTCTGATCATTCCATGGTATGATTCAAAAGTCTTCCAAGTAGCTCCAGGGAATGTGGTATTGGATACTAGGATTGTAAGATACTGTTCTGTTGCAGGAAGTAAAGGCTCTTAGGTATAAATAAATACCAGCAGAACTGTAAAAAATAAATCAAGTAAACAAAGAAAATTTGGAGTGTATAGGAATTAGCATGTAGTCATGCAATCTTGTGCTTTGAAGTTAGGGAGGAGAGAGAGAGAGAGAATTTCCCACTTGTTATTTACTTTGGTTTGTATCTGTGTGTCTGTCTGTCTGTCTGTTTCTCTCTCGGATTTCAAGCTAGACTACATGACAACTTACTATTGTACCATGAATAATATTGTCTTCATATTTGTGGGGAATAAACTTTCTCTCTCTCTCTCTCTCTCTCTCTCTCTCTCTCTCTCTGTATGTCTGTGTGGCTGTGTGGCTGTGGTCTGTGTATCTGTGTGTGTGTGTGTGTGTGTCTGTCTATGTGACTGTGCATCTGCGTGTGTGTCTGTATGTCTCTGTATCTGCCTGTGTGTCTGCCTGTGTGTCTGTCTGTGTCTGTCTGTGTATGTGACTGATTATGTGTGTATGTTTGTTGCCTGTGTCTGCGTATCTGTGTGTGTGTATGTGTGCTGTATGTGCATGTCTGAGGATGTACATGTCTATACCACAAGGCCAGAGCAGGGCATCAGGTGTCCTCCTGTACCATTTTGCACCGTATTCCTTTGAGGTAGTGTCTGTCCCTGATCCCAGAGTTCACGTTCTCTTTCAGCTAGGCTGGCAGCCAGGAGTCCCCAGTGATCCTCCTGTCTATGCCTCCCCCCACCAATCCTGGGGTTACATGCACATAAAGACCATGTTCCAATGATTATTTAGTACTGGAATCTGAACTCAGATTTCATGGTTGAGCAGAAATTGCTCAATACTACCAAACTATCTCTCCAGCACTTGCTACTGTCTTTAACACAACAGTGTTCATACTCCATGGCCATGTGTCAAACCTAGATCTAATGTTACTTTCTCCAAAAATTTCTTTCTGCTGCCACTTACTAGATTTCATTCTTTATTCCAAATGCAAGCTGCATCTTTGTACATGCTTCATCGAATCACACGTATTTATGTGTGTGTATGTATCATGCCCATCAGGGTGGCGGTAAGCTCCCTGCAAGGAGAATTTATATCCGGTTTATCATAGTCATCCCCTAAAGCACCTTTTTTAAAATGAAAAAAATCAAGATGCAACAATCGCAAATGGTATAATGAATGACAGCTGTTCTTGTAGGAAAAAGTTAATAAACATGACCGTGCCCAAAGATAGAACTTCTTTAAATTCCAGAATATTTTAAGCAAAATCACAAAGGAAATTTTACATAAAAATTAAAGAAAGGGGAACTTCATAAATCGTACATCATAGTCAAAAAGCCATTACATACTTTTCTACAACTTTCCCTGGTCATCATTTATTGCAGAGTATTGAATGAACCTTTAAGGAATTAAAAGCAGATTGGAAAAATGAAACATTTAGAAGTTTTGAATTCAGTCTAATGCAATAATGATTATCATTATATACAAAGTATGAAATTTTATCCTTTCACATTAGTTTGCATTTCATTTCTGCATTTGAGTTTGCCCTGTGTGATAAGTTGGTTTCAGTTTTTGAATTGCTTTGTAATGGTACGTTCTTGCTGGGTTAAAATAGTCCCCTCATTTTACTACAGAATAACTCAGTGTCAGGGCTCTTGACTGAGACTGTGAAACTAGAGCGTATTTTGCACATACAATCAACTTTTGGTTATCTTTGGCTGTCCTGTCTGCATTGCAGGGAACAATGCATCAACATTTCTCAATTGCTCTGCAGCAAATGCTCTCTTTTGTTTAATCCAATCTCTGTCTCTTTTCACTTTACATTCCAGACTGCACCACAGTAGGGATATGATCTAAAATAATGACTTAGCCACATGTTCTTGCTACGTGAAAAGTTGATAGAAAGTAGCTGTGAGTGCCATACAGCTGCATATAGTCAGTTCGATGGAGTGAAGGCTGCCAGGAGCAGCTAAATGAGCTGGGAAGGGAGACAGAGATCCTGCTTCCTCCTCAAAGGAGATGCCATGTGTGGAAACCCTGTACGAAATAGAAAATACCATCCCAAATTTCCACAAAATGATCATGAGTGTCCTCACAAACCAGGTGAAATGATATGTATAGGAGGAGGCACTTGGCTTGTGTCTTGATGGTTAGTTGTGAAGCTGACAGAATCTGGAATCACCTGCCCTCTGGGAATGTCTGTGGGGATTACCCTTAAATTGAGGTGAGAAGACCACTCTCTGTGGGTGGTGCTGTTCCCCCGCTGGAATGTATAAGTGGAGACAAACCTGAGCAGCAGCCCTTGTTCAACTCCTTCCTGATGGTGAATGTGATGTGACCAGCCACATCAAGCTCCTGATGCTTTCCCCCGTGTGAAGGACAGAGCCTCGAACTGTGAGCCTAAATAAATCCTTCCTTCCTTGAATTGCTTTTGTCATTTTATCACAGCAACAGGAGAAGAAACTCAGTCGTCATCTCTTAAAACCCTGTAAGGTTCAGGTGGAAGGATCAAGAGTTAGAAGCCAGTTAGAGCTCAAAACAACAAATCACCAGGCATGGTGACATATACCTTTAATCCTCAGCACTCAGCAGGCAGAGGCAGGCTGATCTCTGAATTCCAGGCCTGCCTGGGCTACATTGTGAGACCTTGTCAAAAACAAAGAAACAAATCAAGAGAAAACAAAAACAAGCCCCACTAAGAATATATGAAGCTATTCATTTACCTAATGTGTGCTGTTCATTCAAACACTGGTCCAGCTGTCTTGGAGTATAACTTGGTAGTACTAAGTAGATGAAAACCTTTCCCTTTTACTTTTGGCATTTTTTTCATAATAGTGAATCTCCGATGTTATCCACACAGCTAAGAGGAACTGGCATACTTCTATATTAAATATATTCCCTGTATCTATAAAAAGAACGAGGTCAATCTATATGTACTGATATGCAATGACGTGAAAGTAAGGGAGGAAAAACTGTAAAATAGTTCATGTTAATGATTACTTATATTTTTGTGAAGACATACATATGTATTAATATAGGCACATTAAAAAGTGAGGCTGTTAATATTGGTTATCTCAGGGAGAGACAGATTGTGGTGGACTTGCACCATATATTGTTTGAATTTGAAGAAATGGGCCTGCATTATTTTTGTAAGTAGAAAAAAATGAAATCGCTCCAATCTAAACATGTATTTGATATTTAAACATAAAATGTTTAAAATCTAAAATCCTATACTTGTATCATTAGTTATGCACAAATATTGCTGAAAAATATATCTAGTATAATCAGAAAAAAAAAAAAAACCCTCCAACGTTAGGTAGTCTAGGAACCGCTTTTAACCTGTAAGTGCAGTTGGTACTCAGCATCTCATGTCTGTCCGTGTGCAAATTCCTTTCCAACTTCTTTGTTGCGTTTTGACTTTCCTTGGATCCTTGGATGACTCTCCTCCTGAGTACATGCATTTGGTATAGAGCTGATCAAACTTCTTCTTGAGTTGGTGGCCTTGGAACCCAGATTGACCAAGGCTGTCAGTGACTTCTCAACCCAGAACCATAGATACCATCCATCTCAAGCATTTTGTTTTCTTTCCTGCCTTACAACAAATCAACAGGACAGATATGGCAGGAAAAGATGCTCTAGGGCCCCATATTGTTGTTCGTAGCACAGCTGCCTGTACTTTCTAATATGTCAATGACTAAATTATGTTTTATGCACAACATAACTCAGATGTGCTGGATTACAGTTTTGTTTTGTTTTTCTCAAATATTAGAGAGAATAATAGCATGTTGCATAATAGTAGAACACACTCAGCACTAAATGAAAAATAAATTAAAATAAACACAAACATCACAATTAGCATAAATCTTTGTACATCCCCAGAGACAAAAGTAAATATGTACTGTAGAGTAAAATTCAAGCCATTATATAAGTAAAAACTTATCAAAATAATTTGATCTTCCAGAGTGATTTAACTATTTGCTATACACTGTTGTATGGTTTCTTTAAGGTTTAAGTTAAATTAATTTTTTTTCATTGTGATAATGAAAAAATGTAGAGTTTGGCACTGCCCCTTGAGTTAGACGGTCTCTGAGAGATTATGTAACTACCTTTGGGGTTGGTTATTAGTAAGTTAAATGTTTCTATAAAGTATCATTTTAACTGAGGCATTGAGGAAACATTCGTTTTTGTTCAGTGCATTTTCTAACAGGAATGTCAAATAAGCAATATATATTTCTTACATGTTCCTTTAAGATTGACTTACTGATCTCCCTTTATAGAGTCTGGCCTGGCTTCAGGAAGCACTAGAGTACATATTAGACCTTTATTTGATCAATTCTAAATCATTTCTTAATTTAAAAATCTCTGACTCCTGCTTCATCACTACACTAAGTTTGTTATTGTCAGGATGTTCAAGACTTTCTAGTTAGAGAATTAAATGTATCCGTTCTTTCCAACAGAACTTTCTCATTCACTGGTACTGCTCAAATCTTCTGGTGTCTGTTGTTCCCTTGCTGTGTTTGAGCAAGCAGGCAGCCGTATTTGGGAGTCAGCGAGGCAACGGAGTGTAGAAGGTCTCGAAAAGCGGAGATCTGCAAGGACATGCTGGCCAAAGGTATCCCTACAGTTTCAAGTAAGTTTGCAGTACAGGCAAAGTCACACATCAAAAAGGCTTCATAGATTATATATTTTGTTCAGTGCATGAACAAGGGCATAGTCAGTCTTGCCAAAATTACAAGTAAAGGTCAATGTGTATCATAAAAGTTTGTGTTATAAAACATTGAAAAGACACAATTGAGGGATGGTCTGTTATATATTTTAAGTCCTATTGAGTCAAATTTGTGTACATGAAATCAGATGGGGGATAATACAGGGAGGGTGCAAATGGGGACGGGTTCTAAAGATAAACAAAATGTATTATATGAAATTTGAATATTTCAATTAAAAATGAACAAAAAATGATGTGCAGAAATGAACAGCCACTTCTTAGTGAGAACCAGGCCAGATGAAAATTGCAGCTTGTGTGTTTTGATTGGACCCATAATCTGTTTTATTTAATTTTTATGCATTTCATACACATCTTAATCATATTTAGACTTCCACCTCTACTTGCACTCCTCCTAGCCCACTTTCCAGATTTCCTACATTCTGTCATATACGTTAAGGCATGTCGAGTCAAGTTCGTGTCCCCAGGTAACCCTTGGTATGAGTTGATTCACTGGAGCCTGGTCAACTTGTCTAGTGTCACTCCTTAAAGACATCCAACTCTCCCTCTCCCACCAGTGATCAGCTGCCAATCATTCCTTGGCTAAGATTTTACTAATAATTCTTTATGATTGAATAACCATTACCCATGTTACATTGATTGATGCTGAGGTTACCTAAGCTATGTCCTAATACGGTAAAGAAGTTTTTATAATGATGTAATACACTACTCATTGAATGAGATCATATATATGTTTCTAAAATGAAAAAAATGGGGGAGTGGAGAGAAAGAGAGAAAGGAGAGAGAGAGACACACACACACATACACACACAGAGGTTCACAGATGGAAGATTCACTATTGTTAAAATGTTAGGACTTTGAACCTCAATTTACAGAGTCAATAGCTCAGTCAAAATCTCAGCCAGATATTCTGTAGAACCTGAGAAAGTGATTCTAAAAGATCTAGAATAAAAACAAAATAATGAAGAAAATCAATGAAGAGACATACTACTTAATTAACTAAACACCTACAGAATTCAAGACAGAATGGAGCTGGAGAAAGAACATGTACTAGAATCTATAGAATGAAACAAAGAACCCAGAAATAAACCTGCAGGAATGCATTCACGTGACCTTTATCAAATATTCAAATCACTTCAGTGGATAAAGGATAGTTTAAAGGTCCAGTTCCAGGGGATCTGACAGCCTCTTCAGTCCTCTGTGGGCATTGCATGACACGGGTGCACTTACCTGCATGCAGGCAATACACACATACACATAAAATAAAAATAGTAAATAAAAAAATTTTTGAAAAAGTTTACATTGACCTACACTTTTGACAAAAATTCCTTAAATTAGAAAACAAAACTGCAAAATTTGTATGGGAAAACACAAAAGAAAGTCTACACATCACTTTGGTTGACTTTTAGATTATACACCAAAACCAGATGATGCATGAAAGAAAAAAATTGTGTGCACATATTTTAGCAAATTTGAAATCTTCTGCTTTTTTAAAACATTCAAAGAAAAGAACGACCAGGGGTTGGGAGAAAATATTTGCAATATTCATATCTAAAAAGGGCCTTGTATCCAAAATATACAAGGACCTCTTAAAATTCAAGAATATAAAAACAAACAACCAAATTGAAAAATTGGTAGAAGACTTGAATAGACATCTCATCAAAGATATACATATGGTAAATAACACATGAAAATATTTTCCACTTCATTTGCATTAGGCAAATGCAAATGAAATCAACAATGCAATACAACTAGACATGTTTAAGAATGGCTAAAATCCTGCAAATTGAACCCTGCAATACTGACTTCCAGCTGAGATGAAGAACAGCAAAAACTGATTCATTAAAGTGTGCTGTGCGTACCACATCTGAAAGACCATTTAGGAAGTTGTAGTAAAGCTAAGCACCATCTTACCTGATAATTCAGCCATTGTTACGTTTGAGGTATCAATGGGTTTCTGGAGTGGTTAACAAATCAGTGCCTATGAAAAAGTTGAGCATGGGGATGAAACAGGTGTTAGAAAGTGAAACAAGGATAGGTTTTAAGTGACTAAGATTGTTCTATCAGGCCCTATGATAAGGTTTGCTTTATACAATATATTTGTCAAAATCCATAGAATTTCACAGCACACTGAAACCTCATGTATGTGAATTAAAAGAGAAACCTTGTTCCTAGAGAGATTTAAACACTGGCGCAGTGTTTAAGAGTGCCTGTTGTTCTTTTAAAGGACACTTGTCTAGTTCCCAGCACCCACATCAGGTGGCTTACAACTGCCTGTAATTCCTGACACCCTCTTTTGGTTTCCATGGGCAACTGCACTCATGTATATATACCCACATATGCACACACATATACACATATATTCCTTAAAATTTAAAAACAGTGAAATGCATAAGAAAACTGTAGGAGGTCAATGATATATAGTAAACTATTATAAATAGCACGACTATTATAAAATTATGAAACTACTTCAGTGAAGAGGGAAGTAAAATTTGCTGACACAAGTAACTTGAGCAATGAATTGAAACTGTAACATTAATGCTTAAGTGTGTAATTATACACTTCACCTTACTCCATAAGTTTATTTTTATGGAGGTAAAAGTTAACAGTTATGAAACCACACATAGTCACCCCTCAGGATCCATGAGGATGCCTTCAGATACCAATATACAATGAAGTTTAAGTTTCTTAAGCTCATCATTCTTACATAGAATGGTGTATGATCTAAAAATGTCTTGTTATATTAAAGAATCTGAAGATTACTCATAACACCTTATAAGAAATAGATACTATGCAAATAGTTAACATACTGCATTGTTTTTGGATAATTACAAGGAACCAACCATACACATTCCATACAGATGAATTTTCTTTATATGTCTACACAGCTGGTTGAATACACAAATGTAGAAACCAGAGCATAGAGTATTGTGCACATCTGTTAGAAGTGATCAATGTGTTAAATGGATGGTGAGAAGGAAAGCCTGGGCTTTTACTGTTAGTGTAAGGAATTATGACTAAGAATAAGAAGTCTAGAATGTAGCATGTTCTAAAGGATTAGAGTTGTAGACATCTGGGTGAATTCAGGTTCAGAGTCATA
>NW_008334095.1:568342-582039 GCF_000622305.1 Nannospalax galili | reverse complement strand
AGACACATACATATGAACACATTAATGTGTAGTTAGATGTGCATACATTTGCATCTATATAGAAATAGCTATCTACCTCTCTATCATCTACCTGTCATTTAGATAAATGATTCTCAAGGGTCCATACTATCAATATGACATGGGACCACAGGTTTTACAGTTTTTTTTATAGACTACATGTGCTGGATAGCTTTAGTTGTCAACTTGACACAACTGGGAAGCCCCAGCTGGGGAATTTCCTCCATTGGACTGACCTGTGACCATGCCTGTAGGGTGTTTTATTGATTTTTGAGTGGTGTGGGAGGGACCAGCCCACTGTGGATGGGTGCCACCCATAGGCAGGTTGCTCTGTATTGTATAAGAAAGCTAGCTGAGCACAGGTCAGGGGAGCAAGCCAGTAAGCAGCAGTCCTCCATGGCTGTGCTATAGCTGCTGTTTCCAAGTTCCTGCCCTGAGTTCCTACCTTGGGCTCCCTGATGAACTGTAACCAAAAGATGTAATCTGAATAAACCCTTTCCTCCCCAAGTTGGTAGTGGCCAGAGTGTTTCATCACAGCAGTTGAAGGTGAATTAGAACACTATATAACAAAAAACACAGTGCTAAACAGGGGAAACCTGTGTTCAAGTTGTTGATCAGAGACTCCCAAAATAACACAGGCCATTGCCGTAGCCCTTTATTACCTCCCAGAACTTGAAGGTAAAACCCTATTACTGAAGATAGGACATACTTTGGACACAAGACTTGGAGCTACTGAGCTGGAACTTACCTTAAAGCATCCTCACTGAGAAGTAGCTCTCATAGTTTTAGAGGATACTATGCAAGGTGCTAAGGTAGAAAAATCAATGAATGGTTCAACCCCAGCTTTAAAGCTTAGCAAACATAACAATGACTAGCATACCAATTGACATGGGTGCAGTGGTGGCACTTTTATCTTGGGGATAATCAACAGCTATTTCATTGAACTCGAAGCCTGCTCACTCGGAGGGAACACATGTGTGGCATTGTAAACATAGCCAATACACATGGCTGGAGCTGTCAGAGATCTTAAGGAAAAACTTACTTTTGTCACATGCCTGGAACAAAGTAATTTCTTACTGTATTCTAAATACATATCTTTATATTCACAGACAAGTGTCCCTCTAACCGCTCAGCAAAGAAGGTTCTTTTTGTCACAGATGGAAACTATTATGAACTTCCACAACTGATAAAATGCAGATGGTAAGTGTGAGGTACCCATCCCTAAGTGACACATCTGCAATGCAACTTCTGCACCCAAGCCGGGGAACACAGTGGAACAGGGAGTTGAAAGAATAATTATGCACCTCTCAAGTCTCGGTAGGAAAACTCCCTCATGCAACAGATGGTGATTAACCTAGAAAGCCACAACAGGTCAAAAGGCAGAGACTAAGAGACTGGAGAGAACTTAGCCTTGAATAGGACATCTATATCAAATCTCTTCCACCCATGCCTCAGGGACAATTGCAGAAGAAAGTAGAGGAAGATTGTATAAGGCCGATGTGACTGATGACACTATATTAGTCACTTTTCTGTTGCTGTGATAGAAACACTGACCCAAGCAATTTATAGAAGGAAGAATTTATTTGAGCTTACGGGTTCCAGGGGAATTACAGTCTGTCATGGCAGGGAGGCATGGTGGCTGGAGGTGGCTGGAGCAGGAGCAGCAGAAGCTAAGCTCTCACATCATCACGCAGGCACAGGAAGCAAGAGAGCAACTGGAGATCCAGCAAGGCTTAAGAACTCTCTAAGCCCACCCCCAGTGACCTGCTTCCTCCAGGATAGCCACACTTTCTAAGACCTCCCAAAACAGTGCCATCATCTGGGGACAAAATGTCCAAATGCTTGGAGCCTATGGGGGACCTTTTCATTCAGACCACCACATTCCACCCTCTGGCCCCCATGGGCCCATGACCATATAAAGTGCAAAATGCATTTAGTCCAACTTTAAAAGTCCCCATAGTCATTATCAATCTCACTACCATTCCAAAGTCCACAGTCCAAAGTCTCTTCTGAGACTCAGTGAAATATCTTAACTGTAAGCCCCTGTAAAATAAAAAGACAAATTACATACTCCTAACATACAGTGGAACTGATACACATTTCTGTTCCAAAATGGAGGGATAGACGCATAGTAAGGAAATACCAGACCAGAACAAGACTGAAAACCAGCAGGAAAAACACCAAATCCAGTAGCTCCACATCCAACTTCTGGAACTTTACTTCCAAAGGGCTTAGATGGCTCAGCCTCTCTAGCTTTGCTGCCTGCAACACACATCTCTCTCCTGTGCTGGTACCACTCCCTGTATGCAGGTCTTCTTGGCAGATGCCTCACAGCTCTGGCATCATGAACATCTTCTTGGAGTCTCCATTGCCAACCAGGCTTCACCTTCACACCTTCACGCAATGGCCTGCCAGGGCCTTCTCTAGGCAGGGGAACCCCTGCTGTGTGCTGCCTGGCCTCAGCTGCTCTCTGAAACCTCAGAGAACTGATGACCCCTTCACTCTTGCATCTTTCATGCCTCTAAAGCCAGCACCAGGTGAACGACACTGCCAAGTTTGACTGCAAGTGTGGGATGGAGCCCAGTCTGCTTTATCCATTTTAGAAGCTTTTCTCTTCAGTGGCCCCTGCAGCATTTTCCTTTCATGAGTTGGAGGCTTAACTGGGTGTGGTCTTGCCCTGGAGGCACTCTCTCCTTTGTTTAAATCCAATCTCTAGGCCCCTCCTAATCACTTTAATCTCCTTATCAATGGGATCCTCTCCATCATGCCCTGGCTCCAACATTTATCTTCCTAGTGCTCTTTTTCAATCCAAACTGTATTTCTTTCCGCCCTGTTTGCTCTTTTTCACTGCAGATCTGCATGATATTCACCATTAATAGCCACACCACCATTTCTACATTAGGCTGTCTTGAAATTTCTTCCACCAGAGAAATTAGTCCATTGCTTTTCAACTTAGCCTTAGGCAAGCTATTTGGTCTAGGGCAGATTCCAGCCAGACTCTTTGCCAAAATATCCCAAGTGTTGTTTAAGTCCTTATTTCCCTCTGGAACTAAGTTTTTCTCAGTACTACTTTCTTCCAGGTGTTTACTAGAAAGGCCTGGTTAAGCTCTGCTTACAGCAATCAACTGCTTTTCTAGCCAAACTTCCAAAGTCTTCCATTTTCCTCCAAAACCCCATGTGGTCAGGTTCTTCACAGCCAACAGCCCACTCGCTGATACCAATTACTGAATTAGTCACTTTTCTGTTGCTGTGGTAGAAACACTGACCAAAACAATTTTTAAAAGGAAGAGTTTATTTGAGCTTATGGTTCCAGGGAAATTACAGTCCATTATGGCAGGGAGGTGTGGTGGCAGAGGTGGCTGGAGGAGGAGCTGAAGCTAAGTTCTACATCTTCCAGCAGGCACAGGAAATAAGAGAGTAGCTGGAGATCTGGCAAGGCTTAAGAACTCTCTAACCCCACCCCCAGTGATGTGCTTCCTACAGGATAGCCACACCTTCTAAAACCTGCCAAAACAGTCACCATCTGTGGACAAAATGTCCAAATACTTGGAGCCTATGGGAGACATTTTCATTCAAACCACCACAGACCCGAAGGAAATAGAGATTCTCAGACACCTGGGAAGTTACTCATATGTACTCATAGCAATGGTAAAAGCACGGGCAAGTCACATGCAAACTCAAACCGGACAAAACCCCAGCATAGAAGTGGAGAAGTGGAGAGGATGCCTGAACTTTAGCTGAGGAATTATTGGCAATTAATAACTACTGGGAGGGATAGAGTCGGCTTTCTAAGGGTGTGATGCTAGCTAGGTGTGTTAACCAAGCTCCAGTGGATGGACACCCATGAAAGGATATTTGTGGACAAAAACTTGTCTCAACAGGCCTTAATATAAATGACAGAGTACATGAAACTCACAAGGGTCTATGAGAGGGGTCATACAGAGGAGGGAATCTGAATATGATCACAATATATTGTATGAAAATTAAAAATTAAATAAAAAAATTAAAACATTCATTATTATTGGCATATAAGTGAGGGTCATAGGAACCATATTAAAAGAACAATCAAAGATCATGACTGGTAGAATTTAAACATCAAAATAAACAAGGAACTTTTATTATAATGCAAGTTATAAAAATAAATATCCGTGATCCTATACTGATACAAAGTTACAGAATGGATGAATAAAGACAGAATGGAAGAAAGAAGTGACAAGGGCTTAGGAAATGACTCAGGGATTAAGAGGGAAAACTGCTCTTGCAGAGGTCCTGAATTCAGTTCCTAACACCCATGTGTTGGGTGTGAGTTGTGTGTGTGTGTGTGTGTGTGTGTGTGTGTGTGTGTGGTCACAGAAATCTGTACCTCCAGTTCCAGGAGGATCAACCATCTCTGAGCTCTGCAGGCATCTTTATTCCAGGGTTCATGCTCTCCCCCACCACCACAAATACATACACATAATTAAAAATAAAATTAATGATATAAATAAAGAGAAAAATAGAGGAAACAGATTTCTAAATCATACTTCCACAGATTTGACCTTTCACTCTCAAGAATATCGAGTGTGACATCAGTGTAATACCCTCCGAGCTCACAGTACAACAGAATAAGAGGGTAGTGGTACAGCACGAAGCGGTTGGCTTGGAAATCTGTGTCCCTATGCACATTGATGGTGTGTACCACTGACAGTGTTAGTTTATCACTGTAATCTTCTTCCTCAAAATATACAATCACTGCTATTATTAACATGGAATAAACTGAAGCACACTTTACAAAATATCTGATCAACATTCTGTAAAACAATTGATAGTGAAAAATAAGGAATATCAAAACAACAACAACACCACACAAACAAAAATAAACCCCAACACCCCCAAAAAAAAAAAAAAAAAAAAGAACTGTCTCAGCCAAGAGCAGCCTAAGGAGACATGACACCTAGATGTAAGGTGGTATATACAGGTTGGGATACTAGAAAAAGATTTTCAAACTAAGAAAATTTAAATATACTATGGACTTTTGTGACAAACAATACATTAAATTTGGTCATTACTTATGCACACACGCACGCATACACACATACACACACACACGCACATTCACACACTAGGGATGGAGGGACTGAATGGCCAACATCACATCCTGTTCTGCATTAGGGCTCCCAGCACCCGTGTCAGGTGGTTCACAGTCAACCATGTGTAGCTGTAGGGTGTATGATGCTCTCTTCTGGATTCTGGTGATGCTCTCTTCTGGATTCTGGTAGTACCTGCACTCACACATGCCATGCACAGACCCACAGACATATACACATAGTTAAAATAATGAAAAGTAAATCCTTTTAAAAAAGCAGTCTATGTCGGCTAAAGTAAATGTAGCATAAATACTCATTGGACATGAACACATGCAATGAGAAGGATCCTGTGTGCAGGAATAATGACAAACAAGCAATAACCTAACAAACAAGCAATAACAAACCTGAAAAAACAAGCAACAACAAGTTAGAACTAGCCATTATTTTAAAGAAGAAAAGCTTGTTGCAGGTTTGTTCAGACATATGTGGGTGAAACTTAACTACACTGTTCTTTTGAAATATCTGCATAGAATAACGTCATCAAAAGAAAACATGCTGATAAGCTTGTGGATCAGTATCACCAGTTTCAATATTGGTGAGCTAAAATGGATCTCAGACATGGTCTTGATTTTCTAAGCAATGCTTAAGAATAAAGTTCTGGGCTTTTGCAAGTAAGACAAGCGTCAGAACGATGACAGACAAGAAAGTAAAAGATTAAAGAAAGGAAGTTAAAGGAAGCAGGTGTGCAATAGGCTAATTACATCATAACCTGAACCAGCAGAAGACTTGATGTATGTAGAAAAGTCACCAGCATAGTGACGCATCGTCACAGTGGCAGAGACACAGGAAATTAATTAGGCGAATGTTTCCTTCTGTGTTCTACTGGTTTTTCAAAATTATCCTTCAGTTTCCGGTTTTAAAAATGATTCATCATTGTAAGTCATCTTTTGGCAATTATTGCTATTTTCGTAGCCACTCCCAAGATAAATAATTACTTACATTAAACCAAGAATAAAGAAGTTTGACATGATTATATTTATTAACTAGTTCTTCAATACACATTTATTAAACAACAAAATTGCTTCTAGTAATGACCTCACACCTATGTGTCACTCTTTTTAATGAAAAGAAAAAGAACGCATTGTCTGTTCCACTGGAGGGAGAAAAGAACACGAACAAGCTTCTATGATGTCTGTAGCCAAGAAGATGATGTGTGAGCTCCTTTGGCATAAGGTCATTAAGTCTTTTGAGAATCCAGCCAGTGCTTGCTATGTATGTCCAATCTGGTTTCTCAACTCTAACGCTGTTAAATTTTGGACCACATAGCACTTGATTGAAAAGGACATTCAGGGCATTGTAGGATTTCAGCAGTGGTCTTGGCTTAGTACTAAGGTCATATGCTGCATCCTAAACTGTAATAATGCACAGTGCTTCTAGTCACTGTCAATGCCCTCTAAGGGCACAGAATCACACCCAGATGAGAACCACTGTGTTTAATGTTTGTGGCTCACAACTATATCCGTGTTACTTTTCAGGGCTGCAGACTGCAATCTAGAGGCTTACAGCAGCGACTTTCCCACTGCAGAGTTGGTTGGTCAAATGACTCAGCTTCTTCCCCTGCTCCTGGTCTCACGAGGGTAAAAATAAGATATTGGTTGTTTGGATTCATATCAGGAAGCTCAAAAGAGCTTCCAAGCTCATTGAAATATCATTTCCTAGCTGGCCATCTGCTGGCTGTTATTTGCAATTTCTTAAGGCCAAGTACATGACTCATGCCACACCCCTCCCCCCACACCTTTAAACCCAGCAAGTCATTTTCTCTTCGAAGAGAAAATGCTTCTGCTTTCTTCTTCAGCCTTATCCACCTCGCTCTAGTTTGAGACGTTTCCTTGCTTTTATTTCCAGGCGATTAGATTGGGCCCAATCTATTACCAGGATGATTTACACAATTTCAGACACGTAATATTAATTAGAGCTGTAAAGTGTGCCATCCAGGTTAGTGCTTGACTGAAGAAATAAGCCGCACACATCCCGACAGAACTTCTGACCATAAATCTCTGCCTTAAGTACAGAGATAACAACTAAATGAATCATAGTTCTTGTTTTCCTATGCTTCTGACTTACCAGGTGCTGTGACCCAAGTCCCTGTATTCACTGAGCTTTTCCTTCAAGATTCTCAAGTGTGGGCTTTAGGGAGGCCATCCTGACCACATCATTAGGCGACAGCCACACACACCTCCACAGAATCCTCTTCCCATCAGAAACACAGTGCCTGACAAGTTACACTGAATTCAACTATAGGATCCCAGAGTAGTTAAAGAATTCTAAATAAAAAATTTCTATTCTCTGGGGCTGGAGAGATGGTCAGCGGTTAACACTGGTTGTTCTTGCAGAAGACCTGGGTTCGAATCCCAGCACCCACATGTCAGCTAACAACTGTCTCTAACTCCAGTTTCAGGGGATCCGACAGCCTCTTCTGTCCTCTGCAGGCGTTGCACAACACGGGTGCACTTAGCAACATGCAGACAATACACGTATACACATAAAATAAAAATAATAAATAAAATATTAAAAATTCTATTCTCTCTGTTTTAGTATTTCTCCTAATGACAAAGCATCTAAATATATGTCTTATCTTCATTTACAATTATCAGGAGTTATGAGTTATAGTAACATATATGATATCTAAAAAAAGTCTGGAACCATTAGAATTTCGGGGGACCTGGAGATTTCTTCAATTAGACCTGAACACTCTAACGCTTTTGGCACTTTTTTTGAACATTATAGGGCTTGTCTTTAACTTCTTGTGTCTTTCTTAGCCATATGGTGATTTAATTAAGATGAGTTTAATCTCTTTACCTGCCTCACTGGTACAATCAAGAACGAAACTAAAAGTAATATCTTATTAATACATCCTAGTGTTCCTTGTTTTGTTTGTTTTAAATCTTTGCTAGAGGATGAGAGTGAAGAAATGCATGATTTGTCCTTGAAAGACAACTAAAAATGTTTTAGGATGCTTATCAATAATTTTAACATATAGAAACAGCTAAGATTTAAATTAAGGCTATTTGCATTCTTTCCCTTATATTTTAGTCTCTCACTTACAAAAATATTTAGTTGAAAACCTGTTATATGGGCCTGAGGGGTAAAGGTCTGGTCAGGGTGCCGCATTAGCCCAGTTTAGGATGCCCAGATCCCTGCTGGCTAGGTTTCATAATACTGGCATTTGCTATGCAGGCTACTGAGGAGAAAAAGCATTAGAAGTCTGACCCAGCTTTGCACTGTACAAATGACAAGAACAACCAGCCAGGCAATATGCCCCCTACTGCAGCAGTGGTATGACTTAATGGGGACAACCAATTGATATTAATTGGGGTGGAGGCCTGTTCTGCAAGAGGGGATCCATGCCTGGTACTGTAAGCCCAGTCAAAGATCCACGGCTGGGAAAGTCATAGAGTTGTTTAGCTAAAATAACATGGCGTCTAACATTGCATTTCAAACATTTATGTTTATGCCCACAGACAAGGGCGCTCGCATCTTTAATCAAAGGAGCTTCTCTTTGCACAGAAAGGTAGTGAACACAGAGACTTTTGGGTGGTCAAGGCTGTAAGAATATAGAATGGTTGAGTGCACAGCTGAAGGAGGACATTTGTGCAACTCCCTCTAAGGCTCAGGGAACACTGCAGGAGCACACAGAAAGAAGGGCAAAGGGCTTTGAAATGCTGTTTTCTGGAGGTGACATAGCCATTGGAATCAGGAAATCACAGCACCTGTGTTTGCCTGAAGTAGGCCTGCACAAAACTGGTCCTGTCAGCCACCAGTCATGGCCAGGGAAGGTAATCATGAGGCTTCATCCCTTTTGGCTGAATTATTGGTTATATTGGCTAGTGATGGAGTCCAAGGAAGGAGGAGTCACTGTCTTCAGCTGTGTACCCAGTGGTGGGCCCATTTGGTTCCAGTGGGTGAAGAACAAGGAAAAAAGATATGAACATGACAAAGAGGTGTGTGGGGGAAGGGGCTGACAGGCTGTGGAGTGAGATGAGACAGGAGAGGGTGAGAGGAATAAAAATGCATTATATATATTATATATATAGGCATGAAATTGTCAAAGAACAAATTTAATTAATAAGAAACTGTAATTTAGGTTTGAAATAACTGACGATATATAAATGTAAGTCTGAGCTAGAAGTGGAACAGGTTTACACATCTGCTGTTTGAGAAAAATCTGCACATGTAGCTAAGTCGTGGGTCCTCCTGAACCAGGTAACCATGTAGTTTTTCTCACTCTCCCTGGTGGTCTAAGGAAGCAGACCATGAATCTGCCAGATCTGCCTGGACTGGCTCTAACCCGGAGAGCACTTAGAATCTAATTATCTTATCTTATAACTTACTAGCCATAGAAACATGCTATAAGTCATATTAGCTTGCTTAAGTAGTTGCTCTTTCTTGCTATTGTCAAGAAATCTGACAACGCACGTGGGGAAAGAAGAGCCCTTATTTACTGCCAGAGGGAGTGGAAATTAATACAGCCATATGGAAATCAATTTGGAGGTTCCTCAAAAATTAAAAACAAAACTACCTGAAGATCCGGCTACCTCACTCTTGGCCATGTACCCAGGGAACTCAATAGCCTACCACAGCAAGGAAAATGAAGGAACCTAGTGATCCATTAACAGGTGTGTGAATAAGGAAGATCTGGCACATATAAAGCTCTAAAGGAAAATGAAATCACAATGCTTGTAGGAAAATGGATGTGGAATATTTAATACTGATCAGGGTCACCAAACCTCAAAATGAAAAAACAAAGATTGTTTCATGTATACATGAAAACAATGTACATGTGGATACAGTATCACATTTAGAAAGGGGAATGAAAAAGGGTAATAGAAAAGACAACAGGCACATTAATGAGTTCAAATATGCAGTCTATTTTGGATAATTGTTTTGAACACTCTCTCAAAGTACAATGCATTATCACTGCAACATAAGTTCCTAAATGGGTCATGTCAACACGTGACTCCATGAGGGGCCATTACCTTACTGAGAGAACAGAATTTTGAATTGTACTTTCCATTGCTTGAGTATCCATAGGCTTTGGTCCTTTGTAAGTACTATGAAACATAATGTGTTCTAGTTTTTAAAAAGTAGTGGGGAGGATTAACAGAATGGAAGGGAAATAGGGAGATAAAGGTAAAGAAGGAACCCGAGAGAGAATACAGAATAAAGGCGTTACTAAGGGAGAAATATGTAAACAGGAGATAGTTAAAGAGGAGGGGGGGGATGGAGGGCTATACAAGGAACTATGGGAATAAAGGGGAAAAAATTCTCCAGATACACAGTTAATTTTTTTTTAAAGCCTTAAGCACAGAAGGAACCCTACAGGGATGAAAGAAAGCCCTTCCAAAAGCAATACAGTTATTAAATGAAAATCCCAGTGCCACAGGTGGGTTGGCTCCCTATGAGCTGTTGGCCTAGGGGCCCTAGGGGTCCCTAAAACAATAAAGGCCATTGCCAATAATGTTAGTTGCACACCAGAAGTGGACAGAAAAAAACTGTTCCTTAAGAGACTGCTTGATATGAGCATGGGAGAGGGAGAGCTCAAACTTGGACTAAGATGGAAACTTCCTGCCCTGGATGGGTGGCTTTCATGGTGCCAAAAGGCAACGCGCAGATGACTGGGGGGAAAACATCCCCTATAATTCTGCTCAACCACAGGCCCCGTGTGTTGCACCATCAACATACCAAACAAGTTGTTCCTGCTGGTGCAATAGTGGAACATCCAGTGTATGTACAACCAGCAAATTTTCAGTTGGATATAATGCCCACTCCTAGGGTGGAACACACATCTGGTACTGCAGACCAGGCCAACCCTCTGTGTCAGGGGAGGACACAGGCCCCAGGGGGAGGTCACTGCAATTGTTTTGTTAGGTGGCTGTCATGAACCTGCTAAAGTCCCATCCAAGCTTTTGCTTACACCCATAGGTTATTATAGCAGACACTGTTTAGATGTTCTTGCTTCTTGCTGTTTGTGTTTTTGTAGTAGATGGAATCCCACTGAAATGGGACAACAGCCCATGGAAAACTGATGATGCAGAAATGAGAAAGTTCAGTGCCTTGCCACAACTGGAGGAAGATCATCCCATACCTACCACCCCCTCCAAAGCTCAAGGACTTCTGAGGAAGAGGTTGGTTGTAAGAATGTAAGAGCTGGAGGAAGGGGTGGAGTGATAACTGGAAGTGTACTTCAACCACTATGCCAGTAAGTTATAGTCACACCTCCATCCCATGCTCATCAAGGAGTCGAGGGGGCAGTCACTTACCCCTCTCACCCAATCAGTAGACCTTAGCTGCATGTGGGTGAGAAGCTAAGGATATATAAGCTGAGAATGCCAGGAGGTACCTCTCACTATTTTCTGTGGCTGTTGGGAAGTCACAGGATCTATATTTGAGTATGGACTTTCCAGTGCAGCCATGAATGGGGGCATCCAGTCCTCTGTAAATAAATCCCCACCCTATGCTCTGTTAAAAAAAAGAAAATGATAGGTGCTTGCCTACATAGATAAGAATGATCTGACTAGACCACAAATGGATGGACTTGCACCAGCGAACACCAGGGGATACTGACTTGACACAGTGGGCTTTAACACCTAACACAGAGTATATGGGTTCCAGTGGCTATGGGAGGGTGCTGATGGGGATGGAGGTATAAAGATGATTCAGATTGTTCGAAATATTCAGTATGAAATAGAGCAAAATTTAATAAAAACAGATAAACCACTTGATTTAGAGGTGTTGCACTTTGATAGTTCTAATTTTTTAATTTTTATTGTCTTTTTATGATTTTCATACAATATAATTTGATGGCTTTTAGATCCTCTCCCTCACCCACATCTCTTTGCACTGCCTACCACCCAATACAGTGTACTCTACTATAAACACAATGCCAACCTATAGAGTTGGGTTTGTGTCCTGACATGCTCCTCAACATGGGTCTATTCACTGGAGCCTGGTCTACTTACCAAAAGTTATATCCCTGTAGGAGACTGTCTCTTCCCCTCTGAGGAACTATCAGTTGCTAAAAATTCCTTAAGATGAGTTGGGATTTCTTACCTACTTCCCCATGTCTATGCTGGGATCTTGTTTGACTTGAGCTTGCACAGGACTTGAGTATGCTATCACCATTGCTGTGGGTCCGTATTTGTAATTGAGATGCTGTCTGGGAAGATGTTTCTGTGGTCATCCACCACCTCTAGTCTTGCAGTCCTTCTGCCCACCGTTGTACCTCCATCTGCAATGATCCCTGAGCTTTGGGAGGCCGAGGTTTGAAATGGGTGTCCTATTCAGGACTCTATGATGACTCTGCTGCCTCTTGTTCTCAGCACATTGACCAGTTGTAGGTCTCTGTGTTAATTACCATATGTTGCATAAGAAAACCTCACTGGTGAGAGGTGAAAGACGCATTTATCTTATGGGTAGAGGTTGTACTGAAGATGTCAGTAAGTGTCTCATAGACACTTATTCTTTGTGATTGACTAGTTGTGGAACTCTATAACAGTCTCATCTGTTGGGAAAAAAAGCTTCTTTAATGAGTAGTGAGAGTTACAATTGTTTGTAAATATAAAGATGCATATTTAGACTATAAGAAACTACATTGGTCTGGGATGTGGCAAAAGGTTTTTCTTAGGATCTATGACCTCTGCAGCCATGTGTATTTGGCTATTTACACTATCACACAGAAGCTCCCTCCCATTAAGCAGGTCTCAATTTCAATTAGATAGCTGTAGATTACTCCCGAGATAAAAATGCATGGCCATATGGAAACAGAGTCCTACAGGCTCCTGGGACCCTGCTCATATGAACCTACAGCAATGGTGTCAGCATGCACAAGACCCATGCAAACTCACAGACAAAAACCCAGCACAGAACTGTGGAGATGGGCAGCAGGTCCCAATCTTAGGCAAAGAATTATTTGCAGGCAATTACTGCTGGGTGAGGAAGAGCTCATCTTCTTAAAGGTAGGGACTCTAGATAGGCTGCTAAGACCTTAGTGGATAAATTTGCACGGAGAGACATTTGGGTCACCAATTTGACATGATAGGCTTTAATACAAATGACAGAATGTATGAATTCCAGTGGGGGGGTATGGGAGGGGGCCAATGGGCAAGGGGGTATAAAGATATTAGGATGTTCTGTATGAAATATACAAAAATTCAATAAAAAAATTTACAAAAAAATGCCACTACTACAATAATAGCAATAATAAGTTGGGCCAGTCCTTGTTTATTAGGCTTTACAGCTCATAAGGAATAATAATTAGAATTCTCCCTTCATGTGGTGCATAGCATCCTCTAATACCATGAGAGCTAGTCTTCAGGGAGGAGGCTTGCTTTCAGGTCAGTTACAGCTCAATTGCCCTAAGTCCTGTCTCTGAAGTGCGGTCTGTCTTCAACAATAGGGACTTACCTTCAAAATACGGAAATTAATCCAGGGCTGTAGCAATAGCTTGTGCTATTTTGGGAGAGTCTCTTTGACTATTCTGACCAAAAACTCAAAGGGAAGTTTCTTCTTCCTGGCACTGTAGATTTTTGTTATGCAGCCTTAGCTATAAATATG